>NW_028262336.1:28925462-29234722 GCF_047370975.1 Nipponia nippon
CCACTTGAAGCAGAAGAAGGAGCCTATTCAGCACTGACTATCGTGACTGAGGAGTGTGGGCACTTCCAAAAGGAAGTGCTGGGGTTTGGCATAGGGGGCAGACACCCATTTATCCCTCTCTCCTCTCTTCCAGTGGATCTGCACCACAGTGCAGCTAGGAAAGAAGGAAATGTCCATCCTGTTCTACAGCCAAGGTACCAGAAACTGTATTTTATAAAGCAACTTCTGTCATCTATGGTTAACCACGGACATCAGAGGAGGTACTTACTCCTAAGTCAATGCAGAAGACTTTTTGTGGTCATGAGCGTGAAGTCACAGGCATTATATCAATAGCTGAATGCATTCTAGTCATAGACATTCATTTTAGGGCAGAGAGGAAAGATGGTTCAAGTGGTTAGACTTCTGATCAGTAACCGCAGGATGTGTTTCAGCCCTCTGTGACTGATACCCTGCATGACCTCAGTCAAGTCTCTAATGATGTATCAACACTTAAAAGTTTTGTCACTTTATTACCGTATATTTTACATTCTCAATGCCATCATCTGGCTGTAGCTACCTCATTGTTGCAGGACTTAACATGAGAACATTTTTTTTCCAGATAGAAAATAGGATGGTTAAATGATGAAATGGCTTCCTGGAAATTTTGCAGTCATCAGCCAGGAAGTCCATGGCTCTTTTCCTGTAGGATCCTATCACTTGCCTAGGTGGATTGCTAACCTGGGCTTAAATTATGATGCCCCAAACAGTATTGATTTGTATTAAAAAATGTTTCTGAGCTCATTGGTATGCATTGATATACCTTCTCCTTCCTTGATTTTCACCAAGAGAAATATCAGAGGAATCAAGGCAATAGTATGTAGGATGCTAAAGAAATGGGATTTTACTGTTAAAAACAATTCTCAAGTTTACATTCATTATAACCTTTCCCTAACAAGAAAGGCTGAATATTTATCTTTTCATAACTTCTGAACTCTCTTCTCCGATTTTTCAGGGATGGCCTCTCCAAAGCACTCCCTTCATCAAAACCTTAGTAAATGTTAGCTCAGAAATTAAATCAAGGGTTATTGCCTGGCAATGTGGCGTGTTAACCTTGTGAACATTCATCCTACTAAGAAGGTGCCGTTCCCTTTCCGAGTCTTCAATAATTAAAATGCTGTTATTTAATTAGTCTCTCAAGTGATTACATACAGGAAATGTAGCTTGCATAATGTTAGTACTACAGCAAAAAGCAAAGTCAGCTCAGGCAGGCCAACAGTAACCATTGCAGCATTGCATGGCCCTTCTTGTTAGGTCAACTCTGCTTGAGGAAAATAAGCAACTTGGGGGTGAAAGACTCAACTCTTCTTATTCATCACTTCAGCTGTCCAGTTCACTCCAGTTTAGGCTTCTTCCTAAGTGTTGCTTTTGGAGAAGTAAATTTATCCATGTTTGTTTCTACTCATAATATTGCAGAGTCATAAAGTCAGTATTGCTCAACGATTCCACATTCCAGGTCCAGTATTTTAAGCAAGGACAGCGGCCACAAAGGCAGTCCCATCTCTGGCTGCTTGTTTCACCTCTGCATTCTCCTTCCCCTTCTCTCAAATCCTCTCTTGCCAAACATTTGTGCACTCATGCGATGAACCAGATTAGGGAACTGATCTGCATTAAGACTAACCCAAAAGAAGCCTGGCCAGCTTTCAGCTCTCCTGCTCACCACATGGCTGTGCAAAGCCTTGGGCTGGCACAAGGAGAGATGAAGGGAGACAGGGCAGCAGTCTCTCTGGGGCAGTGCTGCCTTATGCTATCTTCACGTATTTCTGGAACTGCCCTGTTGGTTCAGTGGCTTTATTGAAGCTTATGCTAGCTACATTTTTTAAAGCCAGAATACCACTAAAGCTAAAATATATATGTAGTTTGTGATTATGAATACATACAATATACATATATATATATATAAATCTGTATTAAACTGTCACTAAAACATCTCTTTCTGTTATAATCAGGAGTTATTTGGGACTCACTGCCTAATCACGACTTTGACTTGGCCTTGATCTTTTTTTAGCTGCTCATCTACGCCATTTATATTCTGCACAGACATTGCCATGCTAAAAGACCATCCAAAGGTCAGAGGGTTGGCTATTGGCAGTTGGCTGCCCTTTCACCAGCCAAAATCTATTACTGTACACATGGAAATCCCCAGCTTATCTGTAGGCACATGTTTGTCAAACTCTGGGATGGTAAAATTTTAACAAGATCTTGGGAAGTTCATAAAAAGGACAGAATGTTAATTTCTATTTGCTTATTCCGTGGTGGGAACATGAGCAATTGGAAAACAAGGAATAGAAAAGCATCTGCTGAAGTTGCGAGTACAACATCTGACTGTGTTTGTCCAACAACACTGACATCTGGCCAATGAAAAAATGCGAGTGGCATGTTGAGGGAAGCCTGCGGACCATACCAAGTTTGCCGAGAATCATGCTCATACCTGAAGCAGAGAACTGTGAACCACATAGGGCTGAACATTCAGGGTGAAGATGATTCTCTCAGTAACAGCAGCAGCGGTTACATCAGCTTTTCCCAGATTGTGCTTAACTCACTTGTGCCATAATGAGAAGGAGCACTCTAATGAACTAGAGTACTTGTAATCAACTAAGTGCTTCTTAGGTCATTGGTCCACAGCTCCTGGGTTAAATGCTACCCTCATCCTGGGCTTATCTCACTTGCTGGTCCAGAGGATTGCAAGCTAGACAGGAAAGCAAGATTACCTTACCATTTGTGTATTCTTACCTCAGTATATGTGCTTTCTGCTATAGCTAATCCAGTTAGCTGGAGTCACTGGGAAGCACTTCTGGGGATTTTAGAGGAGTATCGCCTTTGCATGGCATCAGTAAATTGTTTGAAAATGTTGGCATATTAAAATTGCGATGACAGTCCCTAGCTGAGTTAAGGATCCAGTCTGTTTGATTCTACCCGCACAAGTGGCAAGAATTCAGAGGTTCCTCTAAACAAGATTGGAAAGGATGATAGTCTCAGAAAAGAATCGATACTGTTTGTATTGATTTTGTATTGCAGGTACAATCAAGGTATAAAATCATGCTGTGACACTGGTACGGTACACACCAAAATACAATTCAAGAGCATCTACTTCATGAAAGAAAGCAAAATTATTGAGGTCTTTCTGGTTTTGATGTCATGAGAAAGAAAGCATAATTGGGCAAAAATGCCATGTCTTCTAGATGGTGAGTGCTGGTTTGTATGAGGAGGTCAAATCCAGGATCAGATAAAGGCTAGAGAAACGTCTCTCTTCAGTTTTCAAAAAGTGGTCATATGGCAGCTTTTTTCCAGTGCTCCATCACAGAAGCCTGGAAATACGTAGAAATACAAGCCAACTCCTATTGAAAGTTCAGCTGTTCTTGTTGGGGTGGGAAGAATTTATCAGTACCTATGGGAAGTGGAAACTTGGAGAACATCAAACTGAGGAGTGAGGGAAATAGTAATTTTAAGCTGTAATTAGAAAAGACAGGAAATGCTGGAAGAGGGTGGCAGGCTCAGGATTGAATAGCTAAAGACTTCTTCAGAAGTAGCACACCCAAATGAAGTCATGAAGAGTGAAATAAATAACCATCTGCAGAATCCTGGAAACAAACTACTACCACACCTGATTTGCATTTTTTTTCAGCTCTGCAGACACTAAGCAGGAAAAAATGTAGCTAAAAGGCGGGATTCTGAGATCAAGACCACAACTTATGTTGGCTGGCGCCTGAGCCACTGAGATCTGTGGTCTTCTTTGTTCACTGTCATGCCTTGACTTGGATGCCCAAGAATGGTCTAAAACAGTACTAGATCTTCAAGACAAAGACAGAGGTTTTTCCATTTTTTCATACTTTGTTTCTCTACTTAAATAATTTTAAAGGCCTTGTCCAAGTAACTGCAAAGTTTGTTTCTCATATTGTCCCCATTCTTATTTGGGGATTAACTTTAGGGTTCTTAACTGTGTGTCACCTGAATATACCTGTTGAGAAATCCATTAATTCTCCAGAACTCAGGTCAGTGGGAGTCTCCTGGCACACCTGTCTCTGAATCGGGCCCAGGGTCCGCAGAGCACTCTCCTTTTTGCTGCCAGCGTAGAGCATGACCCATCAGCATGACCTGGGGAACTTCTGTGTGTCCCATTATCTCCTGGCTGCTCTCTCAGCCCCACATATCTGCCAGCAGCTAGGAAATTGGCCTGAATCCGTGCTTGGTTGTGAATCAAAGGAATTCCAAAGACACCTTTGCAGCCCTCATTTCTGCACTGCGTAACCTTCCTAGCTGTAATGATGAATCATAGCTCGCGCAGTATTGCATAGTCTTTCCTACATGATTCTTGAAGTGTTTAAAGAAATATTAATGAATAAATGCTGTGCTTCTGCAAAGCAGGAGATACTATAACACGTTATACAAATAAGGGAATCATGCCATAGTGTAGCAAGGGCCAAAGGCCACGGAATGGATTCATGCCAAAAGTTGGGACTCTCGCATGGGACTTGTTCCCAGTATTGCATGCTAAATCCCAAAAGTGTGATCTCGTGTCTGAACAGAAGACACATTGCCTACTGCCTAAAATACCTGTTAAGTTGAAGACTATACCATTGCTATTTAAGTTCCACAGTAGAGAAAAAGAAAGTAACAGATATATATGAATAAAATAATTATGTATAGTTACCAAAGTATCATTTAAGCAGTGCAACACAGTTTACATATAAAGAATAAGCAGAGAACATTTTCTAATAAACACTTTTCTAATAAACAACTTCAAACCAGTGTTGTAATGTGTACAACAAAAGAAAAGTTAATGTCCTGGAGGTTTATTTAATAAGAAAATCACCCTAATGTACATCTAATCAGCAGGAACTAATGTTTGTACTGTGCTATGACAATACGTAAAGCTACTGAAATACTGCATTACTTTGTTCACTCAGATTTGCGTGTGTTTGCTAAATATTTGATCTCCGGGCACTTTGCATACTACACAATGAATGGGTGAAATGAGAACAAGAGAACTAGGCTGAGGGAAGCAAAAGGATGTTACCAGACATCAAAGTTCCAAGGTGAAGGTGGCAACACCTCATCCCTGACTTAGCAGTATCAGTAGTTTCCCTTGTTGGCTATCAGCCAGATTTAATTTCAAACCCTGTATTGGGGTTAAGATTCTTGAAACAGTAATCGAGCAATAAAGAAATCTATCTTTTTTGCTTTTGAAGGATAATTGTCCTAACTGTTTTTCATCATCAGTATTGCTTATCTTACCAACACTGCAGGCTAGGTGTTTACTGCTTAGCAAAGAATATATTTCATCTGTGATGCATTTGAGCTTCTTCATTTCTATTATTTTGGGTTTTTTAACATAGTACAGTGAAGTGAATGTCTAAATGTCTGTTATGCATCTTCATGGTCCGGGTTCTGAGTTCTATTGACTAAAATAAGGGCATCAGTAAACCACATGTGAGATCATGACAGATTCTTTGCTAATCATTCTCTTGCATGAAAATGGTCCAAAACATATACTATAGCATCACATCGGTTATTTTGATCCACTAACAGATGTCCTTGTTGTCAGCCAGCTGGCGAAGAGACAGCAGAAGACATTAAACTGGTGCTTGACGTGGGACAATATGTGGCAGCAAGCCATACCACCACTCTTACCTCGAACATCAGCATGTCACAGGTTTAGGAGGGAGTCATCTATGTTCCCAACACCTGCAGAAACTCTGAGAGAGCAACTGTCTTGCTTTTGATCACTTACAAAGGCTTTGGATAGGTTGGCCTAGAAGCTACCACCTTCACAGCAAGGAGTGGTGGAAGGCAGAGTGTACAGGACTCCAAACCACACTGCTATGTTTTTGCTTCATTTGAACTTAATTTGCTTTATTAATAAAAGAAGACATTTGCTCATTAGACTTGCTTTGTGCATGAACTCAGGAAAATACAGTGGAATAGGGTTCAGAAAGGCATCTTTGGGAAAGACGGGAAACCCAAAGCAGTCATTCAGCAGTGTGTGATTCCATTTACAATGCTTTTGAAAACACAAGTATAACTCCCTTTGCTCTCATCAGCAGTTTGATGCCTGCTTTTCAAGCCTTCAGAGTCCCTGAAATTTGAACTTACACCTAGTGGGGTACTCCATTGTGCCTCCATCCCTCCAATCCTCTACAATACGGTCTAACCAGCATTTTATCTTCGATCTTGCATTTCTGTTACTGCTGGCATGTACAGAAGAACTACAAAAGAAAATGCTCTGTTCTGATGAAATTTGTAAAGGATTATGAATTTGAGAACTAATACTAATACAGTATTTTTACTGTAAAAAAACAAATAAAAATAAATTCTTATGATTTTACCCACTGATGATGTAGGTTAAGTTACTAGTAATGGTGTGGCTTATTCAGTTAATCTATGGTCAGACTTAGTAGTTATAATAAATTATCCCAGGACCATAGAATCATAGAATTGTTAAGGTTGGAAAAGACCCTTAAGATCATCAAGTCCAACCGTTAACCTATCACTGCCAACTCCACCACTAAACCATGTCCCTAAGCACCACATCTATCCATCTTTTAAATACCTCCAGGGATGGAGACTGTCCTGGTTTCAGCTGGGATAGAGTTAATTTTCTTCTTAGTAGCTGGTATAGTGCTGTGTTTTGGATTTAGTATGAGAATAATGTTGATAACACACTGATGTTTTAGTTGTTGCTAAGTAGTGGTTACACCAGTCAAGGACTTTTCAGCTTCCCATGCTCTGCATGGCGTACAAGAAGCTGGGAGGGGGCACAGCCAGGGGGCCTGACCCACATTGGCCACAGGGCTATTCCACACCATATGACGTCATGCTCAGTATATAACTGGGGCGAGTTGGCCGGGGGGGAAGGGATTGCTGCTCGGGAACAGGCTGGGCATCAGTCAGGGGGTGGTGAGCAATTGTGTCGTATATCACTTGCTTGGTACATTATTATTGTATTATATTATTATTATTATTATTATTATTATTATTATTACTACCACTACTACTATCATTCTATTTTATTTTACTTCAATTATTAAACTGTTCTTATCTCAACCCAGGAGTTGTCTGACTTTCACCCTTCCAATTCTCTCCCCCACCCCATTGGGGGGGAGTGAGTGAGCGGCTGTGTGGTTCATAGTTGCTGGCTGGGGTTAAACCACGACAGAGACTCAACCACTTCCCTGGGCAGCCTGGTCCAATGCCTGACTGCCCTTTTGGTGAAGAAGTTTTTCCTAATATCCAACCTAAACTTCCCCTGGTGCAGCTTGAGGCCATTTCCTCTTGTCCTATTGCTTGTTACTTGGGAGAAGAGACCAACGCCCACCTCGCTACAACCTCCTTTCAGGTAGTTGTAGAGAGCAATAAGGTCTCCCCTCAGCCTCCTCTTCTCCAAGCTAAACAACCCCAGCTCCCTCAGCCGCTCCTCGTAAGACTTGTGCTCCAGACCCTTCACCAACTTCATTGCCCTTCTTTGGACACGCTCCAGCACCTCAATGTCCTTCTTGTAGTGAGGGGCCCAAAACTGAACACAGTACTCGAGGTGCGGCCTCACCAGTGCTGAGTACAGGGGCACTATCCCTCGTCCTGCTGGCCATACTATTTCTGATACAAGCCAGGATGCCATTGGCCTTCTTGGCTACCTGAGCACACTGCTGGCTCATATTCAGCTAGCTGTCGACCAACACCCCCAGGTCCTTTTCCGCCAGGCAGCTCTCCAGCCACTCTTCCCCCAGCCTGTAGCGTTGCATGGGGTTGTTGTGACCCAAGTGCAGGACCCAGCACTTGGCCTTGTTGAACCTCATACAGTTGGCCTCGGCCCATCGATCCAGCCTGTCCAGGTCCCTCTGTAGAGCCTCCCTACCCTCCAGCAGATCGACACTTCCACCCAACTTGGTGTCATCTGCAAACTTACTGAGGGTGCACTCAATCCCCTCATCCAGATCATCAATGAAGATATTGAAGAGGACCGGCCCCAACACTGAGCCCTGGGGAACACCACTCGTGACCGGTCGCCGACTGGATTTGACTCCATTCACCACCACTCTCTGGGCTCGGCCGTCCAGCCAGTTTTTAACCCAGCACAGCGTGCACTTATCCAAGCTGTGAGCAGCCAGTTTCTCCAGGAGAATGCTGTGCGAGACTGTGTCAAAGGCCTTACTAAAGTCCAAGTAGACAACATCCACAGCCTTCCCCTCATCCACTAAGCGGGTCACCTTGTCATAGAAGGAGACCAGGTTAGTGAAGCAGGACCTCCCTTTCATAAACCCATGCTGGCTGGGCCTGATCCCCCGGTTGTCCCGCACGTGCCCCGTAATGGCACTCAAGATAATCTGCTCTATAACCTTTCCTGGCACTGAGATCAGATTGACAGGCCTGTAGTTCTCTGGATCCTCCTTCCGGCCGTTCTTGTAGATGGGCATCACATTTGCTGACTTCCAGTCATCTGGGACCTCCCTGGTTGACCAGGACTGCTGATAGATGATGGAGAGTGGCTTGGCAAGCTCCTCTGCCAGCTCCCTCTGTATCCTCGGGTAGATCTCATCTGGCCCCATGGACTTGTGAGCATTCAGGTGGAGGAGCAGGTCAGTGACTGCCACCTCTTCGACAACTGGGACTTCACTCTGCATCCTATCTCCATCTCCCAGCTCAGGGGCAAAGAAAGCATTAAGCCTTCTCCTCATCCTTCATGGCAAAGTTTCCCTCTGCATCCAACAAAAGCGGGAGATTCTCCCTGGCCCTCCTTTTGTTGCTGATATATTTGTAAAAACATTTTTTGTTATCTTTAACGGCAGTGGCCAGTTTAAGTTCTAGCTGGGCCTTCGCCTTTCTAATCTTCTCTCTGCATAACCTCGCAACATCCTTGTAGTCCCCCTGAGTCGCCTGCCCCTTCTTCCAAAGGCAGTAGGCTCTCCTTTTTTTCCTGAGTTCCAGCCAAAGCTCTTTGTTCAGCCAGGCCGGTCTTCTCCCCCGCCTGCTCGACTTGCGGCACACGGGGACGGCCTGCTCCTGCGCCTTTAAGACTTCCTTCTTGAATAACATCCAGCCTTCCTGGACTCCTTTGCCCTTCAGGACTGCCTCCCCAGGGACTCCACTAACCAGACTCCTAAACAATCCAAAGTCTGCTCTTCTAAAGTCCAGGGTAGCAGTTTTGCTGACCCCCCTCCTTACTTCTCCAAGAATTGAAAACTCTATCATTTCACGGTCGCTGAGCCCAAGACAGCCTCCGACCACCACATCGCCCACCAGGCCCTCTCTGTTCGTAAACAGCAGGTCCAGTGGGGCACCTCCCCTGGTCGGCTCGCTGACCAGCTGCGTCAGGAAGTTATCTATCATCTTCCACACACTCCAGGAACCTCTGAGACTGCTTTCTCTCTGCTGTGTTGTATTTCCAGCAGAGATCTGGTAAGTTGAAGTCTCCCATGAGAACAAGGGCTAGAGATTGTGAGACTTCAGCCATCAACAGGGTGAAAATAAGGGAACTCTTAGCACAAGCGGGATTACAGGTTTTTTACTGTTGTATGATATGTGGTTCCGAAAGGTTCCAAATGCTCCAACAGCCCTCCTGCAGACTTCTCAGCGGCTCTAAAGAAAAGGTTGTTTTCAGTTGTGCATCTATGTCTAGTTGCCTGTGTTAAAGGATTCCAGATATGTGCTTTCAATGTTTCTCCCCAAAATCTTGGAGAAAAGAATGAATCCTCTGCGTAACGTCTTTCAGTCTCATAGGAACCTACTGCTTTAACTTTTTGTGTCTATTTCTTGGTTTTAGGAGGCTTAAGTGAGGTTATGGTGAAATCTGTGAGTGGTAGTGTGAAGATGAATAGCAAAAACCTTGTAATATTTGGATATTCAGAACTTTAAAAAAAGGGGTTTCATCAGCAAGTGGAATTAGACAATATTTCTCAATTCTCACTGTTATGTAATCATTATGGCAAATTATGGCTTGTAAAAAAAGCTCTCATAGAACAAATATTTGAAACAGTTTTTCTTTTTTTGCATTTTTAAAGTTCAAAAGCAGTCTGTCATGTCTATATGTCATGGTTTTTGTAACTTTTGAAAGTAATGCTTTAAAATTGAAATCTCATCAACCGCTAAGCTGTGGTAATACAAACTATCCAGTTCTAGTAAACAGCACTCTATTACTGGATTTAGCATTTCAAGAATTGCGGGCTTTATTAATAGCTAGTTTTGTTCATTTTAAACCACTGTCATTTTATTTATGGCTGTAAAACTGTAAGAACTAAGTGAATGGAATGGGAGTAATTTTCATTTTAGGTACGTCAATAGTAATTTTCTAATTTTGCACTGTGTTTGAAGACTTGTAACACTCAAGTGGCAGAGAAGATGATGATCTGAACTGAAACTTGGAATGTACAATGTTCCCCCAAAAATGTATGTGCTACCCCACGTATCTTACAGCTTTTCTTATGATGCCATTGATGGCTACTTGAGACTGCAGTCTTGTGTTTCATAACGTTTCATCTGAAATGGACAGTTACCAGACATTAAGATCTAACCGCTCATGTAAAGGAAAGGCATTCAAGGTATGATGAAGCTTCACACATAGATAGAGATATTGTATTTTTCAAGATGAGAACCTTAAACATTTTTAACAGGAGCCTGTAATTCAGATAATTTAAAGATCAATATTCCCTGCTGCCTCCCTGTGAAAGTGGCATTTCTGTCACTCTCACATGAGAATCAGGATTTAGGAGAGCTCAAGCAGGAGGTACAGCAGCCTGCATATAGTTCATGGTGTTAAAACAATTAGCTGGTTTTGCCAACAGAGCTTGGGGGGGGGGGGGGGCAGGGAAGGAAAAAAGAGATTAAAAAAGATTCAGTACAGGTTCAGTTTGGAGATATAACTTTGTTCTTGGATTATTGTGGATGACCACATGAAGAAAATCATAAAATCAAAACCAGGATGTCATTAGGGGCTTGCATGAACATGGTGTGGGGAATCAAAGTTGTTTTTTGACAAAAATTGCTGTAGCAAAGGCAATTTCTTATTAAAGAAATTACCTGATTAACTCTGATTAAGGAGTTTTACGTTAATATGCTATACTGGTGAACAGTCAGTATCAAAATAGTCAATCGGTTTCACATGGTGCAACATTATACTGTCCTGATCCAGTTCTTGTATTGTCTTCAAAGGCTCTGACATGAGGTGGATGAATTTCTCGAATGTGTCCTCTAAGGGGCAGCATTGAAGAGCAGGTCTCTCTGTAAACGGCTGCTTCTACTCATAATACGGAGTAGGTGTAAGTAAGTGACTTAACAAATTAGTGCTTATTCTCTGTTGTCTGGAATTACGGGTTTTCAAAGGTAAGCAATATGTTTGGGAGTCATTACTGCCAACCTGTCAAAAATGCTGTAGCAGACATGTTTCAGTTTAAGAGATAAAATCATTGGAATTCTCCCCTGTGGAGTACACAAAATCATACAAAAAAGTTGGGTATTTTGTTAATTTTTTTTCAGTGAGAAACTGATGGCAGAGCCTATTTGCATTTCTTTCTTGTGAGAAATATCAATATTATGTCATTTCTAGAAGCAATATGTCATCTTGACTACTGCCAATTAGATAATGTCAAGTCTTTTCTGTCAGTAGTGCACTTAAACAGTATTGTGTGGGTGACTTAATATGGGAATATTCTGGAGTATTAGTATCACTGGCTTAGTCCTGTACATTAGATCACAAGAATATCTGCTTCTTCCTTATTAAAGTCCTGTGATAAGAGGAAGAGCTTGGCATTAATAATGACAAAACGGTAGTGCTTGGTCATTCACTTGCAGTCAGCCTCAGGGGTACGGATAATCATTTAGGAAGAACAAAGTTCAAGTGCCCTTTTCCCCCTCTGAAAAAGAAGCAGTTTACTGTCCTTACCCTACTTTGTCTTGTCAGTGTCCCAATAGAAAATTGGTAGAGTCTTTTTTTCTGGGCAGGAGCTGTCCCTCAGTAAGAAAGATGGCCTTTGAAATTGTCTTGTATAATTTATCTGACAGAGAAAAGTCTTTTTTTTTTTTTTTTTCTCCCCTAGTGTGCCTTTATAAAAAGATAATATCTTTGGGTTTATAAAAATGTAATATCTTTCATTGGAACAAGCAATTTTGACTGAATTTGGGTTCGTGGGGGAAAGTGGCATGAGCACCCATCATTAAAGACCGTATCAGAGATGCACAAGGATTCCAATCCAACTGTAAACAGGGAGGCAGGTCATAAGTCTGACAGTTTTTTGACTTTGTAACCATAATGATTTCTTGTTTAGTGTAGTTCATTCCACAGAACAAGATAAATTCATGCACACACATCCTGTCATTGTGTGATAGTCATGTGCCTGATACATCTACCGCACCGCTGAACTGTCTGCTCTGCTCTTGCTAGTTATAATATCATGTTTTCTCTTCAGGGAGGGAGGGAGGATAAATATCTAGAGGAGGTGTGAGGACTTCCTGGACTATTATAAGCCACATTTAGTAATGAAAAATTTTTGCTAAGAAGTATTCTAGCATTTATTGTTTCTAAACTTCTCCTCTACGTTTCCAGCTGGCACTATTAACTAAGGCAGTTTTGGTGCTGAATCAGCAGTGAGGTTTCAAGTATGGGCAAAATACCAGCTGCTGCTGGGGATTTCACCACATTCTTCTGAATGCTGATTTCTTCCTTATAGCAGCAAAGCTTCATGAAAAAGTGTGTTGACCTAAAAGTCTTGTGTGTGTATCTGTGAGAGCATGATGACCTCAGCCATCATCAACAAGTGAGGCTGTAATGCCTTGTAGTATGCTCTTGAGGTAAGTTCTTAAGTAAGGTAAGCTAAACATTCCCTTAAGGAATGGCAAGTCCAACTGAAATGGAGTGATTACTCCGCTTTTATACAGATATCAGGCAATTGCCTTTTTATCCTAGGACAGCTGGATGTGCTTCAGTGGTATTGGTAAGCAATTGGTAAGCAAAACTGATGCATTTGTGTTTAAGTGCTTGCGAGAAAGTACTGGTGTTTCCAGTTAGCCAGTGCTAGCTAATGCTAGCTTTGAACACTCAGCCGCTGATCTCCCAGTGAATTGCTTCACACTGTCAATCCATATCCTGCTTCATCATTCCCTGTTCAGATGACGTGCCACCATTCTTCCTGTAATCAGTTTCTAAAGGTTATTTCCATCTCTATGCTGATGTGAGTAAAGCATATAAGTTTGCACCTGCTGATTTCTGACAACAGTGAGGCTTTTCCAGTAATATTTCTAACAACTTCAGCTTTCATCTTGTTTTCCGTGCAAGAGATATGCAAGGGTCTTTGGCAGCATCATATGTCAAAGGCTTCAGTTTTCTTCCCCTCAGCGGAATTAGCTTCCCACAATTTCTGTCTAGAGTTTGCTGTAGAAACTATGAAGATTTTTGCCAGTCAGGCTTTCAAATGATTCAAGATGCAGTTATTTCCAGCTGGTCTTAAGGCAGGTGTAAAAATCGTTGAGTCAACACCTGCATTCCACATTACAGCCAATTTTTTAATATCTCTGCAACAATCTCCATTAGATATATATGATCCTATATAAGTGAATTCAGCTATTGCATATCGATTTGCCATTAATTATAAAGTTTCTTATGTGCTATTTTTTAAGTCAGTGTCCAATGTATGTTTCATGCTGCTTTTAATGACTTAATTTCATCTGATAGGGTTCAGCCATTTATGAGTGTAGAGCTTGGGGGAAAGTACGTTATTTTACCTGTGTTAAAATACTACCTAGGCAAGGAGACCGGAGGTAGTATCTAAGAACAGTAATGAAGTGCTCTGTCGGCTGCTCCAGTAGTCAGGACTTGGGATGTTAGGTTGTGAGTGAGGTGCACCAAGACTAAATAATGTATATTTGATCTATACCTTTCCATTATCCAAAAGACAAGAAAGAAGTATTCTTCTCTGGTTCTGGATTTCTGGCTGGGAATATTGTGATTTGATTACATCGTATTGGATGCTCTGATCTTACCTAGGATAACTGCTGCTGTAGAAAAAAACCACTTCTCTACCGAGTTCCATGCAGAGTTGAAATGGTTATCCTTATGGATTACAAGAAGAGATAAAGTCAACAAAGAAATTCTATTTTTGTGGCTGGTGTGAGCACACTTATTCAATTACCATGGCAGACGAATGGAATATACTATCTAGCTTTTAATATTTGGCAAATTCTGAGCCATGCAATCCAAGTGGTATTGGAAATTCTACAGGTAATGTGGAGTTAAAGGACGCAACTCACCAATGTTTATGCTTTCAAAATCAATTCCCTATAGCCTGGAGCAGCTTCACCCTGATCAGCCTCAATGTCAGTAAAGGGGACCAAATCCCTCCCACAGTGGGATTTTTAACAAATTTGGCTGCAGAAATAAGTTCATCAGAAACTGTCAGAAATGGGATTCTGTTTGTACTCAGAGGAATCTATAAAATGAAGATTTTGCTCTGTAGGTGGTTTTAGGCAAAGCATTTTTATTTTTTTTTTAAATTTCTCCTTGGAACATCTTCCATATGCTAGAATATTTAAAGTGTATTTTTAAATAGTGACTGGCAATCTGTGAAACACCATTTTAGCATGAATGAGGTCATATGCTACTAAAATACTACTTATACTAGGAAACTGAGATGAATTGAAAGTAGCACAGCTAAAAAAGGGAAGGCAACAGGTGTTTTATTAGATAGCAGATATTGGCTTTTTTTACATCTGTAGAATAACTGATACTTCATCCTAAAAATTGTTACAAATTTGCATGTTTCTACTACTGAATATTAGTAAGTCCCAGTGTTCCTAATTTAGAGTGTTTCTTTAAGGTGTTTTTTGACGAATAAAACATGATATCCTCTTCTAGCATATCACCAGTTTCACAATGTGATACAGGATCGAAAGAATTTTGCTTGGGTACCAGGCATCTGATGACTAAGAATATGCTAGAAACGAAACAGGGCAGGCTGTGCTCCTGCACAAAAAAAAACGGAGTTATCAGCATTCTGTAATTCTCACAGAGATGACTGTGAGGTGTATGTGCAGCCTGTTGTAAAGAAGTATTTTTTGTGTTGGAATAAATGGGAGAGTAATTTTCTTAGATACACAGATTTCAGTCACCTACTTAGTGAATACGAGAAGTGGGACTTATCTCTACCCAAAATTTACAATGCCTTTGACTATTAATTTGAGGAAGTCACGGAAGTGAAGCACCCTGGACTTCAATTTCCCCGTTGTTTAAAATTGAGATCTTCCCTAGTTTATTGTTATAAGGTAACTTAGAGAGCCTTTTAAAATGTGCTGTGTAAATCTATGTTATTGGGGGTTTTAGCACGGTAGCCCCAATAATAAATAGATGATAAAACAGTCAAATCATTCATCCTGATGCTTCAAATTTAATGTTCTGTATACAGAATGCTATAATATTCTCACATTTTAAAAATACACTACCTTCCATAAAGTAGTAGCTTCAGGTGACTAATCATTGTGTAGAGCATGGAACTGATATTTAAATGCAAATCAGCGGCCTTTTGGTTTGTGCAGTTTTGGTATCTTAGCACATGATTCATAGCTCTCGGGAGCAGCACACCCCTTAGAAAAGGAGTATGCATATTAAGTGAAGCACAGGTAATTCAACCTTTTTTTGTAAAGTGTGTATAATAATACAGATTTAACTAGAAACACTGACATTTAAAAAACGTGTATAGAATGGATACAAAACATAAAATGATTATGAACTCAATTTGCAAATGCACGTACTATTTAAACTGAGTACAACTGAAGTGTCAGTCTGGAAATGCGGAGTGTCAGAGCCATCTGGAAAAACCACCCCTGGGTTATTCAGCCATCATTTCTGTCTAAGACCCCTGCTGTCATGGCTATTGAAGATTTTGCATGTCTTAAGATTTTACGTAGAGAGCCTTTTTTAGGCTCTACTGTAATGGCATGTAATGAAGGCACTCATACCATCTAAATACCATCTGTCCATACAAAGCAGAAGAGGATCTTACGATTTGGGGGAAACCCTGGCTCCGTGGAAACTGAAGCAGAATATTTTCAGTGACTTCACCCTTCACCGGAGCCAGGATTTTCTGTATCTTCAAACAAATACTTTCACAGTAATTGGACCTGGAGCTGGAGATCAATATCAGCTGCTGATGGTATTGAGCTGTAGAATGTTATTTGCAATAATGGTTGTGATCAGAGATAAATCTCTCTCCCTCCCCTTCCAAAGGAAACATATAGAAAGGAACCCTCAGTCTTTTCAGAAACACATCAAGAGAAGAGAAAATGGTCAGCACAGTCAGAGGCACAGCCCCACTTTTCACTAACTCTTCGGGGCAGAGCCCATAGTCTCCTCTGAAATCACACTGCAGTTAAAAAGACAGCCTCACCAGATACCTAACTAATGGTGTAGCTGTCTGATACCCTCCTGGGTCATTGCTGGGGGAAAGGCAGTGTGGGTAGAATATCTTTGCAGTTTAGTCATTTCAAAGTATGAAAAAGGTCTTTTGAGGCCACAGGGGCAACTGCTGGCTTCCTGAGATTTGCACTGATTAGATCAATCCTGGGCTAGGGCCAGAAGGTGAGGGGGTGAGGAAGGATGAAAATTTGACTTCAGACCTCCACATCTCTATTTGTCCTGCAACCTCTCTGTATCTCAGCTGAGCCAAGAGAATCTTCTAGCAGTGTGCATATAGAGGAGATCTGGGTTAGCTAATTTTAAAATTTAAAAATATAAAACATACCTTTGGAATACATTTTGTAATATAAAAGGAGGAGAACCCCCTTTTCAAGCACAGAACAATAAATATGAAGATATTCTGTGGTTTCATTCCGTAATTGTTCTCCATTTTTCTCCATTTGTTTTAATGGCTGTGATAGCAGTCAATCAAAGAAGTCACGTTAGCAGTACCTGTGCATGACACAGCTACAGAAAATAAAAGTTTCAGCTGAATAAATTCATCTCTCTTGTGATACTTCAAGATTTATCTATTAATTGCTTGCCTGTGGTTTCAAGACTGACAAAAGCTATCCGAAATCGCACTAGGAAATCCTCTGAGTTCAGTCAAATCTCTGATTTAGTCAGCTTCAGCTATCACTGCCATCACCAGCTCATCTATAAATACATCTGCTTTCGCAGCGTACGCATTCTGAAATTTGCCCGTTGCCTCCTCAGAAGTGCAGGGCTATCATCTGCTATTAAGCAAGCCCGGCTTGACCAAAGCCAGCTTGAACCTAGCCTAACACACCAAGCCCATCCCTTGTTGTTAGCTTTGATAGTCACTGCTATCATTTGATAGTTCGCTTGTAGCCAGTCCAAGTTGGCAGTGTCAGCCCAAGCTGATTGGAGCCGCAGACATTTTTGCTGACTGGAGTCATGCTATCTTTGCCAGTTTGCTGGAATAGACACAGACACTGATTGGGTCATGCTGAAAACATTCCTGTCCTATGAAGCAAGTCTGTTTGTATTTTAGGTTTGCCAGGACTAATGAATTAAAAATCTTGGGCTCGCCACAGTTTGCTGCTTAATAATGCCTGTGACAGAAGGATTTTTTCCTCCCTGAAGCGTGACAGCATCATAATCCCTCATCACTGGCACGGAGAGGAAGGAAAAGCGGAATTGTGGAGAAAAGCGGAAAAGGGTGATCTTTTGGGACAGCAAAGCCTATGGGAAGTGCAGGTAGCAGCATGTTGCCCTGACAGCTGTCTCAGCTTCTCAGACCTTGTCAGTTTGTTGCTATGCAGCAGGTGCAGCCTTTTCTTTTATTGAAGCTTTACTCCATAAAGGCAACGACAAGCCAAGGCAGTGGCTGGCCCTGGATTATACAAGTGCAGACACTCCGCTAAGTGAGGTAAGGCAACAGGTGTGAAAACTGAACTAAATTGATAGAGCGGTAACAGCACTTAATCTGAGTTCTGCTGCAGGTTTTTTATGGAGAAACAGCAGCCAGTTCTATAGGCAATTGTTGTGAAGAAGGGAGCTGCTCATTAAATCTCGTTAAATTCCAGGTTGCCCACTCACCTTCATCTCTGCCTGCAGAGATCTTGTTCTTCATGCATGGAGAAAGCAGGTGGGGAATTGGGGGCAGTCGGTCTGCGTGTTTCCTGTATCACCTCATTTGCACATGGGCTGCTTCCATCCCTCTCCTTTCCCTTTGATTGCTTTTTGTGATGAAGAGCTTGAAGATTCCGCACAAAAAGGAGCGAAGGGATAAATGCAACATAAAAAAAAAAAATGGATAGCAGGGTAATTGCTGCTTATAAAGATGAGATTTGTTTTTGTGGATTGGAATAAAATGAAAATGCTCTTTGGTGTTATGATAGAATTCCCTGTTGCTTATTGAAGGGGTATTGATTTTTGCCCTCATATAGTAGGTGGTTAAAAGAGTAATTTAAAGACATCGCAGACAACAGAGTATGTGACTGGGATAAGACAACAGATTTATTCCTAGCAACATTGTTATGGCAACTTTAAAACATCTAGCAGGATGCATCATTTTAATTTCTTAGGCTATGATATGAAATGTTAAGTATACTTTTATGTGGAAGACCACTTGAGATGCTACGCAGATGTCAGGAGAAAGTGTACCACCAACACAGAATGATAAACAAACAGCCTTGTTTCAAGGATGTGTTTATCATTTAAAATCTCTTCTTTTTTTTTTTTTTTTTTTTTTTTGCTTTACCTTGTATTGGGAGATACGGAAGGGAAATATGACAAAGAATTTTGGATTAGTAGTTCTGTTTTGGTTTTTTTTTTAAAACAGTGAGAGGTCTCAGATGTTTCATATAAAGTGACAGTCTGGGGGGAAAAAAAGATCAATAATGCTCAGAAGGTAAAAGTTATTTAGTCTAATGCAATGCACTTAAAAATAGAATATTTCAGTTGACTCCAGGGATCTTTTCCTGAGCCCAAAAACATACACTGCGGCAGTTTAGTCGACTTTTCCTTGTCTCTGCCCAATACATATCAGTTCAATTTTTGTGTGTCTTGATTATTAGTAATGGGGAGTAAAGAACGATTCCCGATATCCTGTATCTATTAGTACAAAGAGACACTCTCAGGTCCAAATAAGATTTGTTCAAAGTAATCATTTTAGAATATTTGTTGTTATTTTGAGAAAAGATTATGCACTTCAAAGAACAATTTCTTGTGTAGCATTGCTACAGAGTAACTGTGTCACTCTGCTAGCTAAATATTAAGACAGACAAAGCAAATAAAAAAGAAATGCTGAAATTAATGGGCCAAATGCAAATTTGATACTCTTTCACTGATTGCAAGGCAGTGATGCCAGGGAAGAGTTTGATTCACTTGTGCATCACCAAGAAAGATTATAATCCTGAAATATTGTTCTGTTCTATTGACTTTCTGACACTGCCAAATAATTAAGTGTAAATTAGAATGAATTGTTGGGATTTCCTTGCAACACAATAGCTACTTCACTGAAAAACTGCAAGACTATTGGCTTAGGAATCCATCTTTTCTTTTCATTAGCTAAATGCCATGTTGTCTACTGACATGTGGTACAACTTTTACTAAATTAATTGTATTTTCCTGAAGAACTTGGTTTCTAATTGACTGAGGAGTTTTTATGGTAATTTAAAAGCGAGTCTCTTAATTGTCCACATAGTTGGTATGGATACAATGCACTCTGGATAGCATAGTCTTCAGTCCTAAAATAACTTCTTTATGGGCAGATCTTTTGCATGCATGAAGTCCCACTGACTTCATGTTCTCCACACATGGAGCTAATCAGAAGATTAGTATCTGTGAATTTTAGCAGCTTTGTGCTAGGTATACAAGGAGATTAAGTTTGCGTTCAGCTATTCAATAGTTTAACCAAAACTGCTTATTCAAAAGGTTAAATATACATGGTAGAGCTCTGAGTACAACTTTTGAGTGTTCAGAGATGCTTTAATTATACCGTTACAGATCAGTAGTAGCTAATTCTTTTGTTGCTCGATGATTCTTTAGTGCCCTGCTTGAAATGAACTAGCAGTTTTCTTAATGGACAGGGTTTCATCTCAGTAAAACCACTTTTTGGAGTTGGTGGTCTCAGAAGAAAGACCGAGGACTGAATAAGGTCCCAATCCGGGAGTCAGACCCATGCAGACAGACCCCTTCACCTGCACAGAGTTCCGCTGAAGAATCACCACCAAGGTTTGGAGACCCAGTAACTTTCTGACCATTAAGTGTGTGACTATCAGGCACAGTTTGACTGGGGGAGTATGGGTGGAAGGCAGGAGGATGGGTGCCTCCTCATTGACACCATGTGGAGTGGTGTGCACGTTTCCAATCACATGGCAGGCTTGGGGTCATGTTACTCTCAACTCCCCACCCCTTCTTCCTTCTTCACCTTCAGAACCAGGCAGCATTGCCACGAGTCAAGGCTTGCTGAAGGGGCAATGGCGGGGAGCAAGCAGGTGAGGAGAGGGGAAGCTTCCTTTGCCATTGTTCTTTCTAATCTGTGAATAGCAAAAGAAAGGCAGTCTCTGCACTGTATTTCACTTGAATCCTTTTTAAATGGAAAAGTGAAATGGTGCTTCCTTGATTTTGATTCTAAACGTTGCTTTGCTAGAATGAGAAAGGTAGCTGTGAATGCATGAAAAGCATTAAAACTCATTTGTTGAATGGTGTCACATGCTCTGTAATAAATATATTGTTTGTATTATTGCAGCTGGAACAAACAAGTAAAAGCATTGACTCAAGTGCCCACATGATCACCACCGCCAGGGTACCTGCTGATAAGCCAGTACGAATTGCCTTCAGCCTGAATGACTCCCCAGGTACAGTTTAATTTATGGAGTAAACCACAATGAAGTAATTGCTTTTAAATTTTACATGTTCTTACCAGTGTTTACAATATCAAATGAAGTTCAGTGTTATGGGAGGATTTTTTTCCTGAGTGATAGCATGTGATCACTTTTTCTGTCTGATAACTTTTAATGTTTCCATTAACAATTTCATTAGACTAAACCCCCTAGGCTGACAGTTTAGATCTTAGCTTTCTTTCAGCGATTTGTGGAATATACTTAGGACTGTAATTAACTATCAAATTTACTTGTATATGCAATGTGTCTTATTTTAAGGAATTTTAAGACAAGAAAAGTAAAAGGACGTTTTGTACTGAGGATGAGGCTAGAGCAGGAAGAGACTTTCCCTTCAGCAGGAAGGTTGGAAAGTGCCGCACATGCCCAGCTTGGTGAAAGGTTTCAGGAAACGGATGCCCCACATGGCATGTTCCCTGAGAAAGCAGCAGAAATTGCATTGATGTTTATCCTGCCAGCTAGTGCTGACTGAGCATTAATTTCCCCAAACATACCCTGTACAGACATGGACCCTTTGGAATAGACAAATATTATTAGTTTGCATCTTAAATATTATTAAGGTCTAGAGAGCTGTTGCCCAACAGTAGAAGTCAGAATGAAATAAAGTAAATCAGAAGCTGGGACATCCCAAAACAAGTTGGCTGTGCTGTTGCTAAAGGTGAGTGCCTGGAGTCAGGGTTGAGATGTGTTTATGGCATGAAATATAAGGATCTCTGATAACAGTAACTGAAACCCTCTGCTGATGAGTGCTTTATGGGACAGTATGCATTGTAGGGTTATGTGTGAGGCTGCTTCCTGAGCTTTGTGTGAATAGAGTCTCAGCTTGAATACAATTTTCCCATTTAAAAAATATTTTAGAATATGCATTATCTTTCCTAGCTAATTGTTGTGTAATATTAATTTGCAGCTACAAGCCTGAAATAGACTCTCATCCCCTATGCAAGGGAATTTAAAACCAAACATTTTTGTATATTATTGCATATAACTTTCAGCTCATAAAGATGAGTGACACAGAAAGATTGGGACAAGGAAAATAAGGAAGCACGTGGCTATCTATGTGCCCTTTTTTAAATAAATTAAAATAATCTGGTAATTACATTTTTATTACAGAAAGTAGTAATGAATCATTCTCATCTCTCAGGATACAGTAACATGGTAAATTTCTTACAGGAATTATGGCAAAGATCTTGAAGAGAGATGTAAAAGAAAGGGGAGTGCTCTTACAAATTATGGAAAAAGAATGTTTATGTGAGACACTGAAAACAAGTCAGGGAAAGCTGAGACCATGGGAAAATCAAAGAGGGTAGAGTGGTTTGGGACAAGAGATGGCAGTAGGAAATGACAAGGTTGTGAATAGCTTGGAAGAAGAGGACATGAAAGGCAGGAAGCCTAGCTTCCTTAACATTGCATCATGTTTTATTTTTTACTTTTCTATCCTGCTAATCATTCCAGCCTCTCTCTTAACATTTAGAGAAAGAAACTCAGTTACAGAAAGATAATCTGTTTCTGCTACATTTTGTTAAACTTTTCCATAATTTTGAGTCCTTTATTGTATATATACAAGTGTTCCTGCAGTATGCAATCCAGAATCTCTATGGGTACTGATAAAACTAAATGGCAAGCAGTAAAGTGAGTGCCATATTCTCCTCTGCATCACATCCCCTTGGGGGCTACCAGGAGGTCTAAACCAGCATACTGTTTTACCATGTCACAGGAATTCTGTTCTTGCTCTTAGTGGTAAGCCTGAACATGGTTACTATATTTAATATATTTAAAGAAGGCAAGGAAATAAACTTCTATCAGGTTTGAAAATTTCCAGCAAACCATAGTTGAATCAAGAGAGTAAAAATAAGTATGTAACACTTTTTTTTTTTTTTTTTTTTTTTTTTAAGATGAGCTGCAAAAACATTTAGCAGATGGACCTTTAGGTGTTCTATACTTGGCTTTTTTTTTTTTTCCTCCTTTTTTTGTATTTCTTTAATATTTTTTTCTCCTTGACAACGATATTTGTTTTCAGTTCAAACAGGAGTTACCTGCTGTAAGTGTGATAGTAAAGCATCAGGTGAGGCTTGTGTACTGCTAGGGTATATATAAAAAGTCCTTCACCAGGGCTAAGTGGTGAGGGAATCTGACATAAGCTTTTCCTTAAATTTTACCTCACTTGAAAGGCTCAGTGACAGTTTTCACCAAGTAAGGCTGCATTCTCCTTCCGGGGACTGTACAACTGCTTACTAGGAGGAACTGGCAGCATAACTAGATATAAAAAGGGGAAATGGAATGTTTCTTCTGGGTGGTGATTATCTCACTGGCTAGGATTGCAACCAAGCACTGGGTGTGAGGAGCAGCGAAAGGAGAAACTGCTCTCAACTCATGAGAAGAGATAACTCTGTGTTAACTGACCTACAAGAGCGGAGCTGGCTTATCCTGAGTGTACAAGAAATAATTTAATTGTGTTATATTATTTGTCAGTCAACACCTGATGACTGAAATCCTGGCCAGCTTTGTGCAGTATTTTTAATGTGAAAGTAGGCTAACCAGTTCCTTAAAAGTCTCAGGAGCAGCCCATCAGCGGGTGCTATATAAGAAGACAGTTTTATTGTGTGTCTCTTATTCCTGTATATATAGATATCTATGTTTGTCTCTTTTACTCAAGTTCACTAAGCTGCCATCAAACATAGGTTTCCCAGGGTGTGTCTGCACGCTGTATTGCACCAGTTTGACCTAAGGTACTGTTTTAATTAATGAATTTGAAACATATTATTTCAGCTCATCTTGTATCACTGGGAAACTGATGCAAGTTAAAGTGAATATGGTGTTCCAAAATTTAAATAAGTGTTCCCAAATAGAAAGTTCATTGTAGTTTATCAACATCAATTTAATTAAACCAATGAAATTCAATATGTCCTAATTTATATCACTAGCTCTTATTTACTGAACATATTAAGATAGAATGATTGTAATAGGAACTTTATTAAATTTAGACAAGTGGATTTGTTTTGTGTAATAGTTCTAAGGGAAGATTTATAGGTAAACATCTCTTCACCTTCCCTCCTAGAATAAAAGCTTGAATCTAGCTGAAAAGTTCTGCTAGTGACATGTGGTGATAAATGACTAGTTTTGAAATTGTTAGTAATTTCTTTTGGTTGAAATTAGTCTGCCGCTGATAGCACTCTCCAGAAAAATCACTGATAACAAAGGCAAAATATACATCTTCTATTGAAATTGACAGACAGTGAAACAGTGTAATATTTTTGCAAGCATAGCAAATGACTTATTTTACTCCTCTTTATGCCTTTGTTATGCTAGTGACCATGAAGAATTTTTTACTGCTATAGTTGATCATGCAAGACTCTTTTGCAATGGTTGCTTCTTCAATAGCAACCTTCAAATCCCTACTCCATCCTTATTTTGGCTTTAATGGCAACAGAGGCTTTCCAGCAGATAATGTATTCATTGAAAACCAGTGGGGATTGCTAAAATATATGGCTAAAATTTACAAAGCTAGTTTCCTAAAACTACACCAACCTACAAATAAGTGGCTTGATCTTTGGGAAGTTAGACAGCAACTTAGGTGAGATGATACGCTCAAAGGGACAGTGGCTGTGCATTCGTCAGAGGATGCTTTAGGCTTGGGTGAAGGTACATGGAGTAGGAGGGCTTTGATCTTATCTCTTCTGTTATGGGCTGTTGCTGGTTTTGGGAGGTCCACAACTCTTATTATTGAGCAGGCCTTCATAGCCTATTCCTGGGTCAGGCAGTGACCATTCCCCACTATTTTACGAGTGAGGTAACTGCGAGGTTGTGTAAGGTCACGTCAGGCAGGGCCATGAATAGAAGCCTGGGAGCTTCACGCAGCAGTGCCAAGTTGCAGTCACTTAGCCACACAGCCTTCCAGGACGAATTTGATGAGTCTATGCTTGTCTGTCAATAACCAGGGCTGGAGCTGCTGGATCTCACTGCCCCCCTAGGACCAAGACTGGACCCAATACACAGTTTGCCAGTGTTGTCCTGCTGCAAGGTCTAGTGCTTACACAGAGTCAAGACCTTTTCTGCCGCTCACACCACCCACCAGCGAGTAGGCTAGGGTGCACAAGAAGTTGGGAGGGGACACAGCCGGGACAGCTGACCCCAACTGACCAAAGGGCTGTTACGTACCATATGATGTCATGCTCAGCATATAACGCTGGGGGAAGAAGAAGGAAGGGGGGGACGTTTGGAGTAATGGCATTTGTCTTCCCAAGTAACCGTTACATGTGGTGGAGCCCTGCTTTCCTGGAGATGGCTGAACACCTGCCTGCCGACAGGAAACAGTGAATGAATTCCTTGTTTTGCTTTGCTTTGCGCAGCTTTTACTTTACCTATTAAAATGTCTTTATCTCAACCCATGATGTTTACCTCTTTTTCCAATTCTCTCCTCCATCCCACCATGGGGGGAGAACGGCTGTGTGGTGTTTAGCTGCCTGCCAGGTTAAACCACAACACTGTGAAAGGGCTGATCCACTTACAGGATAACAGCCTACTTACATTACCAATTTAATTCTTTAATTTAGGAGGAAGAGATCTGAATACACTTGCCCACGCATATAGGAGAAAAAAATAGTACCTGAGTGTATAATTAAAGACTGGATCATAACTCAGTTACTCAAGGAAGCAGAGCTGTGATTGGCATTTCCTAAATTTTGAGTGCTTGATTTAGCAACCTTAATGTGCTTTCAACACATTTAAATTTTTATGTTCTATTTCTGTCTATCTGTGTGAAGATCCTAGAGAAACTGTAATTTGCAAGTTTATACTGCAAGTAAATCAGAGGTTGTTCTTAAAGTATTTATTCATTAACTATTGACCATAGCCCACAGTTCAGCTAAATGGAGCAGCCACATAGGAAGAGACTGAGGTGTTACACTTCATTGTACCAGACATTGTGTCAGTCAGACAGTGAAGTGTGAGGGATTTCGCTTGTTCATCTACACGATGGCAGTTTGGGCTATTGGAATCTCCAGAAGGCCAGAACATGTTTAAACAAGTGAAGCTTTCCCAAAAGCATGATTCATTCTCAAATGTGCAACATTAGCATATATCAGGGGACTGAGTGCATCAGGACATCACTGATAAGTAGTAAGCCTTTTGTGTGAAGACAATCAGTCTTAATACAGGTCAGCCTTCTAAATCAGATGGCTTGTGTGGATCTCTATACCACGCATTAGAAGCCCATCTCACATTTGTATTAATAAGTGTTATCAGCAGAGAGACAAGAACTCACCTGGACAGTGAAGGCTTAGCCTTGCTGTCTTTACACAAAGCTGCCCATCGTGCCATTTCAGCATGAAGGTGTGTTGGCTGGGCAGTATGCTTAGGGAGCTTGTTCTTTTGTTATGTTGTTAGTTTTGCTGTAGGAATGGTCAGAGAGCTGGCTCTGGCACAGAAGGGTACTTTGTCTCAGCCTGACTGAATGGAAAGCAGAAGGAGGAAGTGATTTCCCTGGAGACCTTCCCTCAGATGCTTTGTTTTAAGGACAGTTTTCAGCAACAAGCACAGCGAATGTATGAACCTGGTGAAACAAACATGAAAGTCAAACTATTCTGTACACATGAACAAAGTCTTTGGTTAAAAAAACATCCACTGTTATGTACAGAGAGTTCATCTTGTAATCAGAGTACAGGTCTTTACCTTTAGTACACTTTTGAATACAGACCTTCAAAATTAGTTTTAGGATCCATGGGAAATCAGGAAGCGCTACTCATTTAGAAATCGTGGAACAGAGACTTTAACTTAGGTGGCTGTGATGAAGTCCCTGATCTGACTCTTTCACGTCACAGGTTAGTGCTGTTGAGTTTGCTGGTATGGCCATAACATTCACGTGTATGTTTTTCCTCCTTTCTTGTTTCCTTTTGACCAGAATCTTGGCTCGTTTTCAGGTGCAGCAAGTTGCAGTCTCTGATTGTTTTTATATTTTTATTTTTAAACAAAATATATTTTCAACAACCAGCTTGAATTATAAATCCTTTTTCTTTATGAGTCACAGAGAAGGGAGCAGTAAAATAGTGACCATAGGGGTGAGATGCTGTTTGTATCTGGTGAAGAATCAGCCTAGTTATTTTCAGGGTTTTGTGGTACAGAAAAACCACTAACTTTATTATAAAGGGGGTCTTTGATTATATCAGTGATTCCTTATAACAATCGAGGCACTCATTAAATATTGATAATAAATTGAGAAAAGGAGAAAAAGAGATATTTCTCAATTCTATTGTCTAGTTAAGGAGATGTAGAATAGAAAAGAACAAATACAGACAAGTAAGGAGATAGTTATGAGAGTGTTTTGATCTTCAGAGTGTTTTCTTTGACATTTCAGACATTTTCACTGTTTCCGATTTTCAGAGTCATGGATTTTCAAGGCTAGAAGCCAATGTGATTTTGTCTGATCTCCTGGGTAACACCAAGTATTCAAGGTTGTAAGGGCAATAGTGATTCTTTTGGAAGAAAATGCAAGAGTTTATATCCTTCCTCTTGACTTTCTGAAAACATCCTCAAAAAAGTTTTAGGAGGCGAATGACTGCTGCCATTTGCTTTCCCCTTGTGTGAAATCTAAACGTGTTTAGTTTTTACCAAGTGATTTTTGTTGTTATTGTTGTGGTTGTTACTTTGACAACAGTGAAATACAGACTGATCTGATGCAGTAATTTATTTCACTGGAAGCTGTGGGGAAAGTTTTTTGTTTTTCTTTTTGTGGAAAACAAGCTTGCAGTTAGCTGTGAAGATTTCTGTTCATTTTTGTAAATTAAATACTTCAGCTGAAAATTTCAGAGGAGCCTAAGAGAATTAGGAACTCAGAAAAATTTCAAGCCACTGAAGTCCCCAACTTTTCTCGATGATGTTCTGCACATCAGATGATGATTTAAACAAGTCTTAAACTATCATAACTAAAAAAAACCCTAGCAGCTGTTCCATAGATGCTAGGGCAGGCCCATTATAAAATGTACTATGGTATGCCATAATGGTTAGGATACCAATATGTTCTATTTTTAGTACCATTGACTCAGTCACTTGAGTTCAAAAAATAAGCAGGGAACATCTGTTTATTGAAAGGATTTCCTCTATAGTAATTTCTCTCACTATTCCATCCTTTTTAAAGTATTTCCAAACTTTTTTTACTGGTTCTTTTCTGAAGATAATCCAATATACTTTCTAATATTGTGACACTGCAGTAATTTTGTTTTCCTATCAATATCCGATGCAGTGAAAAAGTAATTATTGGCTGATGTTTCTTTAAAATTCTTGGGATCACTTTTGCTTTGTTTTTTCTTAAGTTAAAATTGTTCGAGGTCCCTTCTTGAAGCTACCGTACCAAAGATTGTAGTGCTGGAATTGTCAAAACAAATAGCAGCTTAACTGCTGTCCACGACTCTGGTCCAGTATCTCTGTCAGAATATTTAACAGCTATTCAGCTAAATATTTGTAGAGCAGCTGTACCCCTAGTCAGACTGAGTCCTATTCCGTCCTTCCTTTTAGCCTTGCCATATGATTCATCTTTCTTCTTTTAGAATATTAGTCTATTTTTAAATAGTGTACAAGAAAGCAACAGCAAATTAAAGGTAAACACTTATATATCGGCATGATACAATTCTATACAATTAAAGCAATTTAAGTATTTTCCAGAATGGACATGTTTGGGACATGGTGTGAAAAATGAAGTTGTGTGTGTGTATGACTTTTTGTTAATACTAGCAAGACCCCTACGCCATGAAAATATAGAACTTCGCTTTGTTTCCTGAGGAAGTTCAAAAGCTTTTGCTCTTGCCCTTTGTATCACTCTATTTTTTTTTTTCTTCTCTGGGCATCCCTTTCTAGAGGCACCCAGCTCTATCTATGTTAGCTGAAGTAAGACTCTGACCATATGTTAACCAGTATGTTTATTCTTCATGGGATAAGGTGGCTTATTTCACTTGTTACCCCTAACCTACTTTGCTGTATGACCACTGAGGGCAGGATAAAGAGAGAACAAATATTTGACAAATAATTTAAATCCTAGTCTATACTCTTTAAGAATATTCAGAATCCTGCTTTGATAAGTGGTCCTCTTAATCTTGTTGGTGTTTTGTTGTAGTGTACAAGTCTGCCAGCATAGAGCACTTTGCAGGATCTGACCTATGTTAGCAATTTTCTCCTGTGAGAGCCATCCTTGTTTAGTTTTGACACATCACAAATAACTGACTGTAAGCTAGCTAATAGTAACCTTCTCTTCACCTCCCGTAACCTGCAGTAAGATACACAAACAGTCATCACAATCCAATGCAAAACTGATAGTGTGAAAGTCACTGAGAAAGAAATATTGCAGTGGCTAGCTGTGACGCTACCAAGTATGATTCATATTTCTGATCTCGGTCCAGCTACTAGTGGGCAGGTGTCCACATCACAACACTGACGTAACTGGCGCAGTCTGTCCCACCTTTGCTGGAAGCCTGTACTAAAAATAAAGAAATAAATAAAAACACAGTTTGTCTTGTTGTCATGAATAAACTAACTCTAGCCCATAAGGATTGTTATCTACAGGTTACAGTAAAGACATTTCTTTGCAAGATGGAGAAAGTTGTGGTGCTTCCCCATTCTAATCACATTTGTGTAGGTAAACGGTCTTCTAGTTCCAGGGTTGCCAGGCTGGTTTGTATGTTCTTGTGGTTGCCTTTGGGTGGTGGGAGAAAAGGTTTCTATTACCGTTGGTTTAGCCCTGATAAGTCATTATATTGTGATGGGGAAGATATCTTTCCCTTCATTCAAGTAATGAACTCTTTGGTAGTACAGACTATATCCTTGGAAGGTTCTTTACTTTGCAGTGTAATGGAGAGCTCAGGAAGAAAGATTGTGTGGATTTATTGTTTTTATTAAATTATCACGTTCTACTGCTCTAACTGTTTTTGTTTTGTTTTTTTTTCTTAATCACAGCAGTACAAAATAGGCTTTCTGTCTTTCCAGCACCTAAACATTTTCTTATTGACAGCCCACTAGTATTTTCAAGGAGTCTATTGAGGCACCGCAAAGGTAGAAAAATCAGCAGATGTGGAGGTGTTTGCAGGATCCCGATATTATTGTGACTATATTCAATGTAGAACTGCATCAAACAGATCATTTGAAATGCCCTTTTTGGTAGACATTGACTTTTAACATCATGTTTACCTTTTAGATGATGCTTCCTCTGAAAATTTCCCTTTGGCATTTCCAGAACTAGATCAGCAGCTGCAGGTAAACTTTTTTTTTTTTTTTACTACAGTTGTACTTCACATTCACTAGATTTGTTATGATAAAAAAACTCTGGTTGTTGCACTAAGGTGAAAGTTTTCAGTGGTGCTTCTCTAAACTGTTAACATTTAATAAGACTGTATATTTCCATAGAAGAAAACATCGTCTTTTCAAGATCTGCAGAAAAATTGATTTGACGTTTTTAATCCAATTGCAGAGAAATTACTATTTTAACAATCTCACATGCTTTTTAAATTTTTTCTTACAATTCCTGTTTAAAACACAACATGTACTGCTGCACTGCAATGAAGAGAGTTCTTGTGGTTTTGATAGGAGAAGGAATGAGCCAGGTATTATATTCTCATGCCTATAGGCTGTGCTAAGACCATATGATCAGCTTTCTCTGAAGCATTCCAAGAGAATGCAAAGGTGTATTTTGTAGTGCCATTTTATCTCTAATCTTGCGTAACTAAAGCCAGTCATCAGGATTGATGAGAACCTCCTCAAAGTTACTCTAGTTCATGCTGCATAGCCAGCAACCCTAACGGTTGCCCTAGCAGGTGTCTGCAAACAGCATGGGATAAAAGTGGTGAATCCTTTTGTGACCAGTCGGATTTGTCAGCATAGCACAATGGAGCCCCGATATACTGGACAATCAGATGGCAGTTAATGGCAACTCCATGGTTCACCAGGCACAGAGCCAGTTCTGTATCTAGGGATTATTTCCCTTTCCTCTGTGGCAGTTCTGGAGTGTTTGTTGGCTTTTGTAAACTACTTCAGATCATCTGTTTCCCAGGAGCATTTAGACTTCCTCTGATATTTCAATATGAAGGCAGTTGTTTCCTGAGTGTAAATTGAGAAAGGCATTAGCAGGCCGTGTTGTCCAATGATGTCATCCTTCCTGTCCCCATCAACTAGTGAGACAACACTGGAGGGCTGCTGACTTAATTAAAGGACTGACTTTTCTCTCCTGCTGCTCTCATCAAAAGGATGACTGATGAAGGAATGATGACAGAGACTCTTCTTGCTCTGTCCCTTTAATCCTGAGAATAGGGGCAGGTTCCTTAGGCATAACTAGGAAAGATTAAAGGAACGAACAGCAACTTAAGATTTGGGCTGAAAGGAACAGGGTAGTATGTTGGCCTCCTTATTCCACTGATCTTCCAGTGCAGCAAAGGTGATTGATTTTATTTTTTTTCCTTTTTTGTTAAAGAGCATTGAGATCAGTGGGTGAAGACTGCTCTAAAAGAGCAAAGTATGATTATCATTACTGCTGTTGGTACATAAAAACAAAATTACCGGTGTTAGAGGTAGGTACTTTACAGGCCAAGTGATGATTTTTATTAGGACTTTTATGACCCATTTCTGGAACATATAATATACTCTAAATGTGTAATTTCATGATAGACTGAAATTGCTCCTCTGGAAGCATTCATCTGCTGGATAAATAATAGCCCTTCAGTAAAAGTTTTTTAAGTACGTACTAGAGCAATTCCACTAAGTACACCCTCTTGGTCTGTTAAGTACCTGACATTTTTTTCAAGAGAACCTTCCTTTACTCTCACGATCTCCATATGATAACAAATTCAAAGAAACAGTCAAAGGCTTTGATTCAGATAATGTTCTTTTTATTATCCTTCAGAAACTTTTTTTGGTAATACTGAGGTAGTTGAAAGGATAACTTATGAGGACTATCTGGCTGTCTCAACCACTCAAAAGTATAAAGTTAGTGGTAGCGCTTCATCCTTTAGCTTTTCAAGTTTACGTGCGTATTTATATTTAGATGCCTTTATGTTCAACCGGAGGCAGTTCAGTCAACACAGGGTTCTGAGCTGATGCAGAGGTAACAGGGCATTTAGCTTTAGCAGTGAAAACTTGAATTTCCTTTCTTTTGTCAATTTGGATCACAGCTTAAAGTTATAACTATTTAATGTAATTATGTTTATACTGCTTTAAAATTTCAAATAAGAAATAACTGTAACAAAGTTATATTTTACCTAGTTACACTTTCTTATTAATTACTTTTATAAATTGCTATAATCCAAACTGCTAAGGGTGTGTCAGCCCTATATAGCATGTGGTTGCAATTTATGTTAACGTAACCATACCAGCTTTGAAACAGGTAGCTCCTGTGTTACAGAAGCAAACTACAACTTGGGCTTCACCCGGACCTGCAGAAGTACTGAATGGTGGTGTCCCTTGTCATTCCATCCATGCTTTTCTTTATCCCAAAGTTAGCTAGTATAAAGCAGCACACATGAAGTGTCATGTAAATGAACCCTTTAATCAACTGTGGCATAGCAGCCTGAAATGCTTGAATTTGTAAGAGTGCCGGTACATATTTTCATAATAAAAATATCACATCTAGAGCCACAAGATTTTCATCACCATGCCATAAATACAGTCAAAAACATTTGTATTGTATTTAAAGAAGCAAACTATAAATGCAGGGTAGGTGGCTATATAATAATAGGCACTTTAAAAAAAAAAAAGTAATAACTTTTCAGCTTTCAAACATACAAAGGAAAATTTTGAAACCTGTTTTAAAAACAAACAAACAAAAATGCCAAATTAGCTGATCTTCGGGTTGGATTTTGAAAGCAGCTTTAAAGCTATGTAAGTTCACCAAGTGACTTGGAAAATCAGAGCCTTAGAATTTTATGCATGCAGGCAGCAGACCACAGCCTGAGTACCAAGCAATTTGCACCTCTGTTTTAGGCTTCAAGCCCTTGTCCTTCTATGTTAGGCCCTGGCAGACAACTTGGCTGTTTGAGCAGAATTACCCAGTGTTCCCACTTTTCCTACCACGATCCTACCATACCTACTCCCTGGGCACCGGTATCCGATGGCAGGGCAAAGTTCAGTGCAGCCTCCCCCTGACAGGGTAATAAACCCTGCTGTCCAAGCACCGGTGCCAACTGACTTTACAGAGGTACAGGTAGGATTGGCTGGAGAAAAGGTATTTCTAGGAGACTAACCACAAATACCTAATTCTCTGTAAGGACTCTTACTAGAGGACAATCCTAGTTGAAAGTTACAGCTTCTTTCTGAAAAATAATAATTATCAGTCTAGTGTTCTGATCTACTAGCTAGGTTCAGATCAAAAATGTTGTCTTTTCCAATTACCTTTCTGAACGTTACATTTTTCTACTACTCTGAGAGGAAGAAATTCCAAGAAGCAATTTGTAAGAAAATAATACCAATTCTCTAACTCAAAATTTTGCCTTTTTTTTTTTTTAACTTAAAAAAAAAAAAAAATTAATGTATGGTCAACCAGACACAAAAGCCCTACATATGAGAACAGCTATATGCAGGAAAAGCCTGGTCTCTTTTGCAGCTTTATTATTAAAAAACCTACAAATAAGTTCCTGATATGCTACTAGTGAAACAAAGCTCATATTAATAAACTTCTTGCTTTCAGTTCCCTTTGTTTGCAGTATTGGAAATTATTCTCTTCTCACTGATGAGCAACACTTTGAATGAGGCTAAAGCACTTGCTTATTTGGGCTTCAGTGTCATTTCCCCCCGCCCCTTGCGTGAGCAATGTAGTGGGTAGCACAGCGAGGGTAGGCTTACTACATTTGTCAGTTTGTTATTGGGAAACGTTAACCTTTGCCTCGTATAAAAGTTGGACTGGGCCTTGGAAGGCACTTCCTTGATTAGCTGCATAGTGGGTGGTGGCGCCTCTGACAGACACTCTACTACGGGTTATCTGCTATATTTAGACACCTACATCAGCATCTAAGGCCTTGTTGTTTAGGTCACTGAATATAGAGGAAGGTATCTAGTGTTAAGTACCCGCATTACTATGCCCTGTGTGCTTTCTGTCCTGTTCCAGTATTTCCTGTGACTTGCTCAGTTCATCTCCCTCTTCTCTGTCAAAGTCTTTATTCCAGCTGGGAGTTTGATCTTGAAGAGGGAAGAACATGAGTCACGTATGGATGCACAGGGAATTCTGTAATTCTTTATAATCTCATGAAATCGTGAGCTTGAGAGAAGCATTTATGTCATACTTTATATTATGAATATGTTGAGATCAACGGAGTTAGATGACCGTAAAATTGCTGCAACAGAGAAAAGGCTCCAACCATTTATAATACCAGTTTGTTAAGTCAAGGGGTAGTTTTTCATGCTCTAGTGGGAAATGTCTATACAAAAGAAGTAATGAAAATATTACGAAAGGGACAGTTTGATGTGTGTGATATGAACATTTAGTAGAAACCTTGTTTACTCTGGAACTTTAACAATGGAACTATTGCTTCTACTGACTGCCAAGACTCTTGTTAGACACACACGAATTATTTTAGAAAGTTTAAAAGTATACTATATTTTTAAAGGGTATGCTGTATTTTTTTAATATGCATTATTCCAAGAGAATTCCTAGAGTACCGTGGTACTCTATAATTACATTTGATTGCCTATGAACTTGGTAAGTCTCCTGTAATGCTGCTGAGATAACTATGATCTTGTATTAGATTATGTAAGACATGGATGTTTACAAAGTCAGAGCATCATACTAAGCTTAGAAAAGCATGGAAAATCTTTCAGGAAAGGAGAGCAAAATACTCAATTGCTCCCATCCAGTCAACTTGAATTGTCTGGAGGAAAGAGAACCACTTACTTTCATAATAAAACTAGAACAGAGTAGATATATCCTAGACTAGATATCTGAAACTGGTTGAAGAGTTCCAGTTGCAGAACAAAAAGTAGCTGCAATGTGTAGCTCTCACTTTTGCTTGGAATAATGTGGTTTCTTCCATCATGGAAGAGTACACAAGGCCATATAATGAGCATGGGCCACATGCTAAATATTGGCACTGAACTTTCTGGTTTTCCAGAATAGTTTAGCTGAAAATTTCCAAATTTACAAAAAGTCAGACACCACTCTTTAATTAGACCAGTGCTAAAGACTGCCTTCTAGACGAGTCCACAAGCTCAGCTGGCAAAACTATGTTATACCATTTTTTCTTTAAACTTCAACCTTTTCAGGAGAAAATCTTCCTCTTTTTTCACAGTAGAACCAAAAAGTAAATGCAAACAAATGAAGGTGAATTAAAAAATAAACTGTTTTAAACTTTTTGAACACTTGGGTAACACTGTCAACTATACAATTTTTGCGGATATGGAATGCTGATATTCATATGGCAAGGCAAAACACGCTTTGTTATGTGAGTGAAGTAAAAAAAAAAATACTGAAAGCTGTCCTTTTGTGTGCCCCAGCAAAGATTTTAATTAAAACAGCTCCTTCAACCTGTCTTAAAAAACAGGCAGAACCACTCAGGCTCTGTCTATTTCTTCATGAACGGCCTTTGCATATCATCTTCCCATATCTTTCATATCTGGGTTCCAAACAAAAATCTAAATGGACAGTGCATGTGTCTTCTGAAGATGTACATACGTATGTGCAGTTACAGAATAGCCTATAACAGGATCTCTTAGTGTCTACTTGCTGGATTCCGTAGAAAGTTTGTCAACGTCACAGTGAGTTATTCGACAAAATACAAGGAAAATATCAGACCTTGTTGAAAATCGGGCATAGTAGGATAGACAGCACTAGCATCACTGAAAGCTGTAGCTTTTGTACTAGCTTTGTGAACAAAATCAGAGATGCTGTGTGCGCATATTTTGCCAGGACAGGAAAATGAGGGTGGATGACACTGAAGCCTGAAATAAGAGGGATTAAAAGTAGCAACTGTTGCCATTAAATATAACTATCTTTGGCAGGGCTGTTTTCTGCTTATGTAGCAGGTATGCTTTTATATATATTAATTTATGGATGGGCAAGATACTTCATGAAGTAACAAGCTCGGGCTGTCCTAAGGAGAAATTAAAGTATGGGTGTTGGCTTCTGAGTGAAAAAAATATATACTACAAATTGACCTCTATTAAGGCCTGTTGTAATTAGTCACCCAGGTAAACTAGCAACTCTTACCAAAAAAATAATATACAGAATTCATGGAAGAAAAGTGCTTTCTACTGGGAATTCCAGTTCTTTTACGCTGCCACGGGAATGCCATCAGGGTAGCATTTGCAACACTTCCCATGGCCTGTCCACAGACATTCAAAAAAGTCATTCCAGGTGGAATGGGGAGCAGAGAAAGAACACTTGGATAAGCTAGGGAAAATGGAAATTTCATCTAGGATGGATTAGAGGAATGCAGCTTTACCAAGACATAGGTCTTGGAAAGTATATGAGAGCCCTCTGTAAGTACATCTCAAGGGTAAAACAGGTAGGACAAAGAAACGCCATTTGAATGAAAGATAGCACTGGCACAATAGAAGAGTATACAAACCTGTCTTCAACAAAACCAAACTGGAAATGACAAAAAAGTTTCTAATCTTTGGTGAGGCTCTGGGCCAGTCTTAAAACTGAGGCAGGGGACTTCAGTTTTTCTAAGACAGAACTGGGCAAGCCTGTGAATTCCAGGATTTGCTTGTGATAACAGGGGACTGGACTTGCTGATTTTGCAGGTTCCTCCCATTCCCATTTGGATGAGTATGGGCTAGTCCAGTAACTTAACTATTCTGCTATTTTTTTATTTTCTGTGGAAATGTGTTAATACTGTAAATGTCTGCTGGCTAGTTGGAGTTACCCCTTTGGAACAAGCAAGTTGTGCCCCTGTTTCTGCATTTGTTTTTCAGGAGTTTGCCCTGCCATCTTCTGAAAATGCTTCTCTTGGTGGGAACAGATTTATCGTTAATTCTTTGCACTCTTGTCTATGTCAAAAAAGTACACTGTTAGAAAGGGGTAAAATAATTTCTCTGTGCTTTTGTGTTGGCTTGCATTTTCTGGTGTGCAGCAAAGAACTGACCAGAATTGTGTGTCTCCATTTTTTCTTGTGATTGCAGTACAGGTGTTTGTTAAATAATGAATGCATAAGCCTGTTTCATGTCCTGCTGGCCACAAATTACTCATGGACACTGTAGGTACTATCTCCAAAAGCTTTCTTAGAAACTTCAAAATTACAGAAGAAAACCAAATTGTCCAGTCATCTAATCATATAAAAACATAATCAAATTCACATTTTAAAGTAAAAATACACTCAAAATTTTAAAAAGTGCTTGATATAGTGCTTAATAGCATCAGACAAGATTGAAAAGAATTGTATGAACAGAATATTAGTAAACTGATTGTATCTTTTGTTGTCAGTTTATTTTGAGTGATAAAATATCAATGTAAGAAAAAATGACACTGAAGAGGAAACAATGATAGGAAGGGGTTTGAAAGTCAGCAACTGGTTCTAAGTGGGAATTAGATACTAAGTCTCAGCATGACTAGGTAATTTTTAGCTCTCTATATATATCTTTTGAGTGGGAAGCTGGAATATAGAAACTGAATGCTGCTTTAATTTTTAAACTGGTTTAAACCAGCTAGATTTGCAGAAACTAAGTTGGAAGCAAAAGCAAGTTGTTTTTTTGTTTTGAAGTATCACTGTTTGGGGACTTTCCCCCTGGGTACTGTTCAAAATTGTTTTATTGTGACGCATTTGTTGTTTGCTGATCTCTGGTAGATACCAGAGATGCTACTTTGGCTCACCCTTGCATTCTTGGATTAGAGCACTAAGACTTCTATATTCTGTCTTGTTAAATTTATGCTTATTATTTGGGTGGCTATATGAATGGTGCTATTGCTCATCCGCACTGAAATGCAATTAAAAGCCCTTTCCTAGGGACTACATTCATCAAGTAATGGACTGCCCTTTCCCTGGGGTCCCAAATTCTCCAAGCTCAGAGAGAATAAAACAATGTGTTATGAAACAATTCTGCCACAGCATTTTTACCTTTAGAACATGGAAAACGAGTGTCTGTTTTAAAATTCAATAAAGAACCACATACCATCTACAAGTACTTGCAAGGTCCATACATTAGTTACATCTGTGCATTGGGGTACATCTGAAGCCAACTTACCCTGCCTTCTGGATAAAAATATTTTTTATCTTTGTCTCTGAATATGTTTAGTAAAATTTAAATTTCTAGTTTAGCTAAAACAAAGGTTTACAAGATCGTAAATAGGAAAAGTCTGAAGACTTGTGCTTTTCTTTTCCTGACAATATCATTGAAGGAATATTATACTACAGAGAAGAGTCAAAGTAGGACAACAAGAAATAAAAAATAATCTAATTCTATTGTGAAAGGCAATTGGATGTTCTTTAACTGGACAGTAAAGGAACTATTTTAAGTGCTTCCTTTTGCTTCAAACAGGTGGCTCAAGCATGCTATTTGGAGTTCATTTACAGTCAATTGATTCATGGCTAATAACTTAAAAATACTACACTTCCTGAAAGTATTATGGCCAAAATGTGACAGTCAAGCCTGAAGCCTAAATTAAGTTGCATTCTTTTTAAGGAACAAAAAGCACCGACATTTAACCAAACTATTTTCAAGATCTTCGTTGAAATTCATATGGGAGTCTCAGGACAGAGTGGTTTTATTTGCCATATATATTACCTCCAGTGTGCATTGAAAAAAAAAATGAAAATCTTACTGCAATAATGTCGGTATTTAGGTTAGGATCTACAGTGCTTTTGCCCTCAGTCTGTCTTTTCTTATCCGATTTTTTTTAATTGCTGTCATCCTTCAACTCTCGGTCTCACCTGCACCTCTCATGGAAATTTAAAACACTTTGCAAATATAGCTGATTTAACTCTTATAACATTTCTGCTAACTAAGTAAGTGCCCTTCTTCTACAGAAAATAGAGATGGAGAAAAATTGAGTATGATATTGAGCAAACTACTTACAGCTTGAGGCATTGCTGGGATAGAAACCATCATGAAATCTTGGCTGCACTGGAGTCAGCAGTAAAACTGTTGAGTCCAGCAGAATCAGCCCCAGTGTCCCAGTTCACGGTCCTATCCCATTTAGTAATAAGCTGGAAGATGCATTGCATCTATGAAAACAAGAGTGTTTAGTCAATAGCTTTCCATGTCTTTTCTTCTCATCTTGCAGAATTGGAGAAAAAGAGCTTGTTTGCACTCAAATTACCCTTTTGCTCAGTGCTGCAGTTTCTAAAGTGAAAACATGCTTATGTATTTTATGCGTCTGACCAATGCATCAACTTTAGCATTCTTATATCACTATAGCTGGAGAAGAGGGAGGTAAGGGAGAAATCTTTTTTTGAAGAATCTTTAGGGATACTTTGCAAGGTTGACAAGGAAAGGTCTGAAAATCCTTAAGGGTTTGAAAGCTTATGCATATTCTTAAGCAGGGAAGTGTTTTTTTCCCTTTGTGAAAGGCCATCACTAGGAATATTTGGCTGTATTCTGCAGTTAGGCTGAAAAAAAAATTCTTCAAGTATTCTCACAGGAATTAAGATAAATATTGTATCTTTCAAAGTATGTGTTTTTTTCTAATATTTCATTCAAAAAGCAGTATGTATCTATTTTTTTCTTCTTTTCTCAAAGCCACTGCCTCCTTGTCATGACTCTAAGGAATCTATGCAGGTGTACAAACAGCACTGCAAAATAGCAGAAGAGTACCATGAGGTCAAGAAAGAAATTGCTCTGCTGGAAGAAAGAAAGTGAGTAACTTTCCCGAAGTATTTACTGTTGTATATTCTCTTTGTAAAATCCTATTTTAAACATGAGGGTTTCACATGATATTTTCTGACCTTATACCTCTGCCTGACAGTCACAGTACAGCACAACAGTTAGGCCGTTGGTCCATAGGATCAACTGGGACCACTAAGGACACAGAGTTGTTCTAGCTCTGGGCTCTCAGTTATACGGATGTCCCTTAAAACCTTCATTGACAGCCTCCAGGTCATATAACAATCTAGTTCAGCTGGTGCAAGTCCCCTTTTTAGTTTTATGGATTTTTTTTTTTCAATTTAACTTCACATGTTTTAATGAAGAACGTAATGGATCCTCAGGTTTAGAATACTTAACAATATTAGTAAACATTTTTCTGTGAGGTGCATTGTCTCTACGTACATTGACATTTTAGATGTTCATATCCAAGCTGGAGACTTTTTTTCTTGTCTATGGCCTTTACTCATACCCCTGTCATCTTTCCATGACTATTAAGTGGCAAAGTGCACTCTGACTCTCGGTCCCTTTCCACAAGAAACCCGAAAAAGAAATTCAGAGATAGATAGGATAGAGGGTGAGTAGTGAAATTTTTTAACAGACAATCAACCCCAAGGAATAACAGTTACTGCTGAGTAACCTTTCAAATGCTGTTTTATTTTTACATTCACACTGAAGGTGACTTCAATCAGTGTTGCCTTCCTCAGGGAGACTTACCTCAGTGTCGATCTTTGAGACTTCTTGTGAAAACGAAGACCACACCATCATTCTTTCAAATGCTGCTTGACCAGAAACATTTGTAATATAGTAACAGAGGTCAAAAGAGCTCTGTTGCAGAGTGGGCTTTGAGTAGAAGGTGGACCACTGTATCTGTTTCATAGCAATCTTCGCACAGCTGACCATGCAGTTCATTCAAGTTTGCGTCCATGGGAGTCTTCAGCTGCAGAAGCAAGCTGATATGAGGGAAACTGGTGAAATCATGTAGTCTTACAAGTAAGAAAGCCAAAGATCTCCTTGAATCCAGACTATGCAGGGTAAGAAAGTGAGACTTGTCTTTTTCGGGGTTGATGGCTACAGGCACAATATAGTTGGTTGTTGCCTGAAGTGTCACAACTAGTTGCTGTTTCCCACTACAAACCCCCTTCCACTGTAGGACCTGCACGGCACTCAGTTGCTGACAGATTGGCACAAAAGTTAAAAAAGAAGAAAAAATAACCAGAAGAGATTAACACTACATTGTCCCATTGTTTGCATTTGATTCATCATTAATTAAACTTGGCCAGTCAAAAGTAATTGATGTTTTTAAAAAGATGTAGAGAAGATAATTAATTCAAATAATTTTGCAATGATTTGTGAAATTTGATTGTCTAATATAAGCTGCTTACATGTGTATTTAGCAACCAAATGAATTCAGTGGAAACTCTGTGTATTTGTCTTCTCTGAAAATTCAAACTGAATATAAAATATTAAATAGCTGTTTAAGTGCTTAATTTTAGATGTATAAACTCAAAAGGTAGCCTTAGATCATTCGGTTTTTAGAGTCTACTAATATAAATGCATTATTATTACTGACACATCCCTGAATCAGTTATGCACATTTATGAAGTAAGCTTGGAGCCCTTGAAAACTAGACTCACATATGTATTTTTGCATTTACTAGAAGGAAAAAAAAATGCTGTTTGAATGCATTTCCGTTTATCTATGGCATCTGTAGTACTAGCTAAACAGAAATATGTTGCTCCTTGGAAATAGCAGATACATGCACAAAATTGTTTACCTGAGCTCAAAACTATCCTAATCAGCCTCTGAGCCCAGAAGTCAGCCTCTCAGCAGTGGTTATCCTGGATGAATTAAGGGGCTTCAGGCTGGCATTTTCCTTCATTCCACCAGTGGATGTCAACAGTGGAACAATATGAGGAAGCTTCCACCACTGCTACCTTTGCTGAACCTCTTCTGTGGACAGAAGATTTCATGCCCCAGTAAACATATGTTAAAACAAGAGTGGCTGAATAAGGCAGCAAATAGAATTATATTATTGTGATTCTTATGTGCCTTCTAATTACATATTTGTGGCCTAGATATTCATATGCTGTGTAGCTGTGAAATGTCTAAACATGACAAATGTCAGTGCAGCACCTTTCACCACCTTCCAGATCTCTTAATCTGAAGAAGTCGTCCTATAAGCACTGGGATTGAAGATGCTTAATTTCCTACAGGTTGGTGCAATGTGATAGTAACAGAATTTTGAGGTTTAAAAAGCTGCAAGTGCCAACTGAAGCTTTTTTCCTCCAGATGGGAGCTATTTACGATCCCTCCCTCCAGGTAGATTCTCCATTTTGTAGTATTTTGGAGGAGGTCTCATGATACTACCTTTCCCCTTTAGGGTGTATTTCCTTTCTATAGCAGTCTGTTTTTATAAAACCTTCCAGAAACTAACTGGAACCTCTTCAGCACATGAAGTTTGGTTGAAATTGGAAGGTGGATTAAAAATTTATTAGGACACATATACCTTTACACACATATAAGCATGCACAACCTGAACACATTAACCTTGATTTTTATATAAAACTAGACAGAAAGGGAGTACAAGTGTGGAGGTGAAGGAGTAAGCAAGAAGTAAAAGAGAGTTTTGGTCTAGTGATCACTGATTTGTACCTAAAAACGTTCTCAACAGTTACAGTTTGAAAGTTAAAGGAAGTTTGTGTGTAGCATATGCTGAATGAAGAGGAGAAGAGTGGATTACACTGGCTGGGGTGGCATGCGTTTTGAATATTCCATTCTCAGAAGGGAAGGATGCTTTGACTTTCCTAAAAAGTCTGATGAGACGCGCAGCTTTTAAAAGCCTCAAAAGCAGTTATAAGCAAATTGAAAAGATGGAGTTGTTTACAGCTTTCTGAAATTTAGCCCTGTTGGCGGTGTCTTTATCTCTTCTACATTTGAATTCGAATGTATGGAAATAAAGATTCACAATTGCCTAATACACCTGCTATCTATTGTCTATTTCTTTTAAATATTATTTTGATAAAATGGGCAAAGATAGAGTTTTGTCCCTTGTAATGGGAACAAACGATTTGTGCAGTGTTCTTCAGTGTACATTTTTACCAAAGGCAACCAGAAGTGCTTTGGATGGTGCCCCTGCCAGTGCTCTGAACCTCCTCTCCACAGATCAACTCACCTGTGGAGTGAAAATGTCAAGTCCCACCTGGCAGTGCCTGCACCTGCGGGTGCCTACTGGTAGTACACCGTGCACACAGAATACTGAAGACAATGATCGTCAGGAAAAGATCAGGAAATGGATTGAGCAAATATTTTTGATTTGTTGGCTAGGAGGAAGAAATAATGTTAAGTTAACTTGACATAAATGTCTGTACAGATATTGGAGCTTTTCAGTAAAACAAAAAATGGAATAGCATTCATTTGACTTTAAACAATTTTTGTTCCAACCTCCAAAGTTCACTGTAACCTTTTAATCATGAAATAATACATGCAGGTATATTTCTAAAGGAGGCATCTTTAAGAAATAGAAAGTTGAATAACGTTGTTTTAAAATAGTCAGAAACATTTACTCTTTTGCAACTTTTCAAAGGCTTTTAATTCTGCTAAGCTTGACTTATCTTTCCCTGTAGTGTGAAGATCAAGTATGGCCAAAGTATAGGAAGTCAGTGATGTGAAATGAGAAGGGTTGCTTTTCATCAGGGCAAGAACAGAGTTTGTTTGCCCCTTTCTCTTGTATGCAATGTAGATGGCAAGAGAATGTAGTAGGCTGGGAGTGGGAGAGAAGAGACCAACTATATCACAGGAAAATGGGAAATGTGAGGGAGAAGGGGAGGCTGCAGGTTCAAAAAAGGGAAAATCAAAGGACAAAGCCAATAAGAAGGGGAAAAGAAGTTACTCAGGAAAAAGACAAACAAAAGGAAGCAAGAAATAGAAAGAATTGAAAAGAACATTGGGTAGATTTTTTTTCCTAATATAAATCATCATAGCTTTGTTTGCTGTCTTCACTCAAACTCTTCCCAATTATGCCAGCACTATGTAGTACAAGGGACAAAATCACTCTGGAATGGGAGACATGATTGAAAAGAAAGAAAAGGGTGTGGAAGCAAGAACACACCACATTTAGGTCATAGAATGTAATTTAATTTATGTTCCAGAAACACACATGTATTTCCATAACAGATGTTTTTGGGTATCTAAGTTTGGGTGAAAGGGATGGGATGGCTGGTTATTTTGAGCACTTGTTATATTGCTATTACTAGATAATGACCCTGGATTATGTAGTTAAATATTAGAGTTGCCATGGTTGCTAGCTATATCTTATATTATTAGCCCTGGCTGTTTTTCTCTTTTTCCTCCCCCAGACAATTCTAATATAACTCTACAGAAAATATCATTTGACCACCACCTGGTTTAGGATCACTCCTTTTCTTTGCCATGCATATGATTTCTTTTCCTTCTTTTACACATAGTACAGTAGATAGGAGATGTCTGATTAATTTTGTGGGATCCTTCCATATGATTTTGCATGCTCTTATGACCGTAGGACTGTTTCTAAGGTCTCAAGTCCGGATGGTTTCTCCAGGTACACTATTTCTGGAGTGTCTTTCCCAACACTGTTAAGACAAGTAGTCTTCAGACTTTCAGGTACTGCAGGAAAAAATTGGTGTAAACCATAAAGGCAATCTTTTATCTTAATAATTTTCCCATTCTAGACCTGATTTTTCATCATCTCACGTGTATCCAAAATACGCATTACTTGCCGAATAGTGGAAATTACAGCTTTCCTAATACAAAGAGAAACCTCAACTTGCCCTGTTGCAGTGATGAATACTTATGGACCTTTTATGTGCTGGCATCCAAGAAATATTTTCACTTACATTAAAACAGGCTGTCTCATTGTTTTAAAAATGAAGTAGTAGACTTTGGACACACAAGGGCAGTCTCCTCAGACAGCAATTACCTTACAGGGTTTCATGATTACTCCTGATGTGAAAGCCATGTCAAATATGGGAAGAGTAAATTACTTTATGGCCACCAGAACACACAAAAACGTTAGCTGGGAAGAAATGTGTAGTACCACAGATGCATGATCCTGAATACATTGTTCACAATGGGGGAAAGACAAGTCTGCCTCTTTGCACTGTGGAAGCTGTTTTCCTTGAGTCCAGTCCATCTGCAGATACACTTATCTCCAGATAGATTTATCTGCTTCATCTGTCACTTTTCTTGGTATTTATTAATTGTGAATATTACGGTAAAGGAACTCTGTTCTCTGCATGGTCAGTCATTAAGGCCAGGACAAGAGAAATAATTTCTCTAAGACCATGCTGGGTTTTTCTCCTGCTCTGGTATGGCTTGTGGCTTATTGGTTTATGATGCAAATCACACTGATCTCTTCCCACCCCAGCCCCTCCCCAAAAAAAGAACACTTAAAGTGTACATTACAGATCGTCTCAAAGCTTCAAGTACCTCAACAACATTTTAGGAAGTACCTTATCAATGCTGTTAATATTTAAACTCAGAGTAACCATTAACAGAAAACACAGATTACACAGTGCTAGATCTATTTATTTATTAAGCATCCATAACAAAGGCTAGATGGTGCAAGAGCTTAGTATGGTGTTCTTTAACCTCTGGAAGCTAAGTTCAAATCCTGGATTAGATCAGAAGCAAATGTTAGTTACTGTCCTCATCCTTTTGTGAGCTTCGTAAACCACACCATTCATAACATTTAGCAATTCCCTGGTACTCTAATTTTAGATGTCTTTGGCAGGCTGGCAGTATTTGCCTGAAACATCACCCTACCCTGTAAACAGGTGTTGATCCTGATGGGAAGGGAATAAGTAGGTTCTGCTGACTCAGAAGTGGGCAATTGTACTACCTCAGTGCAAGGAAACTGCTTTCTGTGAGGGAGGTCCTAGAGAGTGGACTACAGCAATGAGTATGTTTTGATCTTAATGCATGTATATTTTGTTTAATAGCAAAGCTAAATCCCAGGGGAAAAAAAAGTTATCATCTGTGCTGCTTGAGTATTACTGGAAAGCAGCACGAAAGCCATGCCTGCACATAGGCTCATCTTATCAGATCAGGACTGACATTCATTAATAGAGCTGTCTGAGTTTGCACACTGTCTGTCTGTGCGGCTCCTGGCTCAAGTCCAAATAGAGTAGTACCTTTCTTTTACACGTACTAAAAGTCCCCGTGGAAAAGGTTTACCTGCTTTTAAGATGCTGATTACTCATTAATGTGTTCACTGCATCTCCCTTTCAGAACCTTGTAAGTGTAAAAAAAGTAAGGAAGAATGATTTTGAATTAATTTGTCTGGAAGACTTCTGAGTCAACAGTCTGTAATTTGAAAAAGCTTAATTTAATCCTTTAGTCCAGCATTGCATCAGTAGAATAATTGCAAAGAAATATTGCTGAAGCTCTCTTTCGGTCCTGAGAGACAAAAAATCTTCAAGAGGAAGCCCTAAGAGACTGAAGTGATTAAAGCTGCTAGACTTGTAAAATCTCATTGTCCCTAAATGCATTTCTCACTCTCTAAAGCATACATGCAATTACTCCTTTGTGGCCTGTAGTCCCATTAATAGGAACTGGAATATTGAACTGTCTAGCAAGATCAGCTCATCTTGGCCAATTTGAAAATTGGTTGATCTAGCATGGCCCAAGCAAAGAGAAATGAATCCAGTAATGGCTTGCTGCTTTTAAAATTTTTACAACTATATTGCACCAAGCGTTAATAGAAATCTGCTGAACAAAAATATGCACCTGGTATTTTCTCTGAAAGATCTGATTGAATATACCTTTCACCTGGTGAAAGGAAAGAGAAGAGGCTTTGCTGCAGCATAGCTGCTATGCGTTACTTCAGTGATATAAACCAAAGCCAACATCTTTAGCTACAGGAGGGTTTCTATATACCGCAACGTTTGGATGATTTAAAATTGCTGTAATGGCTGCTAACTCTTCCCTTCTATTTTTTTGTATGGGAAACACAGTTGGGAGAAATGAGTGTGCCGGGGGTCTCTTCTAACTTGTGACTCCTTGAACTGCAGTAACTGTGACTGTAAACACTCAGCTAAACCATGGGCAAACTGTGCTATCACTGAAAGCTGTAGTAAAGACAGAGGAAGATCAAACTAATCCTAAAAGAAGTCCAGATAGTCCAGTTTTTCAAAACCCACGTGCTTACAGTTTTGCTGCTGTAAGTGCTAGTTCTGCAGCTGTAAGTAATGCAAGTGATCAGCAAATACTGAAACGTTAGCATTTCATGAATGCTCTGACCTGTGGTGATGGAATGACCTATGAGTAGGAATTCCCTGTCTGAAAGCACTGGTCTAGCTTGACAAGAGGGCTCCTTCAAAGACTGCAGCAAAAGCTGTCCACTTTGAAGGTATTGCATCTTCCCACTGATGATCTACAAGCATTGTTTTGACGTGACTGAGAAATAAAGTCACAGGGCTATGAACCGTTAAAGATTAACTAATCTCTGAGATAGAATGATCAAAAGAACTAAGAACCTTTTAGAAGAGGCTTCCTGTAGCAGGGGTGAACAAATGATTTGACTTAAAGGGAAAAATAAACAGAGGCCAGGCTAGCCTGCTGGGTAACTAAGTGGAGAGCGATTAGATACCCCATGAGTTACTCATGCCTTCAGTGTGTTTTAAGACCTCTTTTATCTTAACTTCTGCTGAGGTAATTTCGGTTGATACTATACAGGGGGCTCCAGCTCCTGGCCAGCTCTGGGAATACAGGGCACTGTGTGACTCCATCCAGAAAAAAGCAACAGCTTGAATCCTCCTGTGTCTGCTCTTAAAGAGACCAGGAGGGGTGAGGTTTGCAGCTCTATCACTCTTCCTCAGCAGCAGGGCTAAGGTCTGAGCGTAAACACTTTATAGAAACGATGTATGTAGTTCAGATTCACGTGCCCAGTATTTACTAGAATAATTTTTCTTTGTAGCAGAGAAAAGGAAACCAGGTGTCCTTCACAGAATTTACTGATAAAGCTAACCAACCAAACAACAAAAAAACCCAACTTGCCCACTTTCAAATATGTTTGGTATTAAGAGAAAATTAAATTGTTATTTTTCATGTGGTCTCCAGCGACTTGATTCTCCCCTGTGAACTGCGTGTTCAACTCTCACTGAAGTTAGAGATACTTGAAGGTCCTCAGCATTTTGCAGGTTTGGTCACTGAAGAGCAAACCTATCAGAGATGTTGGCAGCTTCATCTTTTAAAGGGAAAAGGAGGACTCTAACAAATTAATTTTCTAGGCCTCTGTTTCACAAGAGCTCAAGTAATACTATGTTAACAACCTATAGTCCAGCTTTAACCTAAGACACGACAACAAATTTTTGCATACTGCCATTTTTAATTTTTGTTTTTTTTTCATAATTGTCAGAAAGGAGCTGATTGCCAGGCTGGAACAAGTGGAAAAAGAAAGCATGGATGCTGCTCAGCTGGCTAAGGAGTACGCAGAACTGACAGAGGAGAACCGAACGCTGAAGCTGGCCCAGACGCAGTGTGTAGAGCAACTGGAAAAGCTCAGAATACAGTACCAAAAAAGACAGGGGTCCTCATAACTCTCAACTAGCTTATGTGAGGCAGTTAATACAGGATTGGTCCTGTGCTGGAAAGAGATTTTAAAATAAAGGTCTGTTTAATATGTTATAATACTTTACTACAGATACAGAGTATGTAGAAGTCTATATTTGATTTAATGCTTTCCAGCCAGTAGCTTAATATAATGGATATTTCATCCATTATATAATGGATATTTTATTTCAAGTAACATAATTGAAGTTAATCTATCCCTATTATATGTTCTAGTAGATCAGGTTTCTTTTCTAAACATATTTCTTCCAATTTAAGAAGATATGGACACACTAGAAAATGATATAAATAGTCTCTGTGTTGGGAATTTGGACCATACTAAGGCATACAACAGGGACAATGTTAATATATGGAATACATGTATGTTAAGTTTAGTTTGGTGAAGATTTTTTAAAATATTTTCCCCATGCCTAAAGTGTTTGGAAGTTATCTTAAAATGGATCTCCTCATGGGTAAAAACTATACTTTATTATCCCATGTCAACTTTACATTGTTGTATAAAGTCTGAGAAATTGCACATTAAAAATTGAAGTAACATAATTATTTTTTATCAAATGAGTGTACTGCCAGTTATTTGCAAGTTATGAAATTAAAAGGAAACAGATGAGATCAAACTTTCCTTCCTCGAGCGTAAGGATACCGTGAGAGTCTTTTTATCGTACTTTTTGGCATGCAAGAAATGAAAAATTAATATATGAATACTACCATCATAGTTTCAACTGAGCATATGTCAGTAAAAGTAGTGTGAGGATATTTTGTTCTTATTTTCTGGCCTGTTTTGAAACATAAGTGGCTGTAAGTAGGGACAGGAGTTCCGTGATAGACAAATAACCTGGAAGTAAAATGTTAGTTTTACTTGCTCTATTTATCCCTGTATTTTCCTAGATCAATTGAAAATTCTTTGTTATACTTCCATTTCTATTCATACAGTATTTTTTTCATTAAAAGCGGATATAGAAAAGCCATTTTATGTTCTGAATATTCTTAAATCACCCTGTATTTTTAACTCTGCTTGACAGATGCAGCTTGTTACATCTTCATGAGGTTGGAATTCAACTTGATGTGTCATTAGTACTGAAATGTGTCTTAATAATTGAAAACTATGAACTTAAGGTTTCTGCCAGAACTTTAGCTTTGATTATTATCACTGAACTCTTATAAAAGTGGGATTTTATGTTAATCAGAACAATTCCTGGGGAAGTCTTTTGGCACCAAAATGTTCCCCAGTAATTCCAGCAGCAAAGGGGACAAAAAAATACAAGCTTCTCCTTAATTTCTCTGTGCTAACTACCTACAGTATTTTCTGCAGCACAGGCGTGAAAACAGGCTCCGCATTGCTACAAGCACCTGACATTACAGTAGGAGAGTATGAGGAGGCAGCGGCAGAGGACAGCCTTGTCTCCAGTTCTCCTCCTGAGCTGCAGGGGCAGGGGTAGTGTAGGTGCCTGGCACTGCTTAGTCCCTTACCCTGGCCGGTGCAGAGACATGAAAGGAAATCACCACTCTGAGGCATGGGCTTTCTGCTGGGATGCTCCACAGGCAGTATAACACTGTATTTGTTCCTCTTTCAGAGCACTTTGTTATCTGCGGGTCCAATTTTCACTATATCTTGTGAAAGTTGGAGAGAAAAAAAACCATAACGAATAAAAGCGACTTGGGATGTCAAGCCTGGGGTGCTGGAAAACCCTCGTCTGAGTTTTGTGCTGATGGCAAACATACCCTGTACAGGCTTCAGGGTTTTGCTTTGAGCATAGGGCACTGCAGAATCTGGGGTATATTATTGTTGTCTGTATTTATATGTTTTGAACAACAGGATTGTCATTTTCAAAATTAATTTGTTGATTTAGCCACAGATTTTTCTATCTAGCTTTGAAAACGTCAGCCAGTCTGTTTAGTGATTTCAGTGAATTCACTGGAAACTGCACAAAGTACATAAAATAATTCCATTAGCAGACTGGCCTTGGATGCAGATGGATCAGACAGCAGAACTTTACTTACAGATAACTTTGTTCACCTTGAAATTTTCTATTTAAGTGCAGCCATTATGTTTTAGGTGCCAGAATAATACCAGATCATACTCCCTGAGAAAAACCTGAGGGAGAGTCAAAGTCGTGTAGAGAAGGGAAGCTGGGCATCATTTGTGACACACAGCAATTTGAGCATAGCCAGGGAATATGGCTTTTCTAACCTATAAAGACTGAGCAGTATGGAAGTCTTTGGGAAACATTTTTACAGGTGTACAGACACCAAATCTGTGGTGTGGTCCAGCTACCAGCCTGGCTAAATATGGAACTCTTAATGAAGTCAGAGATCTGTATTTAATCTGGACTGTGGCTATCTGCAATCAAATCTTCCTCCTACTTTTAGTTATGGTGAGAGTAAAAAATAACTGCTTTATATCAATATATTTGCCTGCCAGCATGGATGCTCATGTGCCTGAGAATCGTGACTCAGAGAAATTGCATCACAATCGAAACGAGTAAAACTGAAATAGAAGTACCAAGGAAGAAAAATTGAAGTATCATCTCATGAACACAAATTTTAAAAGAAAAAATAGCAGCGAAATGGGATTCAAAGACAGGAGGGTAGATAAATGGAATCTTCCAAAAATATTCATAGGCAAGTGAAATTAAAATGCAGAAAACTCAACATAACCCAGAAAATCATTCAAATGTTGCAAAGAGTAAAAATGGCTAGAACAGCCTTCTGAGAGGTAACTGCTGTATCTATCATTCATCTCTTGATTTTTTTATCAAGAGAATAATAATGATAAACATTTTCATATTCAATAAATCTCCAATTTTGACATGCTGAATTTTTCTCTAGATATTGCTTTGAACTGTGTCGCTCTGCTGACTCAATAGCTGAAATTAAGTCTTTTAAGAAAATACTTGTTTGTCATATTTATGTTGTATTTTCCAAATAGATAATATGATTTGTGTCCTTCTGTTATTTAAGGAGAGCCCTTAAATTGTTTTGCTAGCTAGGTCCATTGTAAGTATAGCACTGTGAAGAAGTGCTTTATACAATCATTTCAAAGATGTTTTTGCATCGTATTTCACCCAAGAACTTAGATGCCAGTTTCAGCTTTTGAGTTCAACTGCCAATAAAACGTTCAACTTTCTAACTTCTGACTACAGCCTGTGCCAACTGCAGTTGCATTCAGCAAAACAACAGCACAATCTGAGGCTCTTGCTCGCAATTCCCCTGTGGTCAGGAGGCAAGGAAAGGCATGTGAAAGGCTTGGGTGACAACAGAAGCTGCTAAATGCCCACAGCACGTACATACAGTCTGTCACACAGACGAAGTGTGTTTCTTGCTGTTATCCAGGTTGTTCAGGTTAACAGAAGTAAGCATGCCACTACAATGACAAATGCATTTCCTTCAGACCACTTCAGAAAACAATTAGTGCAGTACATGGGTTTAAAAAAGCAGGACCTGTGCTTTCCATTTCCTATTATTACCAACTAACTTCCTTCCATCGTAACAAATGCTGAACAAGCTCAATTTAAGCATTCCAGTTAGCAAGGATATGACTCATGTAGTCTTGAAACAGATGGAGGCTAGGGCGATTTTACATTTGAAAAGTCTGGAAGATAAGGACCTGCAGGTTTGGGTTTGGTGGCTTTTTTTTTAATGTTTCCCTTTCCAGGATTATCTTTATTCTGGCTGGTTATGTGAATTAATGATCTTTGGAAGTGTGTCGCCTCTCCCCAGAGGCTTTATGGCCATCTAGGCCTTTGTGGGTGTCACACACTGTTCATAGCAGGTACAAATACGCAAGGCTACGACACAGAAGTGTTCTCAGCCTTCCTTTGGGCTATGTGGTTGGGGAGCTCTGGCACGTGTCCGTTTGCTGCTCGAACTCCAGTCACAAACCACCTTGCAGAAACCAGCTAGTCGCAGTCTTAGTCATGGAGGCAGCTGGTGTTTCTTCCTACATAAAATCCTTTGCTCCTTCACCACACAAGACAGAAGTGTCTTGAGGAGCAGGGGAGACTGTTGTCTGGAGAAGCCTTGCCTCTCTTCTCGTGGACGGTGCAAAATGTGTAGTGACCGAAGAAGAGGATCGCAGGGAAAGGAAGGTGGTCCAGGCAGTGAGGCAGCAGGAGGAGCGCTGGCCCTGGCCAGCAGGAATGTGAGGAGAATCAACAAAATCTGGGTGCTGGCATGACTTTCCTTTCCTATGCACATACTTCCACAGACATACGTGCACACCCACAGCCCTGAGTGTCTTCTCCCTCCTGTTAGAGTGTCCTGGCATGTATATGCATGGATAATACGGTGATGAACATCCTTGGAAAACCCTTGATGAAACTATTAACTGTTTTCATGACAGGCCTGGAAGGTGTGGGGCAATGAAGGCCCAGGGCTATTACTGAACACGTACTGAAAAGCTGGGCCCTGTTGTCCATCCTGCTGGGCTTCTCTGAGACAAGACTGGACATTGTGACTGCACGACTGTCCCACAGTGCACATTAGGGAGGGAGGAAGCAAGGCAGAGTTGGATGGGCAGCCTTGACCTTACCCTTTCCTCCACTGAGTCTCTTGGTTTTGCAGTGTTGAACTGGGAGTTATTGAGATGGTCCTTCAGATGCACACCAAAACTGTGCAGCTGACATTTTAAATTCAAAGAAGTCAATTATTTTATAAGAATGAAAAAAATCTACCTTGCTTGGGACTGTGCCAGTCACCTCTAGGTTCTTCAGTGCTCCTTAACAAGGAATGTCATGAGTCATGACCTTACCCTTTCCTCCACTGAGTCTCTTGGTTTTGCAGTGTTGAACTGGGAGTTATTGAGATGGTCCTTCAGATGCACACCAAAACTTTTTAAATTCATTTTAAATTCAAAGAAGTCAATTATTTTATAAGAATGAAAAAAATCTACCTTGCTTGGGACTGTGCCAGTCACCTCTAGGTTCTTCAGTGCTCCTTAACAAGGAATGTCATGAGTTACTCATACCCGTATGAATGAAAGATGACAATCATTCACAAATTACTGTTAACCTCAACCCGGGCTTTCTAGACTGCACAGTCCGGTGGTTTAAACTGTAGAAAACACAAGATTTAGCATACGAGTCAGTTTTTCAACATGCCAATCATCAGTTCCCCCTTCTAAACCTCAGTTGCTTCAATCCCCCCCCACCCCTGCCCACAACCCATGCATCTGTACCCCCTACTGAGTAAGCAGCATCACTCTGGAGCTCAGAGCCAGTTGACTGGTGATCTCATGATGTGGTCTGATGATCACCGTGTGCTTGAGGTGGTTTCCAAATGTTACAATCGTACAAAGTTTTGTGATTTGGTGCTGATATACATCAGCAAGGCACTCTGCCAACGTGCAGGTGCTGACTGTGAGACATGCTTTCTGTCTCTGAATTGTTTAGGAAAATATGAGAGCAGGTGGTCTGTGGGTTTAGTTATTTGTCTGAATTTTGTATTAAATTTTAATACAGAAATTAGGGAAATGAAATGAGGATGTGTGTGCTGATGTAACAAATGTGTGGCCAGACGCCAGCCTGTGCCTTGGGTGCTCAGAATGCGTAAAGCGATAGGAGAACTGTAAGTGACGGAAAGGAAGTAGTTACAGCGAGGAAGAGGAACTGGTGAGCGTGCTGTGTGCCTTAACTGCTTGCTTTCTTGCTTCTTATGGCTTGCACCAGTGGGATGTATAGGCTGTGTCCTTAGCTCCAAATTAAGAAGCTTTTGTTTGGATGTTTCCCAAGGCTTTTCCAAGCCTAGTCTACACAAACATTTTATATTGGAACATTTACTTCATCTAAGGTTATGTTTTTGTCTAATATCAACAGAGCTATATTGTGATAAAGATGCTTCCAGCAATGCAGATGGTTCTTCTATAGAAAGAGGAATAACCAGTATCAGTATATGACTCTATTCTGCTAATCATAGAATCATGGAATATCTCAAGTTGGAAGGGACCCATAAGGATCATCAACCCCAATACCCTGGTGGCTGTTGTATTTGCATTAAAGATAAATAAATTACAGCCTTGATAAATAGCCTACGTATAGTAAAAACTACTCTGAAGCTAGAGCACTTTTGTGCTGAAATGAATGCATCCCCACTAATGGGCTTTTGCTGCTTTCATTGCACAAGTAGAATTTGGTGCTTTTATTAACTAGATCCCCAGTTACCCACATGAAGGGATAGTGATGTGGTGTTCTGCGATCAAAAAACTTCCACCTCTGTCTTGTGACTTTCCTACAAGTGTATGACACATCTCAGTGCACAGCCCAGATTTGCCTTTGCCTACAGGCTTTCTCCACAGCCATTTCATCACAGTGCTCTCCTCAGCTTGTTCCTTTGATTCTTGCCTGTCACATTTTTCTGCTGTGCTTGGATAGCTGAAATAAGTCAACCACTCTGAATTTTTCAGAGTAGTCAGAAGCAAATACATAATTTAAAAACATTACCTGCTAAAAACCTTGACTGTCTTGTGGCCAGACCCTTTTATATTCATGTTCTGCAAGTACGTCAGTATATAGGTTTACTGATTAGATGTCAGCATAAAAGAATACGAGGCAAGTTTTAATATTCATGGCAGACAGAAGCACATTCAAACATACTCATATCAATACTGTTCTAAAGGTTAGAGCTCACTCTCTGGTTGTGTGTCTAATCAGAAAAAAAGCCCACTACTCACATATGAAATAGTATCTCCTTATGAAGTTATCTGCGCCAAGAAGAATGTGAACACTTGTTTTTGAAAGAATTGCAAAAAAGGAGTATTCTTTCAAGGAAAAAAACCACATAACAGTTCCCAGCTAATATAAATTGCATTCAGCTATGCACTAACTGCTACAAATGTGCTTAAATCTATTTATAACCCTTTAAATAACTCTCATTAGTTTACGTCTGTGTAAGATGCCCTTACATTTGACTGTATGAGCTCCCTCTGGTGGGTAATGTGACATCTACCACTATTACTACGAAGCAAATAGAGATACCTCAGTAAATGTTTTGCGTATAGAGTTATGTTTATCCAAGTGGAGTTTTGTTTATTTAAGTGTTTATAGATACTAATTCTTTCTGTTGTCTAGGTATAGGACAGTATACTAATTTATTGCCATCTGATCACATCTAAAACTACCAAAGGAGTGATACCCAATATTTTTAAGACACTAGAGGTACTGCCACAAAGGTGTAGCTTTCAGCAACACACTGGACAACAGCTAACATGAGCACCCAAGTTAAATGAGTTCTGGCATCCTAGAGAAGCCGAAAGACTTCATAATACTTACAAATTATATATTAATATCTTTATTTGTCCAAAGTACTTCCGTTGAGTTCAGTTGGATTTATGTGCCTGAAAATCTGGCCTATATGGCTTTACTTTTTCAAAATGCTAGACAGTACTAACTGATTGCAGACACTTTATGTAAAAAGCATTTATTTAATGGTACAAACCCTAAGAATCAAATATGCTTTGAATAACACAGTACAGAATGGCTGACTAATGTATCTCTTTTTTGCTGGCAAATTTTAATATCCCTTAAATCTCATACAGCCTAGTATTCATGAGTTAGGTTTTTATAAAAGAAAACACAAGTGTTATCTTTCTATTCCTCTCTTTGTATTTAGGTTAAGTAATCTGAACACGGGAAGTGTTAGACTTTGGAAGACTGCCCTAATGCATGGGCAATGGTCCAGCCACAGTTTGAGTTTCAACGACGCAAAGTGGTTGTGCTGTAATATTACAATTTTTTTTACCAGCAATTAATTTGGTGGCTCTTGCATACCCCACAGTTTTTTTGAACAACCACGGTTTTGGAAAATTTGGGTTCCTAGAACATTTTGGAAGGAAAAAGAGCAGAAAAAGCATGCTACTAAGTTTGCTTTTCTACTTTAGCTGTTTCAGAATTCCTCTTTAATTAACAAAAAGAGGTTTATGTTTTGTCACTTGGCTGAAACCTGGCAAGAGACAAAATTCTAGTTGCACTGTATTTAAAGGTGAGGCATGAAGATGAAAGAAAACATAAGTAGGATTTTACCAAAGGCAGTGGACAACATTTTTACTAGCAGTTTGTGATAGCTGTGTATCTCCTAAGTATGACTGTACATGCAATATTTTCAGATGTTTATGAGATTCCCCTAATCCTGTAATTTCTATTCAAGAGACTGTTAATTCACAGTTTGACTGCCAGGGTGCTCTGATGTAAATCTACCACTACATTATTGTCCAAAAGGGAATCGTCACTGAATTTTTATTGTGAGAAAGTGGCATTTAAAAATGCTTAACATCATTGCTTCTGAACTGAGGGTGTCCACATATAAGTGAGCAAGGCTTCCTGGTAAGTAATCAGCAATGCCAGGAAGGCACCACATGGTAAACTGGATTGAGGCCCTGGTTCAACACAGCACTTACTGTGGGGCACTGTGGCCACATCAAACAAATCTCTTGAACACATACCTAACTTTAAGCGATGAGTAGTTCCCACTGATTTGCCAATAGGACTATTCACAGTGGTCAAGTTTTATTCATGGACTGAAGTATTTTGCTGGATCAAGGCCAGAGAGACCAGCACCTCAGCTTCAAACTCGACTGTTGAAAGTTCACTGGAATTTAATTACGTGCTTGGAGTGTTTAAACACCACAGTGCATCAGGACCTTTCTGTTGAGCTGTCTGTGAACAAGCTAAACAGGTCCTCACAGCACCTCATAGTGGGGAGGACCTTCACGCTGTGAGGTGCGTACGAAACTCGGGCATCTTGCTCCAGCACTTTGAGCTGGGTCTAGGTCCAGTTGCAGCTGCCGAATGAGCCAGATGCTGGCATAAGGTATCAAAGTAATGAAGAAAACATTCTCTTTTGTCATTCCTAGTAAGCGCATTTGTTTCCACTCGCACAACTGCAGCCATGCCAACCCTTATGAAGTGGCTCTGTAGGGTCATTATATGGAAATATACGAGTTTAAAAAAAAAAAGCAAGCAAACACAGAAGAAATGTCAAATATTTACAAAACATGTCTAGAAATATTTATAAAACTTGTCTAGAAATGGCTCTTAACTAGAAGAGTAACAGCATAATACTGTTAAAGAATTTTAGAAGTATTCCTCTTGCTTTTCTTTTCTTTGAAAAAATTGATCAGAAATACCAAACTAGGACAAAAATGCCATGGGTGTCTCTGTCAGATAGGTCCCATTCCTCCTTTCCTCTCCCTTCACATACCCCTCCCTGTTCTTCCAGTAAGACGAAATCTCAGCTGCTTCAAAGATGAGATAGAGAAATAAAATATTTCTCAGAGTTGTGGTTGCGACACCCTTTTCTCAGAGAAACTCCCCTCTGCTTTTCATGTCCCTTGGGAGGCAGACCTGAAGGGCAAAGGAGTCCAGGAGGCTGGATGTTCTTCAAGAAGGAAATCTTAAACATGCAGGAGCAGGCCACCCCCATGGGCCAAAAGATGAGCCAGTGGGGAAGAGGACTGACCTGGCTGAACAGAGAGCTTTGGCTGGAACTCAGGAAAAAAAGGAGAGTTTATGACCTTTGGAAGAAGGGGCAGACAGCACAGGAGGACTACAAGGATGTCATGAGCTTATGCAAGGAGAAAATTAGAAGGGCCAAAGCCCAACTGGAACTTAATCTGGCTACTGCCATAAAAGACAATTAAAAATATTACTATAAATACATTAGCAACAAAAGGAGGGCTAAGGAGAATCTCCATCCTTTATTGGATGTGGGAGAAATATAGTGACAAAGGATGAGGAAAAGGCTGAGGTACTTAATGCCTTCCTTTGCCTCAGTCTTTAATAGTCAGACCAGTCATTCTTGGGGTACCCAGCCTGCTGAGCTGGAAGTCAGGGACAGGGAGCAGAATGAAGCCCCCATAATCCAAGGGGATTATGGGGGGTCAGCAACCTGCTACACCACTTAGACACACACAAGTCTATGGGGCCTGATAGGATCCACCCAAGGGTACTGAGGGAGCTGGCAGAAGTGCTCACCAAGCCACTTTCAATCATTTATCAGCAGTCCTGGCTAACCAGGGAGGTCCCAGTTGACTGGAAGTCAGCAAATGTGATGCCCATCTACAAGAACGGCCGGAAGGAGGATCCAGAGAACTACAGGCCTGTCAATCTGATCTTGGTGCCAGGAAAGGTTATAGAGCAGATCATCCTGAGTGCCATCACATGGCACATGCGGGACAATCAAGTGATCTGGCCCAGTCAGCATGGGTTTATGAAAGGCAGGTCCTGTTTCACTAACCTGATCTCCTTCTGTGACAAGGTGACCCGCTTAGTGGACGAGGGGAAGGCTGTGGATGTTGTCTACTTGGACTTTAGTAAGGCCTTTGACACCATCTCCCACAGCATTCTCCTGGAGAAACTGGCTGCTCACGGCTGGGGCAGGTGTACGCTTTGCTGGGTTAAAAACTGGCTGGACGGCCGAGCCCAGAGAGTGGTGGTGAATGGAGTCAAATCCAGATGGCGGCTGGTCACAAGTGGTGTTCCTCAGGGCTCAGGATTGGGGCCAGTTCTGTTTAATATCTTTATCAATGATCTGGATGAGGGGATCAAGTGCACCCTCAGTAAGTTTGCAGATGACACCAAGTTGGGTGGAAGTGTCTATCTGCTGGAGGGTAGGGAGGCTCTACAGAGGGACCTGGACAGGCTGGATCGATGGGCCAAGGCCAACTGTATGAGGTTCAACAAGGCCAAGTGCTGGGTCCTGCACTTGGGTCACAACAACCCCATGCAACGCTACAGGCTGGGGGAGGAGTGGCTGGAGAGCTGTCTGGCGGAAAAGGACCTGGGGCTGTTGGTCGACAGCTAGCTGAACATGAGCCAGCAGTGTGTTCAGGTGGCCAAGAGGGCCAATGGCATCCTGGCTTGTATCAGAAATAGTGTGGCCAGCAGGACCACGGAGGTGATAGTGCCCCTGTATTCGGCACTAGTGAGGCCACACCTCGAGTACTGTGTTCAGTTTTGGGCCCCTCACTACAAGAAGGACATAGAGGTGCTGGAGCATGTCCAAAGAAGGGCAATGAAGTTGGTGAAGGGTCTGGAGCACAAGTCTTACGAGGAGCGGTTGAAGGAGCTGGGGCTGTTTAGCTTGGAGAAGAGGAGGCTGAGGGGAGACCTTATTGCTCTCTACAACTACCTGAAAGGAGGTTGTAGCAAGGTGGGGGTCGGTCTCTTCTCCCAAGTAACAAGCGATAGGACAAGAGGAAATGGCCTCAAGCTGCGCCAGGGGAAGTTTAGGTTGGATATTAGGAAAAACTTCTTCACCAAAAGGGCAGTCAGGCATTGGACTAGGCTGCCCAGGGAAGTGGTTGAGTCTCCATCCCTGGAGGTATTTAAAAGACGGGTACATGTGGTGCTTAGGGACATGGTTTAGCGGTGGACTTGGAAGTGCTGGTTAATGGTGGGACTCAATGATCTTAAGGGTCTTTTCCAACCTAAACGATTCTATGATTCTATGTAGGAATTGGGCAGAGAAGGAGTGCTTGGGTTAAAGGTATGTTCTCTGCCCTCCACATGAATGCCTGCTCAAATTTGGATGTGTAACAAGCATATGAAATTTCCCTTCCCTTCCCTTCCCTTCCCTTCCCTTCCCTTCCCTTCCCTTCCCTTCCCTTCCCTTCCCTTCCCTTCCCTTCCCTTCCCTTCCCTTCCCTTCCCTTCCCTTCCCTTCCCTTCCCTTCCCTTCCCTTCCCTTCCCTTCCCTTCCCTTCCCTTCCCTTCCCTTCCCTTCCCTTCCCTTCCCTTCCCCTTCCCCTTCCCTTCCTTCCCCTTCCCCTTCCCCTTCCCCTTCCCCTTCCCCTTCCCCTTCCCCTTCCCCTTCCTCCTCCCCTTTCCTTTCTTCTTTTTTCCTTTCCTCTTCTTTCCTTTCTTTTTCTCTTTTCTTCTTTTTTATCTAATCAGGAGTATTAAAACATATGCTTACAAAAGATAAGCAACTTAATGTAGAGTGCCTTTATAAGATAGATAGGCAGTGAGCTCAGACCTATATGATACGTACAGCTGAACAAACAAAATTACTATTTCAGTATGATCTTAAGCATTTGGAGCTTTTTGTCTGATGACACACTTTCCTATTTCAAGAGTAGAAATTACTTAATATCTGTCTGAAGCAAGCAGACGATTTATGAAACACATCTTCAGCTAGTCTCAGCCTTACTGAAGCATTACTGAATTTTTATTTAAAAATAAATAAATAACTTCCAGGCCCATTTAATTATTTATTAAATACATTTATAAATACTGTTTTAGTTACAAGAGTCAATGCCAGCTAAAGGACGAGGTTAGAAGAACAGTAGTGCACAGCGTGCTTAGATTGCTCACTATATAATTTAAGGCAAGTTTTCAAAACTAAGTAGTGTTTGGGTAAGCAGCATGCAGTAGTTTCTCGAGGCTTCATTATCAGGGACTGGGTAATTGGGCTTTCTGAATATCAGATTTTTTAAATAAACCAAAATTAACACATCACAGCAAGCCAGACTTCACCTTTGAAAATTTAGACCGTATGAAGATCTCCTCTGACATCGGACAAGGACTTGGACAACACAGAAAGTGCCCCATTTCAAAAAAGACATGATCAGTTCAGATTGAGTATTATCTGAGGCTGATGCTGTTCTGGGAACAGAGTCAATAGCAGGGAGCAGGCGTTTTTTTCAGACTGGAAGTGCCTCCTATAGAGGTCTTTCACTTTTCCACTGACTGTATAAGGACCTTGGAGTCCAGTCACCCAGCAGCTGGGTCTCCATGGGCCTCTTACTTACCGCATCTTGTATTTGTATAAATGAGCCATTCATTCACTTAAAACTTGACTCTCAGCACTTAAGTATTAGCCTTCTGGGAATGCTGTTAAGAATGAGAGTCCTGGCACTCTGAGTCATGCTATGTGGACATAAAAAGTACCTAAAACTCAGATTCTGAGTAGCATCGGCACCAAATTGTTCTGTCTTCGTTTGAAAAACCCCTCTCAGAAACCAAATACACATCAAAAACCTATTCTGCCCATCACGCAAAGGTGGGTATGGCATGGGTACGAACTGAGAACCCATGAAAGGGAACTTGAAATCCTTATGGTATGTCTGTGTGATCAGCTGACAAGCTGATCTGGGTTGCTGGTTTTTTCAGTTGCTATTCCAGGTGATTCCTTCCCGGATCTTGATACTAATTTTGTTCAAAGCTGGGCTATGCATTCTGTGAAGTCAGCTCCAATTTTGTCCTTCTTTCTGCCTAATTGCTTCTGGAAAATCTGTGTGCAATTTATCCATGTATCAGTGGTATGCACCAGCAATCTATTTTGATAAGGGGGAAATGTTTAATTTTAATGCTCTTTATAAACAGCTTCTGGTCTGAACATTTCTGTTACCTGTTCTTTCTGCTAGAACGTTTTTTCCTCATTTCCTTTTGTGAATTGAACCATTTCATTGTGTTTTTTGTTATAACTGCTCCAGCCTGCTGTCAGATGGCTGTTTTACAAGAGTTTCTCCCTCTCTGTAGGAAAATTAATTTAATACCCACATCAAAACTTTATTAAAAAAGGGAATTTACTGGTAGCAACATAATAACTCTCATTAATAGTCAATTAACCTTCTCCATGGGCAGCTTTTCCCTAATTGTAAGAGTCTCTAGCAATAAACTACTTGTTTTGTAGTTATTCTGCTTTCCAGTCTCTTACTGACCAGTTGATTTATTTTTCCTCAATGCTCTTTTGAGCCCCTTCTTTACTTTTTTTTTTTTTTTTTAAAGCCAACAGCAACACCTTTTCTCCCCAGCATAAGCTTATTTCTCTTTCACCACCAGTAGGGTAGGGATAGGACTCTATCTCCAGTATGTCTGCTGTGGCACTGATAGTCTGGAGGCAGCTTTCCTACCTGGAACTCATTTTCCCAGAAGTTTGTTTCCTGCCTTTGTCCGATAATGCAAACATATTTTGTACTTCTACAGTTTCTATAAGCAGGATGACTTTAAATTCAACAATACAACTTTTCTCAGCACTTCTAATTTGTTTTCCAGTGGAGTTTTTGGTTAACTAATTCTACTTCATTCCATCAGTAGTTAAATTTTATGCTTTCACTGTAATGATTTTCCAGGGTATTATTTACCGAAATAGCATATTTTTTCTTTGGATGACACTTCATTTTTATTATATGTATCCCAGTAATACTTAATCAGCTATAGCAGCCATCTAGCCAATGAATCTAGTACATCTTGGATCTGGAAGTTAGCTAGCATAGCTGGCAATATGTTGTATTTTGCTGTTTGAAACCTTGACAGCATCTGAACAAGCTCAGTTTAATCCAAGCTAATTTTCACATTTTTAATGGCCTACTGCCTATTTTTATAACCCATCAATTACAAGCTTAAAATAACGCACATGGATTAAAATAAAATCCTTGTGATGTGTTCAGGAGAGTAGCTGTTTGATCAACAGAAACAGGCTAATGTCTTGAGAACTAATGAACAGAAGGAGATGAGAAGAACTAATGAAAACTGGTGATGGCAGTTTTGTTATCTGTGACTTTTTAGTAATTTCTACCAAAGTCATTCCAAAAGCACTCAGAGGAATGAACTGGAAAGCCTTGTCAGCTTCGAGGACAGTGTCCCCATCACCAGAACATAGGTTAAATAGGTCAAAGCACACATGCGGAGGACAAATGCCAATCCTCTCGTGTTGCAAGTGGGTACTTGCGCAGCAAATTTTGCAAAATCTGTGAGCGGGGGGAGAGCAAACAAGAAATGGGGTCCTAACATTTGGGTACTGGCACTCCCCAGCTAAATTTTATGCATTTATTTTTTGATATAATTTGCAGCCCTGAGGTAAGGGCCTGAGTACTTTCTGTTTCCAGCTAGGTGCCCCAGTCAGAAGGCAGTATGTGCTGCATTTTGCAGGAGGCCTGGCCTTGCCTGTGCCTGTTGGATGTGCTGTGCTCGCAGACTGCGGACACTGGAAATGCCACTCAGCACTCCCGCACCCCGATATTCAAGCTGAGCATTTAAGCGGGGATGAGGCACCGACTTTCTCAGGTCGCAGCTGGCCTGTGCACACTGAGAAGCACAACCAGAGGCACTGAGAGGATGCTCAGGTCAAAGAGGGAAGGATGGAGTAAACTGAGCCATGTTCAGGAGGCGAAGCAGGGAACATATTGCTTGGTTCAACATTTTGGATGTAAGTGGACCTCAGTTTTAGATAACTAGGTATATTTATATACTAGATATACCTAGGTATATTTCCAAACTCCTCCCACAGTCCAGTATTTGCAGTTGTGCTACTCTACCACCAGCTCACAACTGCTGTTTTAACTGTTATACCAAATGCAGTATGTTTAAAACACAATAGCTATTTGCTATGTGAAATTGCCTCCCTCCCTTTTTTCTCTGGTTAATATTTTACATCTTTCAGCTCCCCAGGAGAAACACTGAAGAGCTTGCAAATAAATTGTGGTTCTTTAATTTTTCAGTGCAAGCTTTTTTTAAAGTCTTTGCTAATTCTTTAGGCATAAGCTAGATGGCCTACCTAAACTTCGGGTGGAAGTGCAGAGGGGTGCATAGACCCCAGGTAATACAGTGACCTTTCCAAGGACAGACACTGAGCACAGCAGAGCCCCTCAAGGCTGGCCTGTGCAAACCGCTGGAAAATTCCCGGGGTGTGAGTCTGCTCAGCTCTCGGCAGGGGCACTTGGTTTCAGAACAGGACTAAGGGCCTGTAGGGTCGTGCTTTGCTTGTCAGGGAGCCCCATCACAGGCCTCATTTGGTGAAAATGCTGTCTTTCTTGAGTGAGAGGCTCATCATCTTTATTAATGTTCATCGGGGTATACTGATTTATAGTACTGGTGGAGTTGTGTCACCTTGCACGTTAACTCACATCCTTCTGGTTGTTCCCCTGTTCCAGTAAATCATGGCTATCTGCAGCAGCAATGGCTCCTCTACAATGCACAATATTATTCTTTACATAACTGTTAAGATACCATGTCATTTAAGGAATGTCATGACAAATAAAAGATAAATGAGACATTTAATTCTAATGTCATTTTAAATTTAATATTGAAAATAACAAGATATGACTTAAGAAGTCGCTTCTAAGGTAGATTTCTTTATTCTTACCAACATTAGCAGCGTAAAAACTTGGCAGAAGTTGAATTCAAACAACTGCACCACTTGTGATAATCTATAGTGTTATTTCAAAACCAGAAAGTACCTAGAAAATACAACTGACTCTTCAGTCAGCATTTTTTTGTGCTGCATCATTTCCACAGCAATTGGCAAATAACGAGAAAACAAGCAAGCTGTTCATGTCCTGACAGAAATGAGGCTTCCTTGGCACTGTACAACTGAGAACTTGTAAAACTAAATCTATACTGCAATGAGCATTTGAGAAGATTCTAACAGTTTTTAAGTGGTTATCTAAAGTATTTCTTGCTTTATGCAACAGCAAATATTGATATCAATGACAGCCAACTTTGTATTAATAGAAACATGTGAAGCTTAGTCATCACACCCCTACAAATACAACTGCCAACAACATAAAAGCAGTTATAAGTTTCTTGTTGGTAGAAGAACAGCCACTGATCCGAATAAACATGATTGTGCTGACACATGAGCTCTCTCAGTCAAAGTGACAAGAATTGCACAATGAGAGACAGAACTGGTAGAACCTCAAACGGTGTTCTGTTTATATATAGCTTACATTTTAGCTGATCTGAATAAACTTTGACAGACGGGTTTAGAAGCCTCATATAGGGACCAGTTGGGGGAAAAAGTAATTTTCCAAAGACACGAACATTGGTTACTATTGATTATTACACAACACCATTTTCTCAAAACTGTTCTTATACAAAATATCTGCTGTTTCTTGTTTTGTAAGATCACTGTTTGGAGGTTTCCCTCCCATTCTGCTACATCATTTCAGCCTGCTAAGTCATATTGTGCCACCAATGAAACTGCCAAGCAGTATTAAAATAACACAAATCAAAATGATGGAGAAAAAAAATCTCTGATATTTCCTGACATGCAACAGAACAGGGTATGTTTTGAATACATTTTTAAAAGCTTGCCCGTTCAGATCTTAGCGGGACGACTCCTCTGCTTATTGACATGTACTCTGTTAAATGTCTTAGCAGAGGAGGGACTCAGTGTATACTATATTCCATTTTACTCTCTTTTTGGAGTAGTTAGCACACAACCCTAGAGTTGTGTAATTTTGTATAAACATTACTTATGTAGGCTATAAATGCCAATGCCAAAGCCTACGTTCCCAGCTGGAGTGGCAGCTCATTTGCGTTCCTGAATGCTTCTGTTTCATTTATTGCTGTGTTCCAGAAACATTGTTAAAAACGTCCTTGGATTGTTCGTTCTTACCCACGCCTTACAATCTATTAACAAGGCAATAGTGACTCCTGTGCATCTACATGCAATTTCTGCATGTATTTATTAAGTTCATAGAGAAAGATATCTAAATTCTGTTCTACTCCCTGCATGCAACAAAAAAAAAAAGCATGTTTTTGTTACTTAAGCTATCATTTTAAGATTTCTTCTCCTAGCACTGTGTCAGCTGTGCACTTTCTGCTATGTTTCTCTGCCTGAAAGGAACGTGCAGTATAATGACGTATCTCATGGTGTCATGTAATAACCCCTGTACAACACAGTCACTAGCTGCCTCAGTTCAGTACGTTCTCCCCATTTTCTGAGCCCGTATGTGAAATGTGACAGGTGGTTTCATTTTTTACCAGGTAGTGATTCATAAGCGTTTAACTAGAACATTGGCATTTTGTTCTTCCTTAGAGGAAGTTCATGTGAGATAATTACCACAATTTCTGATTTACAGCATTTGTCATAAAGTACAAGGCATTTGCATTTACTTAGGTAGTAACTTGCTTTCACACGGTGGGAAGGCATGCAAATGAGCACTCAGAGCTGAAGGTTTATATCTTATCAGGACCAAATATGACTGTGCTCTGCCGTGGCTGCACATAGAGATGTAAACAGGTTGACCGTGACTTGCATAACTCCACCTGAACCCCAGAATCCCAAATTTTCCAACCCGTTCTTAGGTGGAGGGACGTGAGGAGAAGTAGGTAACATGCACAGGTACAACATACGCCAGAGAATATCACTCCTGTGAGCAACTCACAAACCCTAAACTGACCCTGGGTGTTCTGAGAGGTTAGTCCACAGGAGACTGCTCTGCCGAGTGCTCCCTCTTGAAGCCCCAATAGTAGCAGCATGCTTGGCAAAAGCAGGTAAGAGAAGATACTGCTCCGGAGATCCTATAAACGGTCACATCCCTTAGAAAGGCTGAAGGGTCTTGACCTCCTATGGAGTACACCGTACCATAGACAACAGCCTTGCACAAAGTCCTAAAACAATCTGCTATGTGCTCAGATAGTCTTTGAGTCAATATAGCCAGAATTTGCTAGAGAGACAAAAAGATGAGGATTTTGTCCAGGAGAAAAGAGATCATAGTGGCATATGAAATAATATGAGAAAATTAATCTCCTAAATTAAACAACAATCTGAAAACACCTTGCAGAGAATTCAAGGTCATGTTTGCAATTCTCCTTATCAGAAAATAAGTGTGTGTGCAAAGAAGTACCCGCAGGAATTTGATTGTCTCACACCCTTCTGGTAGAGCGGCTGCCCTTCCCTCCCTCCACCTTCCCTCCTCTTTCTCACCCCTCTGAATGTTTGTTGAGAGGTAAAGCAGCCAACATGTAACCCAACTGGTCTCTTCTGGGGACTGAAGACCCTATGTGAGCTCTGCAAACAAGAGATAGGGGCTCATTTCAGGAAAGATATAAAATATGCAATAGGAACTATCACCAACATACTCACAGGCTGCTTTTCACGATTACGCTCAAGCCTAAGATACGTTTGTCCAGTTTGGATATTGAATCTGGCACAAGGCATAAGGTAACAGTAGGCTGCTGCATGGTCCAGGATGTCTAAATAAGTCTTCACTGACCTTTTCATGTGTTTTTGCAGAGTGTTTTGAAAAGCTCCCAGGCTAGGTAACTCTGGCTGGAACAGCACCTAGGCTCCAACAAACACCCAAGACCTGCGCTGTCATGACATGCAACATTTACATGTTTCCCTGAGAAAAAGCAAGTCTCAAAAAGTGTTGTAATCATTCGACAGTAGCAAGAACAGCACCAGAGGTTTTTGCTGAGTAGATATGTCAGCTTAGTCCCTGACCAGGCAACTTGGCCTATTTCAGTCCTCCTTTAGTACTTCATCCCCCTTAAGGGAAGGCTGAGGGGGGATCTCATCAATGGGTACAAATATCTGAAGGGAGGGTATGAAGAAAACAGAGACAGGCTCTTTTCAGTGGTATCCAGTGACAGGCAATGGGCACAAACTGGAACACAGGAGGCTCCGTCTGAACATCAGGGAACACTTTTTCACTGTGAGGGTGACTGACCACTGGCACAGGTTGCCCAGGGAGGTTGTGGAGTCTCTGTCCTTGGAGATATTAAAAAGCCATCTGGACATGGTCCTGGGCAACTGGCTCTGGGTGGCCCTGCTTGAGCAGGGAGGTTGGACCAGATGACCTCCAGAGGTGCTTTCCAACCTCAACCAATCTGTGGTTCTGTGAAGGGAAAAGGGAAAAGAAGCAGTATGTTCCTAAGATAAACTTTGAAAGTGGTTTCAAGAAGTTCCTGCCTTGCACTGTGAGAAACCCAACTCCAAAAGGTTTCTAAAAAAGGTTCTGAGCCTCCCCCAGTGCTGGCAGAACCAATCTCCACAGGTGTGGATCATCAGCTGTCCAAAGAAGGGAGAGGAAAAGCAAGAACAGTAGGAAACTGTCTGACTATTGTGTCCTAGGCAATACCTCATCAAGACAAAAAATTAAGAAAGAACCAAGTTATCAGGAACTCTACATAATCAGTTCTATCATATCTATAACAAGTTCCAGATTTGCAAGTGCACTTTCCAACTGTCAGCTTGCTGTTTTCAGCAACTTTCATCCTCTGACAAGAGACGAGCACTGGTTTGTGCATCATCTAATGCTCTGTTTTTGAGAAAAAGACTCCATCCCAGTCAGACCCAGTACAAAGAATTGCAGGTATATTTCTCTCTCTTTTTGCATGTTGATGGTGATAGTTCACACTGTGTCTTATTTGCACTGGGCTACCTTTTGCTGTGTGTAGCAGTTTTGGGCTCTTTGTGACTTTCACAGAACTAAGAGATAAAATCAAAAGTAGAGTTTAAATTGGCCTCATTTTCCTTTCGGTATGAGTTGTGCACTTAAACCATGACTCATCACGGCTTGCAGTCACACCCAAGCACACGATGAGCTGACTGGCCAGTCGCTTGAGAACAGGAGGAAATTCAGATAGACAGAGCAGATGGGTGAAGACTGGCTCCCTCCCCTTGCTGGATCACCGCAGTGACAAACAAACCAGTAATCACTCCGGTTTCTCAATTGAGACTCCAACTCGATAATGAGTCCCAGAAACCAAACAGCTTCTGTTGTGGGGCATTTAACGTGCAGCTCTAAACAGAAGCAGGCACTGAATCAATTTTTCCTGTTATGACAAATAGGAAAATGTACAACCTCAGAAAAATAAATCCCCTTTTCAGAAAGCTGTAACAGTAGCATTAATATGTCGAACAGTCAAACTGCCTTCCCAGCAAGTCATTGTGTGATCAATACAAACGTAGTAGGTTACAATAAGAACCTTATGCTGTGAAATTAAAACCTAGCCAAGCATTTGAGTGTATGGTATTCTTTCCTAATTTTGGTATGCTTTCTGGTCTTAGCCAGGTCTTCAAATACATCATTTGCTTTTGCAATCACCCTGTGTAGCAAAAGCAAGCTGGGTGACCGTGAAGAAGAACTTATTCAAACAAAAGAGTAGCTTAATTAGGTACTTTAAAAATAATTATGTTATACCATGCTGCAATATGTTGTCTCTTCTTTATGCCACTGTCAGACATCTCCAAAAGCAAATGCAATTTCATTGTTCACTGTTCTGGTCCTGGTATATTTACAATAGCCTTCAGACAGCCTAAGTGTAAGAGTCCTTCAGAAGCTTTCTACCAAAACATTTTAAAATTAATCCTTCTTTGGGCATTAGACTCAAAAGGCAAATACACTTAGATATACTGGAATGACAATTCATTTCCATATTTTCTTTCAGAGTGCTTGAAATGCTTCTGTCTAATGCCAGAAAACCTAGCCTTTTGAATCATTTAACCAGTGTTTTTGTTGTTCATCTGTCTGTCTTGGTTGTGTCTGACCTCTGTAATGATTGTAATAGAAAAAACATTCAGCTTTTCTTTCCTTTCTTCACTATGACTCAACATCCTTCTCCTCTCAGGGGCATGACTACAGTTCTTAGGGAATCGGTCCAAAGTTTCAAGGTTTCAAGTATTGCAGAGATTTATGAATATGCATGTGTGTGAGAGAGAAGCCACTTCTTTCCTGCTTTCAAGGGTCTCACCCACAAATACTTTTGTCATTTAAGAAGACTCAGGGTACCTCCTTCCATGGATATAATGAACGTTCCCTGGGTTCTCATCTCGGGGAGAGGAGGGTTTGCATTTTACTAACAGAGCAACAAACCAGTACTCCAGATAGCCCTGACAATGTAGCACTAACGAGCAGACTCCTCAGTTAGAGCAGTTAAGAGTGAAAGCAAGAGAAGAGCCCCAAACCAGACACACATGGGAATAATGCACTACCAGCTCTTACTGTAAACTAAGGGTGTGCAGAGGGGCCATCCCAAGTTGCTCATTCAGGAGACTGTCAATAGACTAGATTATAAATTAAAGAAAACAGATGGGCTCTTCTTTCCCTAGTACCGCAAAGGCTGTTTTCTGAAGAGATGACTTTCTTCGCCAGCATGACCCTTTCATAGGGGAAGGGCACACGGAAACGGTGGGAGCTGCTATGCATTTAGTTTGTGGTCCTGGAAATGCACATCCTCAACCCCCAAGCATGAAGTGTTTCACCAGCTCTCCCTCCATCTTCCCAAAACCTCGGTGCTTCCATGAATCTGCTTGCAGATCTGCATCTGGCTGAAAGCTAAGCTTCTGCTGGTTTCATGCTTAGTGGTTTTTCTGCTGCAGGGAGCTAATTCATCTAAAGGCCCCACAGCTGCGATCCTGCAGCATTACTTGAGACTGCAAACACTCATCGAGCCCCGGATGACATACACTGGCTTTCCCACGTAGACCGAGGTTTCCTCCCAGGCTTCAAAAGAGACACTGTGTGATAATGCCTGGTCTGGACGACAGTCTGGCTGCAGTAATTTCACCTCACCTCTTGAGTATTTCTGGTCTTTTCCCAGATCCCTCAGATCAGGCATTGCTGTCTGACAAAATTACAGCCATTACCAGTTTTACTCCAGGTTTCCAGGAAAGCAAATTTTTCATGAATAAATCAATTGTTTTCCTCTTTCAAGCTAAGTACCCGGATGGGGCTTTTTTAGCTGTCCTGCTGCAATTCTTATTCTTTGGTCTTTTCATACATTTCCCTCAGCCTGTCTAAGCAGACCTCTTATTTTCCACAGCTAGACAGTTTTAAATCTGTTTCCCACCTTTTTGCCATTGTTTACACACGGTTTATAACCCTTCTCACAGAATCAAAACAAAAATCTCATTCTTTCCAAGAAAAAAAAAAAGTCTGGTTTTTTCCCATTGAAATATTACTGTTTAATTAAAGGTTGCTGTTTTTAAAAATAATATCTGAAAAAAAACCAATCAGTTTCAACTGAGAAGCCAATTTTCATTGTAAGAAGCTTTGATGAGAATTTGGACCAAATTAGCTTTAAATTTAAGATAATCACTTTTAAAATTGCATTTTAAAAGACAGTTTACTAGAATAGGATTTAATTCTAGATGAAAAGCATTTTTTCTCTTTTTTTATAAACATGGAATTTAAAAATCTTTTCCTGTGATTAACAGTATGCTTTCCCAGAACGAACAAAAGACTTTTTTGTAAGCAAGAAGCCATGAAAAATAAGCATGTGTGTTCCTAAGAATTAGAACAGTGCCACACACATAGAGCAAAAGACAGTATGGAAATAAATCCCAAAAGAATGTATTTGAAGACTTCAAAAACCATTTTAAAATAAGAGTCAGATTTTCAGCTTGTACATATTGACATAGCCCTGAGGCTTCAGTCACTTAGATATTTCACATACCATAGTAGCTCCTTGATAGGTCGAGTTACAGTTAGAAAATGTTATCTAAGTGTAGATTAAAAAACAGCTTTTGTGTTTGCAAGTTCACAGGAGGGAGTGGTTTGGTTTTCACTTATTGGAGCATAAATGGACTAGTCTTCTATACGACGCCTACAGAATTCATATTTGATGTGGATGTGTGTACAATGGGGGCTTCAGCCTCTGCCCTGTGAAGCCAGGGTTGCAGTTTCCACCAGGTGACTCCTGACACAGCCCGTGGTGTCGACGAGCGCAGGAGTACACCAGAAGCAGGCCACAAGCTGAATTAGTTGTTCCAGAGAGACCAGACCAGTCCCTGTTGGGATCTTTTCCCGCTCCATCTGCTATCACCGCATGCATATCTTGCAGATGTGCAACACAGCTGCTGTACATACGCACAGAAAATCTGCGGCTCCTGGGAAATACTGGAATGGCTGCACATGCATGAATGTAATTTACTGCTTACGACACTATGGCCAGTGCTTCCAGGAAAGCATTGGACATACTTCATTTATGCAGCGCATTGAATCTCTGTGTGTAAACCTGGTAGGTGTCTAGGACAGCAGCATGTCTATTACACCTGATTTACCGGAATGATCTGTACACTTGTTTGGCTTACGACCAGAAATGCTGGATTCATTATGTATGTCTAATCGGTCCAATACAGTGTACGTAAGGCACCAAAGACAGAAACCCTCTTCTGACACCGAGGTAAGCATCCCACTCAGCCAGAAAAAATTGGACATTTCATGATGAAAGGAAAATGGGTCTTTTAGCACCTATTTTTCTCAATGACTCCACAACACTTGCTCTAGAGGATACTGATCCTGCAGAAGTATGGGGGCACAGGTTCAATTAATGCGTAGTCCTCTGAGAGTTATGCCTCTAGCCTAGCCCAGTTATCCACCTTCCCGCCACAGACAAAGGTGTGAGGCAACATTCCCAAAAGGAGTTTCATCACACCTGTCTCAGACACCTACCATAGGAAGGGAAGAATTACCCCGTGGAGATGCCTATCTAGTTCCATTGACTGCACAGGAGCCTAGATAAGTAGCTTAGACTAGACAGCTAAATTTTGGATGGATAAAGATAGGTGAGATGAATCTCACCTTTAGCGTTGGGATATGTTGCAATTTACTTCTGGAGAATTTATTAGCCAAGTTTCTATGGTATGAAACCAGCTTCAGCATAGGAAGAGAGGGCAAGGGCAGAAAAGATCATACACAATATTAAAGATGGCCTAAATGTTCCTTATTTTAGGCTGTGCCCTGTAGTCATCACAACTAACCTCCAGAGATTAGACTGCTTTCATCTACCTGGGCCTTTACCCAGCCACAGCTTAGCCAGAGCTCAGTGAAATCGAGCCACAAACTAGTGCTAGCTGAGGCTGGTGCATCTGGTGTGCCAGAAGCAGTAAAAAACACTAGTAAAGAGACAGATATAGCCAGGCTTCTTAGGGAAAAAAAACAGCATTTGATATCATGGGAATTAAAATCCCATTAATGTTGTCAATGTATCAGAAAAAAGAATCTATTGCAAAAAAAAGGGACATTTTTCTTTGTTTTCTTCTAATTATATTGTTATTATTTGTTATCACGCTCACTAATTCTGTGAGCATTTATCATCTCAGTTTTTTATATTGTTTTATCTTTAAAACATTCATTATTCATCTGCAGGAAGACGTACTTCCTTGTTTTTCAGCTTAGCTCCCAGATCTCCTTTTTGCTGGTTTTACTTCTCCTTTTTAGGAAAAAATGGACTAGCTTTTTTACTTTTCCTCTCTCCAGTTGTGTCTAATTTCAATGAGGAAAGTACTTACTTGGTTCTTCAGTCCAACTATGAGAGAGAAGAAGCTATTATGCCACATTTTCATTCCCTATTGTGTGGGAAGTCAGCATTGCATCATCCCTAGGACAGAGAACAAGAGACGAAGATCCCTTCTTGGTGGGTGCAGTCTAAGATTTGGTAGCCAAAGTAAGAGCTCTTTTTGTTTTGATTTGTTTCTTTTTGTTTTATTTCTTCTCTTTTCTGTTCCCTTCTCTTCCCCACAAAATCTTAAGTGTAAGACCAGAAAAAAAAAAACAAACAAAAAACAACCCTTCATCTAGGTGTAGGTATTTCTAGGTGTAGGTTTTCTGCTTATGCTTAAACATTGAGAACATCCTGCATTTCTGCAACTCAATTTTTACCATCTAAAAGTTGTCTTAAAGCTGCTTTCTTCGTATCTGAGTACTAGCGGATTGGGAATTACCAACATGTGTAAGAACATGAGAACTACAAGTCACAGAAAACATAAAGAGCAACTGTAGAAACTTAGATTCAGAATACATTAAGAACTGGTAGTACCCAAATCTCAAGCAAAAAGGTAGTATTCGGATATCATTATCAAATAGCTGTCCTTAAATTTATTTGCCAACAAATTGCTTATGTAATTTTGTAATGAAACTCTGGTTGTACTGGGGAATATATTGACTAACTAATAACTAAAAATAATTAAATGTTGCCTTCTTAACGAGGCGAAAGGCAGTTATTGAACAGTCGTTGAAGGAAAATCTGTATTAGCCTCTGTCAAAACTGAAAGCCTCAGAATTTTGTTCAATACACCCTTCATATGAATGGCAGAGAGAACCACACCCTCCCTCCACGATGTGCGATTTTGCTGAATGTGAGATTAAAAACATCTCAGATGCTCATTTTATAATATAGCTGTATTTAGCAAATTGAGGCCACCAATAATTTCTTGCTTAATTAAAATAAGGGAGTTGTATAAACATAGGAATAACAGTTGTGTTACATATGAAGAGAACAGAGGGCTTATTTTGATTTACAAAGTACTGGATATAACTTGTTCCTTTAGCAGAAACACACGTGAACAGATTTGTCAGAGGATTCCCAAGGAAAAAAGGGGCATGGAGAGGCTGTCCTTCCTCCTGATGGGGCATTCTTCTCACCTCAAAGGCATCATACCTCCTTCAGAGAACGTTCACAAGATGATCAGCATGTAAAATGAACAAGCAAAGACCACAAGCGTATGTGTTTTTAAGTTAGTCACTGAATATCCAGATTCGCTCTTAATTCAGCAATTATTTTTGAATCTTCCATTCCTTGCCTGGTCCCATCCTTTACACTGTTGTTCTTCATACTCTTTCAGCACCTCTTTTGATTTGATACTTTCTTTACTTCATTAGCTCCAGCGTGGCATAGGTGCAACATTTTCGTCCCGGCTGTTAGCATGGATGATCATACGGGCATATCATCCTGTTTGCTGCAGGCCTTTCAGAGAAAGCATTGCTTGACTAATCTCACGTACCGCCAACACAGTGGATTGTTTACTTTATTGATGTTGCTTTTATTTATTTTGTATGATTGTCAGTTACAAAAGACAACTGTTACTCAGCTGTATTAGCCCACAATACAGACTCTAAGAATCCAGGCACATGTAAAAGCAAAATGAAAGGTGTGTTGCTTTGGAAGGTGGCTACAGTTTATGTGCCAGGCCTACAGCAGATGTAACGAAGACAGACTGACTTTCCCCTGGTGCAAATCTATACAAGGTGTTAACATCTATCTATCTTGAATGTTGTCGATGGAGGAAAACACAGCTTTTATTTCTCAGACTTTTCCATCTGCGTGCACAACTTTCAGAGTAAGTACTATGAATTCTCAGAGCCTGGGGCAACCGGGAAGCCTTGAGTAAGGAATCTGGAACTGCTACTTGGGGTATGGTTGCACATCTGCTTTTACAGTTCTTTGGGTTGTCATTTTTATTTTGGGTGCTAATGAAGATGTCCGATTGAAGAAATGGAGACAAAGAAATACTAACAAAATGCACCTTGCAAAACTAAGACTAAAGGACTTAGAAATGATCCAAAGAAAAGTGAAACCTGTCTGTGAAATGCAGCCACTCCCTGCTTAAAAAAAAAAAAAAATCCCATTCAGAACCCTCTTTTCAGCTAGCAAACAAATCAATAAAGCAGCAGGGATTTCCTGTCTGTTATCAGTTTTAATCTGGTATAATGACTTTTGAAGAAAGCTATTGAAAAGTTCCTTTCTAGTTTGCTGTGAAAATGAAACTGTTTGGTTCACTGGGCGGGGGTGGAATCAGTTCTAGATCCCTCAGACCTCCTACCTGTGTAATTTCTAACTGGCTTGCCACTGAAAGTAAATAAAAGAAGAACTTCATTAGCATTACCATTGTAATGGTAGTAACTCCGTAGAAAAAAGTATTAATACATGTAGGAGTAAAGTAATATATAAAAGTATGGTTTTAAGAATGACACTCCATGCTTTTCAAATATAAGCATTTTTCCCGATGGTTTCATCTGTTCTTGAATTACGCAAGGTCAGTCATTACACACAAATACAAGGGGAACTCCCCTCCCTTTTAAACACACCTATCTATTACCTATCTATCACCTAAATACCACCAGTAAGATCTTGCTCATACCTTCTCCAAAAATTCTCAGGAAGGCTAAAATGAAGTTTAGTTTGTTTAGTTCAGTAGTTTTGTCTACTGTAAAAACAGCTTGAGAAAGTTACGTGACACTTAAATACAGTGCAAGATAGATTGCATGTTTCTTACCTGCTTTTATTTACTTTATGATGCAGAAATGCAATCTTTAATTCAAACGTAAACAAAATTGTTAAACCTTCTTAAAATTTCATAACAATGAAATTCCCATTAGTATTCTTGGCAGTGCATCTTTTGCCATCATTAATGTTTTATTCAGGATATGCAGCTTCTGGAAAGAGGCTGCCTTCAGTGCTGTCCTTGAATAAACAGGTACATGGAATTTACCTGCCTCTGATCTGGCCAACAGAGAATATTTTCCCTTTTAACATACAGAAGAGGAGATGTTTTTTTCCCATCTTTCAATCAGTTTCCCTTTGCATTGCCTTCAAGATGATACTGGGGAGAACAAGCTGCCCTCTGGCTATTTTTAGCAGAGGGAAAGACCTTCCTGCTACTCTGAGTTGCTTCGGAGAGACTAATTATCCACCAGAGCCTAGAAGAACTGAAAATTCTCTGGTCCTGGACGGCGTAACACACAGCAGCGGTTTCTAAGCCATCCTCTTAGCTATCCGAGACTGAATTTGTACATGTAGATGGCATCACACAGAAATACTTGTCGGGACCTGAAAACAGTATGCAAGCTATATACCCATAGCACTGGACACCCTCGTCTGCCTTTCAATAGGGATACTAGCTCAACAGTAACACCACCCCATTTTCGGTTCTAGCACTGGTGTGTCTGTTGCTAGCTGAAGGCTATCTCTTCACCACAACTTGCTCCGCAGTATTTTTTTGCCTTACTTGACATCTTATCTCCTTTTACATAGCACAGCACGGAGCTTGATAGCTGGCTGACAAATCAGACCCAGACAAGGACAAGGTCTGTCAGCAGGACGCTTCCAGCAAGTCACCCTCACATCAACACAGCTTGAGCTCCCAGAAAGCATCTCAGACCACACCACATAAGCTCAGCAAGTCACTGAGTTACACCAGCAATGGTAGCTTTACAGAACGCTAGTTTAACGCTTCCTGCCACAAAAGTGTCGCTAATCACGTTACTGGTCAAGCCTGTCAATCGCTGGCACTTCCCAGCACAGGCCTCGCACTGCATTTCTAAAGAAGAAGAGTTTTACACCAGCAAAACACAAGAAGCCCGTCCGCCCTGTCACGTCCCCCCCTCAGACAACACACGAGGCGACGACCGCCTGGCTGCGGGGCCAGCAGCGGCTGCCCTCGGGGGGCACCTACGGCTTCCCGCCCGCGGAGTCCCTTCCCCTCACAGAGGCGGCGAAGGGCCCGCCCAGCGCCCCAGCCGGCCGCCCCGGCGGGCGGGGAGGCTGCCGGCGGTGCCGGAGGCGGGCGGCAGGGCCCAGCGTTGCCCCAGGGAGCGGCTGCCCCGCGGCACCGGCGGCGGCGCGCACGCGCACTGCGCAACAGAGTGGGCGGCTGCGCGTCGGCGGCGAGCGCCGCGTCCAATCAGCGGGCGGGGTGTGTGCGCGAGGGGAAGGGGGCGGGGGGGCAGGGGAGGCGGGCGGGTAATGTTGTTGGGAGTCACCTGACCGCTCGCGCCGCAGTCGGGCCGCAGCCTGTGCCAGGAGCAGCCGAGCCAGGGGGAGCGCCAGAAGGAAGGGGGCGAGGCGGCGGCGGCGGCGGCGCTGCCCTTCCCTCCCCTCCCCTCCGGCCCGCGGGCGAGCGGCGGCAGGAGGCAGGCATTGAGGTGAGCCAGGCAGTGAGGTGAGCCAGGCCGAACCGGCCGCCGTCGGCAGCGAGCGAGAGGGTGCGCGCGCCCGCCCGCCCGTCCGGTGCCCGTTGGGCTGAAGGGGCTGCGGTGGGGTGGGGGCAGCACCATTCGGGCGGGGGGGGGTGGAGGGGGCTGAGGCGCGTCCGCAGGAGCGGTGTGAGTCAGCCGGCCCCTTCCTCCCCCCCCCCCCCCCCCCCCGCCGCTCTGCGGCCGTGTAGTGGCCCGTCCCGCCGCGGCGGGGGCGGGCGCTGTCGGACCCCGGGCGAGGACTGCGAGGGCGGCGGGGTCCCGCGGGGGCGCCAGGCCGGCGCAGGGCGGTGGGGGAGGCCCCCTGTCAGCGCTGGGGTCCGAGCGGCGGCCGGCTCCCCCTCCTCGGTGCCGTGCTGCAGGTATTGCCCCCCGCTTCCCTCGGGGCCTGTGCCCAGCGCCGCCGCGGTGCCGGGCAGTCTGTCGTTACTCACCGTCTCGTCCCCGGTTTCCGCGGGTGCCCGCGCGCTCCGGTGACACAGGCGTGACTCTCCCACGCCGCGGTCCCTGGCCCTGTGCGAAAGAGGTAGCTGAGCCCTGCTGGAAATCCGGCGGTAACCCCGCTTTGCCTGGGTGAAACGTGCAGCTGGTGTGTTTAGTGTTTGTTACCCGCTGTGGGAGCTGGGGAGGGTTTATTTTAGACTGTAAACAACGAGATCCAAATCCTGTCTGTCTTGTTCTGTACCGCGAGATACTTGGCATGCTGAAAATGTAGTAATTATAAAAGAATCGTCACCTGGTTTTCTGTCGAATTATATTTACATTCTCCATTTTAGTATGGCAATATAACAGTAATCCCAAATTCATATGCATCTGGGCCCTCTAAATGTTTGTTGAACTAAAAAAGGAAAAAGCAAATGTTCTAGCAGTAAAGGTAGAGTGAAGATAACTGTATATACAGTTTCATCACGCAGTAACTTTTGACAGATGTTAATCTGAGGCGCTTCAGGAAGGCACTTTCAGTGTGTGAAAAACATATGTGACTGCAGTAATGGAATAATTGCAATCCAGAAACACTGTAAATTAAGGTTACACAGCACTCTGAGTACTCTAGTAAGAGAGTCAGTTCTTTAATCTCACATATTGTGCCAAATTGAAGAGAAAAGGAAAGAGTATATTCCTGTCAAACATGGTGAGTCCAAATTAAAGCAACGAAGACATTGCAAATTTTATTTCATGATTTATGAGTTTAACTCTAAAGGTGACTTAAATGGCATAATTACTCTTGGATGCCCTAACACATGTGAGTAAATCTGTGTGTATGTTAGCAAGCAGTGAGGCCCCAAAGTGACAGATTTGCAGAGAAACAGTTGTCGCTGGAAACAGAATATCCACACTGTATGCTTTTCAGAAGGGCGTCCTTCAAGCTAATTACTGAATCCCTTAGTATTTTGACTTTAGATATACTTTCAGAGTACATTTTTCAGTCTTACTTAGTCTAAAAACAACCTACTTTTGTTGTCCAGGTCCATCTTGTGAAGTGAATGAAAGCACAGTAAGTGGGATGTTTGGGAAGTTTTCTTCATTAGCACACTCTTGATTCTAACCAAAATACTAAAGTGGAGGTTTAACTTCCATCTACTGTATTTTGGAGTGTTTTACACTCAAAAATGTGGAAGATCTTGGTGTGCTGAGTATTTATTTGCTTTTAATAGGTTCTAAAATCCTTATGCTAGGAAGCAGTAATAATTTTATGTTAATATTCGAATTGTCTAGTATTAAAACCCATACTCTTTACCTGATCATTTGGATTAGGTGGCACTCTCATTGGGCGTAGAATAGAGATGATTTTGTATGTGAGTTGTGTGAGTCCCAGATAACTTTGCCCTATGTTTTAGGGAAACATAGCTCAACAAGTCTCCTCGTCATGTCATTCTGACAACACCCCCTCACCACCACCTTCCCAGTTTTATAAGATGAGGTGTTCATACAGATTGTTCATGGAATTCCTTTTAATTGTAGAGATGTCTTTTTCCCTGCACTGGGCATGCTGGGGTGAGGGGCAGGAGTGGTAGGTTAGTCAAAGGATTCATGTTTGTGTCTGAGTGCTGGCATTTTAGTTGTCCCTTAGAATTCGACCACCGAAAGTTTCACAGGGAAGGTTTTAGGGATAGAAAAAACTCTTTGTGGTATTTATGGCATAAGTCCTGTTTATATGCAGTCCTTAGTTAAACCATAGGTAACGTGTTAGTTGATGCAAATGTGGCTAGGAACAAAACCTTAAGTGGGCAAAAAATAACTGCTGAAACAACCGCGAAGTTGTATGAATTCAGCCTAGTATGGCAACAGTGGGGATAACGTATGAGGACCCACCTGCAGCTTTCGCTACCCACCACCTCCAGTTCACAGGTTAGTGGTGTGGAGGGGAAACAAAAGTAAGAGAAAGGCTCGCTTTGCTGTAACAAATCATAGGCTGTATCACAAAAGTAACTCCATCTCCAGCAGTATGCTGTATTTTTCAGTTAAGGTCTCTTTCAGGCTGGAGGGAAGTTTTGTTCTTGTTAAGTAATACAAAGTGAAACCTTAGTATTTTGTATAAATGTGAGTTAGCAGGTCAGAGTAAGGCTCAACTGACTGGTCAGCTACTGAAGCTTCAGAAAGGAGGGGGAAGTGCGCTATGAAGGGCAGATTGACTTTAGAAGCATTGGTGAAATACAAATAAATTCAGTTTAATCATTAGCCATACATTGGAGAGCGAAGAGGTAGCCTAGGGTATCAGTCAGTCAAAATGCCTTTAAATGAGAGCCTGCATCTTAAAGAATATTCAGTTAGTCTTCGGAATAATGTCGAGATAATTTGTTTGTGAATGACTTCATTTGAACTGTCAAGATAATGTTTGTAGGTGTTTGTTTGGATTCCAGTCTTGGCCCATTGACTAATGCTTTGATAAGTAAATAGATAGCATTTGCTATCCCTGTTTACACTTCTTTTAAGGTCAGTATTTTCTGTCTTAAAAACACTTACTTACATCTCGGCTAGTAAGGCCATGTCTTTTAACATCATATATCAGAGAGGAAATGATCTACAGTTTCCTGATGGGAAAACTGAAACACAGTTTTTTGTGCTTTGGTGGAGGTCTTTACTAGAATTGTCACTTGAAGTCTGGTCTTCTGCATCTTTTTTTTTCCTTATTGTGTAAATATTGCCAATTCTGATGAACTGATGCTTTTCTGTTTTCATAGAAATGCTTCTGAAGTTCTTTCTGATTTATGTCTAAAATATCCGTAGAATTTTCTTTCAGTTTCACATACTGTGAAGAACAGTTGTGGAAACAAATCGGACTTAAAAAGCTAATACCAGAAACAAGATTATGAAGATAATTTCCAAAAAGTATTTTCTTTGACTTGCCAATATATTTGCTTCTCAGCTCTTTCAGGTTCTTGTGTCCTTCTAAGTTAGAGTAAGATACATTAGAACCACAGATGGTTAATTTAGTATTCATTATAAATATTTTGACATACATACTTGTGAATGGATTCTGACAGTCATTAAAATAATTCATGTGCTTTGTTTAATTGTGGCAAGGAGTAGAATATGTAGCTGTAAATGCAAAGGTATTTGTCCTTTAAGTAAAGGCAAGAGTTGACAGTAGATGTTAGTTGTGCATGCTTTACATTATGTCAGTTTACCCCTTATCATAAGCGAATATTTTATTATCTAACCTCGTTCTTATTTAAAAAAAAAAACAAAACCAACAACAAAACAAAAAAACCCAAAACACACCACAATTTCTACTGGTATTTTTGGGGTGTTGTGTTTGTGGTGTTTTTTTGTCGTTGGGTGTTTTGATTTTTTTTTTTTTCCTTTAGGTTATCCATGCCTTTAGGAAGTCTGTGCAATTGTTGTTATCTTTCCAGAGTAACTCTGTTTAAATACCAGCAGAATTGAAGGATTATAAGTGGTGAGATTTTGCTGCAAAGGAGTCTCTGAAATCCCTTCAGTCCTATTTCATTTTTTAGCACTGAAACAAACCAAATCCCACAATATGATTTTTATCCCTGATCCAAAAAGTAAACAATTAGTGTTGTGTAAAATAGTGTTAAATATGTAAAATAATGTTAAACTGCAAAGTAGTAATGTTTTTTTCTGGCTTTGGTATGGACTGCTTTATGTCATCTTCTGAGGGAAATTCTTCAAAGCTCTGCTCCGTGGAAGATTTCAATGATTACACAGTGTCAATCCTCCCCCTGCCGAATTCTCATGTAGCTTGCAAATATTAAAAGAGTGAATATTCAGGCTTAAAATCTGGAAAACAAATTAAGACTCCCAGTGCAGACTTAAAACTTGCCAGACTTCCCGTGATTCTTTTTAATTCTCACTTGTGACTTGACAGGAGTCGAAACGCTGTGGTAAGAATTACGTTGCAGAAATAAACCTAATAATTTTTAAAAAGCTCATTTATGTAATTAAGCTGTGAAGAACATCATCCAGGTGGTTAGACTAATAAATAATACAATTTAGAATTTTAATTATGAATATGCTAATCATCCGAAAATGAGACATACTTTTTTTTAGATGAGAAAGCATTGTTCCTATGAAGCAAAGCTTACTTTTTGCCTGTTTTAAGTCACTTTTTTCTTTTAAAGTCTTTTTGAACTAAAGATGGAGAAGCAATAAACATGAACACTAAAATGCTTATTCATTCCTTGTCAGCATAACATGAATCAGCAGCTATTAACTGCTGTAGGCATTCATCTGTAACATAACTTTATTTCCTTAAAAGGAGAGGTAGCTGGGGGCAAGGACATAGATGTAAAACTTAAGAAAAAAGCCCTTGCAGTGTATTTTGAATGAACTGTCTCTTATCTAAACTGTCTTGTTTTAGCAGTAGTAAATGATAGTTTTCCCCTTGTACTTGACATCTGTGGATGGCAGATTTTTTTTGTTTGTTTGTTTTAAATAAGATAAAGTAAATGTAAATGTCCACCCTAAGTTGAACTGAGGGAGATAAGTGACCTGCTGAAAGTTACTCAGTAGATCAGTGTAGGAGTCAGGAATAGCACCCAGAGTTTGTTTTTTTCCAAGCTATTTTTTGGGGGTCTACAATGGCTTTTTTCCAACTGTTCAGGAATTTAAAGTGCTCTACGAGTACAGATATGTTACAGGCATGGTGATAGCTGAGCAGACCTTTGTCTGCTAGGTGATAAAATAATCTTGCTAGTTTAATCGTGATGGTGATCACAACTGCAATTGCATCTGGATGTCCAAGTTCAAGCAGCTCGGATAGCAGCGACAGCAAAGGTGTCCCATCTGGGTTCTGCACCTACTGAAGGGGAGCTTCACTCTGTGCTTTCTCTTATTTCAAGAACTTTACCTGTGTACAAGTGAGAGTTACTGTGATTACTACAGAGAATTCATATCCAGTGTGGTATTAGCGGATGGTTGTTCAGTAAGTAAGTAAAGACTAAGGAGCAGGGTTTTGTTTACTTTTTTAGTAAATTGGGTAACTTTTGGGCTGGATCATTTACAGGAAATTTATGGTAGCTGAAGGTCAGAAAAAAATCCCCGTACGTATAGGCTGAGTTGATTGTGATGGTAAAGCCACATAATTGGTACCTGAATCTAGGAATAAAAGGTTAGCTCTTCTTTTTAGGAATATCTGAAATGGATTTATTGACTGATGGAAAATAGGTAAGAGACTGTTGCTCTTTAAAAGAAAGCACTGACTTGATAGGATGTAACTCCTGTAGCTCATGTATTTTTGCTTGGCTCCTGCTAGTACCGTTGCTATCTTAGTAGAGCTTAAGAGAGAAGAAGCACAGGTCAGTTTATTCTGGTTTATTGCCCCACTTGCTATTAAGTGTATTGCAAGTGATGGTAACAATGTACGTGTGTTTTATTTGACAGTGAGTCTTTCACAGACAATCATTAGGTTTGGATGCTAGACTCGATTGAATCCAAATGCCTGTGGGTTCCCGTTGTATCTTGGTGACCATTAGATGCTGGATTTTCTTTTCCAGGTCTTTAGATTTATCCCGAAGAGTTTAGGTTGTAAGTTTGGCAAATCAGCTATGTCTTTCCTGAAAGTGCAAGCCTTCTAAGTAGTAAAGGCATGACCATTATTGATTTCCATGGATTTCTGTGCTCTGATTTAGTATTTTTAAGGGCACTTGAAACATTCAAACTCGGAATGTTCAAAAAGTATTTTGGTAAACATGTACACAAATCATAGGTGTATCGTAATGTAAATAGAAGCAGAAATGACAGTGATTTGCACTCTCAAACCTGTATCTCAGTTTTGAGGGCCATTTTAGTATTCTTTGGCTGTTTGCCTTAAAGAGTCTCAGAGCCTATGGAGCTCATTTCTGTGACTCATTCATTCTTTCAAGTTGTGAGTTTTCTTCTACTGCCACCAGTGGATCTTTCCAGTGTCAGCTGGTCTGACGTTCCAAACAGTCTAGCTGTAAAGCATACCCCTTTTTATGTTGAAATCTCGCCCTTTTCAGTTTTTGTGGTGTTTGAGTATAAACTAAAGGACACTGAATTTACCTCTGTGTTAGCTGTCTTATTGTTGTTCTAAGTTATTCTGTGGTAAAGTTCCTGGCAGCTGTCATAGGCAGGCAGAGACACCCCCAGCTGTTATTTTTGTCGTCTTTGTTCGGAAAGAATAGTGCAAGTATACATAAACCAGCTATAAGCATATAGAATTGGTGTTACCTGGCTGTTTTTCCAAGTTACTGAAAAGCTTAGTTGTAAACTGTTGTCCTGGTTTCAGCTGGGATAGAGTTAATTTTCATCTTGGTAGCCGGTATGGGGCTGTGTTTTGGGTTTAGGATGAGAACAATGTCGATGATACGCTGATGCTTCGGTTCTTGCTAAGTCGTGCTAAGCTGTTGCTAAATAGGTGCTAAGTGGCGCTCACACCGGTCGTGGACTTTTCAGCTTCCCCTGCTCTGCCGGGTGCACGGGGGGCTGGGAGGGGGCACAGCCGGGGGGGTGCTGACCCAGACTGGCCAAGGGGCTATTCCATACCGTATGGCGTCATGCTCAGTATATACGCTGGGGGAAGAAGAAGGAAGCGGGGGGGACACTGGGCGTGATGGCGTTTGTCTTCCCCAGTAACCGTTAAGCGTGATGGAGCCCTGCTTTCCTGGAGATGGCTGAACACCTGCCTGCCCATGGGAAGCAGGGAATGAATTCCTTGTTTTTGCTTTGTTTGCGTGCACGGCTTTTGCTTTGCCTATTGAACTGTTCTAATTTATTTTACTTCAGTTATTAAACTGTTCTTATCTCAACCCACGAGTTTTCTCCCTTTTACCCTTCCGATTCTCTCCCCCATCCCACCGGTGGGGGGGAGTGAGCGAGCGGCTGCGTGGTGCTTAGTTGCCGGCTGGGGTTAAACCACGACAACTATATGGCATTTTGAGGGGGTTTCTAACATTGATGCAAAATGCAAGATATTCATTTAAAGTCTAAAGAAGTTCTTACTATTAATTCACTGCATTGAATAATAGTATGTTTTGTTTATTTAGTCAGTTTGGTTGATTTTTATGATCCTGTATGTTTGGCATTTGTTATTAATAAAATATTTTGGATGGAGTGTTCATTTTAGAAATTGCCTACAGAAAAGCTGGAATTCTTTGGTAGTTGTCCAGTGGGCATCTGGATAAGTGACAATGATTTGGGATAATTGCTGCTGATGTTAATATTTGCAGTGAGCTGATGGGTAGTACAGTTGCTTTATTGTTCTATGGTTTTGAATGTTGGCTTAACATCTGCATGTTATTGCTGTTGCCTCTGGTTAGCCTTATAACTTTCCCCTTTGAATGGGACTTCTGTTTTTTACCAGCTTTTTGCAACCACAAAGGACTTAATCATTATGGTAAATTGTGAAGTTTGGGCTCAACAACACAAAAAAAAAAAAGGCAAATGCTCATATTGAGTGTTCTATGTCAGTAAACATACACTGTGTGTTTTGCTGTCCTTTGCATAATGGGGAAAATAACTCATCAGCATTAAATACTTGAGAAAGTGGTACTGTGTCAAATCCTAACTTTTAGGAGTGGTTTGCTAGGAAGACCTCTTGTAAAAGGCATTTATTGGTTTTATTATTATTATTTTAATATATATGCGTATATATTTTACATAAAATTTTATGTATTATTTATATAATACATTATTTCTATATTTACACATATTATTCAAAAGTATATATATCTTTCTTGTGAAAGGCAATACAAAACTCTTTCCAGGACTGTGTAATTGTCTGAATTTTCAGACACACACTTAAACATCAAGCAGTTCTTTTGCCCTATCGTAAATATATGGAGGTAAGCTGTTTTCTGTGCATGTTTTTGTCACCTTCAGTGACAACTTGATGCTTCAAAGTTTCCTTCACCTCTCACATAACACTTTTCTTGTTGACCACAGGATATTGAGTGCAGACTTTTACACGTTGTGGTGGTGCTGCTGAGCATGAAAGTTAATGTACCTTGTGCCAAATTTATATGTGTGTGGATGACAAATACATCACACTATTATGAGTTTTATCCTGGTAATATGTACCTACTCTTATGCTATCTATTCCAAGGTAATATTATCTGTTATTATTTTCCTTCTGTAACTTAGCAACAACAGTTCCTTATAGCTTTACCCAGTCTCAGCCGTAATGATTATTGTCTTTGGAATATATACTTTTTTTTTAAGTATCAGATAGGGAGACTTTATGGTTTATCTAAAGATCTGCACCAAGTGACTCTTTAAAGCAGAGATCGTGGGGGAAGAAAGTAGAGTATCGTTTAACTAACTTCTCTTATTCTGCAGTCAGCTAGGAGTTAAAGAGCAGTAATTGCTACCAATTGTAAGCAATCAGATGAGCAAACCCGCAGTCTAATTTTAAAGTACTTACACTTACTACACTTCGCAATTACCTCCATGTTAATAATAAAAGCTAATGAATAACTTTAAATGCATCACAAAAATGAGTCTTGGATGAAACCTGTATTTGCCAATGAGTTTCGATAGGCATCTTGCTCTGATGTCTACGCTGTGTACTTAAACAAATGTATATTCCTTTTGTAAATGTTGTTGCAGTGCTAATTTTCATTAATATAATACGTATTTTATATGTTCTTTGAAAATAAATATGTATATATCTAGTCAATTAAAAGTAGAGATGTCTACATTTACTGAAGATGGGGTAATTTTACAGGTACCTGTTAGGCATAGTTTTCCTGTTGAATCATATGCTAGTAGAGAGAAAAAAAAATTGGAGTTACTTCACTTTGATAAAGCAGAATGAAGTTTTATAGCCAGTATTTAGGAGAAAATATTTTTGCCCTTATGCAAAACATTTTTTTTATCTCAAAATCACTGTCCGACAAAGAATGGAAACTTCATAGTAGCATGCTTTGTTGTGTTTTCAAAGCAGAACTTGATTCATTCAGCTGCAAGTGTTCCTTTCTGTAGTTTTGATACTAGCATGTGTGTTTATATACATTCTCTCCCTTCCCCCCGCCCCTCCCCAAGACTATGAGGTTATTAGGTGTGCAGAATTTCAGGTGAGAGGAATTTGAGGAATGCTCTTGTACTGACAGTACTAGTTTTCTTCCACTAACTGGGGATTTGTAGTTAGTGAGTTTTCATGTTGTTTCTTCTTTAGTCCTTTCAACCTGCATTGTAAGGACTATTTGAAGTTTTGGAAGATCTTTTTGGACTCTTCTTATTTTTTATGGCAACTGCGGTATCACGTAACTTAAAGAATATTCTTGCATGTTTTTGTTTCTTAGCATCTTTTGCATTCAGTCACGTGGTTGGTTGTTGACACTGACTTAGTGAACAGTGATTTAAATATACAGTCATCTGCTAACTTTTGGAATACTTTCACAGGTTATCTATGGCTGCTTTTAGTTTTCCTTACTTAAGTGTTAATTTTGAAGTAAAGATAGCATGGTAGAATAAGAGTTTTAGTCTGGTTTCCAAGAAAAATTAACTTGTGTTATCATTGTTTGTAGTGTCCGTTTTCCTTCTTTTTAGTAACTTGTTGCTGCTTTCATTTGAACTGTCTGAGAGGAGGGGAAAATCTGATAGATAATATCTGTAGAAAATGATGTAAAATGGACACCTGCACTGGGAGGAAGACCGCCTAAAAGGGTTTGTCCTTGTAGGACAGTTGCAGCATGAGCTTGTAAGTTATAAAGCTTCTTTAGAAAGCACCACTGAATTGTTTTCTCTGCTTCACATCTTTTCCCCTCTTTGTCCATCCATAAATGAAATTAATTTTAAGAATTTCCGAGTGCTCCAGGAGAACATTAAAGTGTAAGAAAATTAAACAATTTACAGAAGAGATGTTCTTTTTCTCTTTGGTATGACAGTAAGTCTTGTTGTTCTGGATATGTATATAACAAATCTACTTACGGAGAAGTGTATTTTGTACTTACATGCCGCCATGGAAAATCTCATTGGCTGTCATGACAAATACTATCATAAATGTAGTACCATGCCTTTATTACACAACTGGAAAACAGAATTAAGACATTCACAAGTGTGACCTCTGTTAGTACTTCTCTAAAGTGTCACAGCTTTTTACAGTGGTTACATTTTCCCTTTCCTGTTTGATGCTTGTTGTTTTCACCAGCATTTTCAGTCTTCTGCTTCTTTTCCTTTTGATTTCTCTCTTTATCATGTATGGCAGTAATTAGATTTACAAAGAAGACTGAGAGAAATTTAGTGTTTGAGTGTGATATGTGTGGTGGGTGGTTTTTTTTTTGTTTGGTTTTTTTCTAGAGGTTCTTTTAAATTTTGAAATGCTTAATGAAATGCTCCATTTTATATTTTGGATACCTCAAAAAAACTTGCATCCTGTTTAAAACAGTGGGGATGTAACTTGGCTGATGAAATCTTCACATTAGGAAGTACAACATTCTGTCAGATTGAATATTTATTTTCACTTCTCAAGAAACAGAAGGTAGTGTTTCAATGTTGAAACCTAATTTTTTTTTGGCAGCAACAACATTGGAAGCTCACTATCAGTGCTTCAAGTAGGCTGCACGCTGTTTTGAAAGCATGTTGGGTGCCTTGTAGAGATCAAGTGAAAAGGAGGGTTGAGTGTCCTCTGCGCGCATATATATATACACTTCTATATACACACACACACAGATATACACACTACTGTTCCTTTTAGCCTTCCATGCTATGAAAGTGTAATGAGCTGAATTGGGTATTGGAACTGATTAGTGTGTAAGGGAAAACCAATGAGCAGCATATATGATACATGGGTTGTCTATCTGAGGATTGGGAGAACTTGGGACTTCAAAAGAAGAAAGAAAAAAGGACCTTTAAAGGCCTGTCTATAACTATAGTCTCCCTCATGAGTTTTGCCTCGGTGTTCACCCTAACGTATGTCGTTATCTTTAATACTTCCCTGCACTCCCCACCACCCTGGATTTAGTCTTCCATTTTGTCCTCTGTTCCTTTATGATGATTTTTTTTTTTTTTTTTAGAGCTTCTGGTAACAAATATGGAGTCATTCTTTGTTAAACTGCGTATGCTGTAACATACGAGGAATATGGTAAGTTGAGGATATAGAGCAAACAATTTAGGAATACATGATTTATACTGCACTGCTTACTTCTTATAAGCTATTATAAGAATAGAATTTAATGAATAACTGTTTCACGGTTATTAACTGATTGGAAATTTAATTTAATCAGTTATTAACTGATTGGAAATGAAATAATTCTTGAGTAAACAAATCTCTGTAGTCTTGCCATTAGGTATATGAAAACATTTAAACTGTTTTTTTACTTCCAAAAATAAGCCCTTTAGGGTTAACAGCGCATGGTATAGCTATTGCTTAGTGGAAAAACTCTGATTCATGTAACTTTTTTTTTCCCCCTCAGAACTTTTATTTTCACAAAACAAAATCTTGTCTGTTTAAGCAGATGCGCCAAAACAGACTTACTTTCTTTGTTTTTTCCAAGTTATGACCTGTACATTTTGTTGGGGGAAGTTGAGCATACAGTGTTCCATGAGGGAGTGGGAAGGACAGATAATGCTGATTGATGCTCACGGAGTCCAGACTGGTACTGTGCTACTACTGCCACTGGAAATGTGAATCTTTTTCTTTTCTCTTTCTGTTCAAAAGATCACTAAGAATGCCTGCATGCCACGAAAATAACTTGAGTAGTGAGTAACCAGGAGTATAGCTGGCAGGGTGGTTGGTTTTTTTCCCCACTGTGTTTAAAAATGGCCATGCCCTCCTCCCTCCCCATGTTGTGAAAGTTTCCCATATTTGAAAACTGAAGATTTGCATTGGCCACAGTTTTATTGTTGTTGGGAGCTGGCATATCATAACAACCTGTATTGAGCAATATAATGATTGGGTAGTCCTGTGTCAGCTGAAGTGTGTCTCAGCAACTGTGTTCAGTTACAGTAACTCTTGGGTAGAATAGTGCAGTGTAATCTAAATGCTCAGTTTGTTAAGGTAACACTTTTCCTAGTAATATCATATTTTCCTTGCAGGACAGTTCCAAATCTGGTTACATGGTTTCTTCACTGAGCCTTAGATGCAAAGACACTTCTTATTAGGCTTTTTTATTTTTCTTTTTTTTTTTTCTTTTTTTTTTTAACTGGAAGAAAGGCTCAATCCAAAGAAGATAGGAGTTTAGCAATACAGTGTAAAGATCAGACTTGGAAATACTGTTAAACTTTGCAAAGTTAAATAGGAGGGCTGACTTCTTCCTAGCTTTTTTTTTTTTTTTAAATATTAGGAGTTGAGGAATAGCTTCAGGACAGTTATATATAAGTTTATTTCAAGGCTTTAAATATCATATAACTTCTATTGTTGTTTATTATGCAATAAATACTGTTATTTCAGAACTTTGATGCTCTGTCAGAAAAGGGATTCCATTGCCAGGTGACCTGAATCATAGTGATCAAATAGAAAAGCAAAATTTTAACAAGCATGACAATTCAAATAGTGATGAGCAGGAGAGGGGGGAAAAAAAAAGGGCTGCATTAGAGAATTAAGGCAGGTAGAAAATAGGAGAACTAATTGCTTTAAAAACAAAACATCAACCTACTAGAGAGAAAATGAGAGTATTTTACCAGTGCCTGATTGGTTTAGCAGGCAAACTACTTTTGAAAGAAGATAGAACACAAATATTTTAGTCTGTACTGGGTGAATCAGTAAGCAGAAGTAGCTTACATAGTATTTTGGTGAATATTGGCTTAATGCATCTGTTTTTTTATTTCTCTTTACATTGTCATAGTGTTGAAGTCAGAATATACTGGTAACTAAAAATGGAAGGTTAAATAATTTTTAGGTGTAATGGTAAAGTTATGACTCCTAATCACTTGCTGAGGAAGAATCTGTTCTTTATCACTGAAGTCACATGAAAAATTGTTCCCTTTTTTGGTCTATGAAACTACTAAAGCAATATTTTAAGATGTACATATTAAGGTTTGGGTACGTCAAATGCTCATAAGCCTGTATTTATGTATTAACATGTATGAAATGTTGGGTATTAATCTTAGTCTTAAAAAGAATTAAATCAAGCAATGCATGTTTAACAGTTTGCTTATTCTGTTTTAGTATCAGTAAGTTGCTGTTGGATATGACTTTCATGTGTACAACTCGTTTTTTCTTCCTCCAGATTTGAAGAATAGAAGCATGCTTTCCACTGAGACTTACACTACCATTTGTGATACAGAATGTCTCTAAGTGAGAAGAATAGTGTGGTTTTTGCATATGAATCTTCAGTACACAGTACCAATGTACTTCTTAGTCTTGACGATCAGAGAAAGCAAGATATTCTTTGTGATGTTACTATTTTAGTGGAAGATCAGCGATTTCGGGCTCACAAAGCTGTGCTTGCAGCTTGCAGCAGTTACTTCCTTTCAAGAATTGTGGGCCAGGTGGATGCTGATCTTATCATCACTTTACCGGAAGAGGTGAGTGTCACTCCCTTCTGTATTTTACCTGCCAGTGCTTCTAATCTGTTTTGTTCAATTCTGTTTTACAGTAGGCTGGTGCTTAACTGAGAAGTTAAGGTGAGAGAGTTAAGAACTGAGGGGAAGGAATTTCTAAGTTGTAAAGCTGCCATTGGTTGAGGTAAAGGATAGACAGATCAGAGTGTATATCACAGACTGAAGATAAGTGAATGCTTTCTTGGGGAATGTATAGGGCAGATCTTTTCAATTAAGTATATATTTTTAAATTGTATGCCTGATCCAAAGCATGTAAGTTTGTCAAAAAACAGGCCTTAAATGGTAAAGAGGTATTGTAGAACTAGTCCTATATGAAAAGAGAATACTTTTGGAGTAATAAACAAATTAAAGCTTAAAATGCTTATACCTTTAAATCAGTGTCATTAAGATTTGGTTTCATATGTTTGAGGAATACAACCATGCTTATATTCCTTGCTTGCTGCTTACTGTTAACAATTTTCTTCTGCTCAGTTCCCCGTCCTTTTTACACAGTGATTGTTAGCAGCTTGATTTTTTTTTCCTGATGTGTTTTTTATTACTTTTAAGACTGAGAAAATGTATTGCAATTGCTTTCTTCTTTTACCTCTAAAATACATATTCTTAAATCAGATTGAATTTCAAGGCATTCAGTGGGAATGAGCCAGAACGTGACGTCCATAGGAAAGAAAATTTATTATTATATATCTGGAGCGTCCAAGACATTCAAAGATTCCAGTTGGTATTTAATTAAGTTATAAGAGGAATGAGGCAAGCAAGTGACTGGATTTTTATATGAAATGCTGTGCTTGTAGATGAAAAGTGAAGAGCCTTCAAGCTCTCTGATTGTGCCCAATGGTAGCAGTAATCTGAAGAGTTGGTTGTTAAATATGGCTTTCTGGGAGGTAGTTCATGGTAATCAGCTTTGGGGGTGGGAAATAACATGAAAATTGTTGGCAACTCAACTAGAATCATTGAAGTTGGAGGAAAGGTCTGCATCAATGAATATTTATGGTGACATTGGAGATTACATTATAAATTTGTTGATGCTCAAGAATGAGTTGAGTGTTAATGCAGAGATGATGTATTCAGAAATCCTGTACTTCGATATAATAGCTACCTCACTGGCTTTGTAACATACTGAGATAAGCACAAGGATTCTCTGTTACCGGAACCTTTCTGATTTTATAGAAAACAGAAAACTAAAAGGGATCAAGTGGTCTCTTTAAAGAGCTTCAGTGGTCTTTGCTATTATCGATTGATCAATGAATTTGTTACAAAATTACATTACAGCATAATACCACTATGTCACTCTTACTCAACCTTCTTACTGTGTCTGTGTGTTCATTTCTTCTTATACTTTTTGTCCTAGTGGCTTCCTATGTTGATAGCCTCAGCGTCTCTCAGATTAAAACAAAAGTAATGATGGGAGCTGATGTGGAAGGGAAGTAGGATGCTGGGCGACACAAAGCCATGATTTGGAATAAAAGAGGGAAATTAGAGACATGTAAAACTTCTGATGTTGGAGAGATGCTTTGGGATGATGGAAAAAATGGGATATTGGAAGAATAAGAAATGTACATCAAAGTTGGAAAGGGGAAACATAGTCTCTGATGCAAAGCAACAGTGTTCAACGAACCCATGAAATAAACCTGAATTAGAAGGGACCAGAGTTTGTAAAGAAAATGGAGGAGCATAATAATCCTGATATTTACTACAACGGAGACTTAAGAGTACTCTTAATGTAATTTAGTATTACTGATGTAAGAGCTGAATCTGCTGAAGCAACAAGCAAAAAAATACTAACAGTGAATCTCATCTTTTAATCGTTTGATCTGATCACTTACTTGGTAAAAGTGTTTTAAGACTCAGCAACTTGAACTTCTCTTCTGGGAACTGCTAAATATTTTGAAATGAGTCAGTTTATGAAGCTGCATATTTAGGAGAGAGGCATACACTGATCATGTGGTTTGACATGTGATTTTTTTTTTATTTTTCTTAACCTTTTTAATCATCCAAAGTATTTGAAGTTTAAAATGAAAGACACCAGTCCACAATCTGAGATACCAAAATATTTTTGGTATATACTTCATATATATTATAAAGACTAACTATTGACGTCTTGGTGTAGGTTCTGTGTTGTTTTCTACCACTGTTTTTACTCTGAGTTAGACTTCCAGCCGAAATACAAATTAAATAAATGGCTACTGCAAGAGTTGCTTTTCTAGGTCAGTCAGACCAAGAGTCTTTCTAGCATTTTATCTTGTTTGAGGATAGCCAGCTAGAAATGTGTAAGAGAAAGTGAAAGGAGTACAGTGTTTTTTCCCCCATCTCGATCCTTCCAGTTTTTAGGAATAAGTGTTTCTACCTTATAGAGAAAGAACGTACGGTTCTGAAATACCATTGTATTTGTTTTGTTCAGTTTCATGTATGAATGTCACTTGTTTGTAAACCCACTTTAATAATTTATTGATTATACTAAGTTGAAGACTTCTTGCCAGCTTATGGGTAAACTAACTTTTACACTCCCTTTCCCCACATTATTAAGGATAAATTAATGTGATGTTGTAATCAGTAGTCTTCTCCCCGGAGCATATTTCAAATGCTATTTTAAGAATTCGTTAGATGGGTCATAAGAGTTTACAGACAATTTCACTGAACTGCCTCTGTGCAGATCTCTTCAACTTCCTTTCATGTGTTGTTTATGTGTTCTTTTAAGAAAAAACACCAAACAACCACTAAAAAAACAAACAAAAGAAACCCTCAACAGACTCCTAAATTAAATTGCATGTATAGTTAATTATCTTGCTGGCAGAAGAATTCAGTATAGTTAATGCATTAATATAGCACTTTATTGAGCATAAAGTCCTGTTCATTTCAATAAAGGAGGGGAGCAGAATGTGGGCTTGAGTTTGAGTAGTAATGATGGACATACAGCTTTATCCTTCGCTTGCAGGGAAAGGCTAAAGGAAGTGTCACGTAATTCGTAATACGGTGATCTGTTTACGGCTTTCTGCCTGATTCCTTAGTAGTTTTTTCATGCGTAGAAGATGATCTTGTTCAGTTTGTAATGATACAGTTTTTGTTTATCTCTGGATTCCCTGTTACGCAACTGTTCTGTGGCAAAACCTGAGATGATAATGATTGAAATATTAAATTAATACTGCCTACTCCGAAGAGGCTTCAAACCGAGAATAATTGCGTTTAGTGTACAGGTTTTTTGGTACAATTCTTTTCATCTGTGGGAAGAAGAAAGGAGTTAGGTGGCTGTAGTAATAAATAATCATGTAGTCAAATTCCATTTTTTCAAACCTTTTTATATCAGTGATGCATAAGACTGAGCAAATAACAGTAATTGCTCTTTAAAGGAACAACTAAATACCGGCACCATTTTGATCTTATTCTAGAGTAATTAATGTACAGCTTGGGTTTGAAAGGTCTCTTTGTAAAGTTGGAATGCAGTTAATGGTTTTCAGTGTACAGCAATATTTTTCACTTGTCACTACTGTATTGTCAGAACATTTTGTTAAGAGATTGATCACAGTGAAGAAGATAATCGCCACAAAATGTACAGGATAAAATTGTATCAGAAGATTTGTTTCAGAATGAGTGTGGCTAGGTTTTCTGTGTGGAACAAATCTGCTTTTGTCTTGTATTCTGTCCTGCTGGCTTCGTTTCTTCACAGGGAAATTTGGGTTCTGTGTGTTTCTCTATTTAAAGCCATATTGGCCATACATTTTTTCTTTCTTTTTTTTTTTTTTTAATAGGTAACACTTAAAGGATTTAGTCCTTTGCTTCACTTTGCATACACAGCTAAACTTATTTTAAATAAAGACAATGTGTCTGAAGTTTGCAAATGTGCTGAATTTTTGGGTGTACACAACATTGAAGAATCTTGCTTTCAGTTTCTCAAATTCAAATTTTTGGACTTTAAATCGGATCAGCAGGAATGTCCTAGGAAGAAGTGTTGTACACAGCGTTGTCGGAAGACAAACCCTAAAATTGGCAATGTGGATGATGGAGATCTAGAAATAGATGATGAAGCAGAAGAACTTTTAGAAAAGGAATATATTCAAACTCCTGACACAAAGCTCTGTAAAGATGAAGAAAATGCTAAATCATCGCCTGCTCTCCAAGATAATGCCAATCAAACATGTGATCCTGTACATTCAGAAAGGGGTAGTGTTTCCAGCTTATCTTCTCAGTGCCCAAAGTATAGGAAATTCCAGAAAGCTTTTGGAAATGACAAAGTTCATACTTCAGAGTCCAGTTCCAGTATTAAAGACATTCAGGTGCCACCAATTGCGACTTTCCTTGAGAAGGAAATATCTGATAATGATGGCATACAAAAAGCTCAGGAGTGTGTACCTATGCAGCTGGTCTCAAAATGTGAAGAGACTCAGGTAAAAATGGAAGAAGGGGAGGAAGGCATTGAGAAAAAGGAAGCATCAAAGAGAGATTCTGTGACTCAGAATGTGCCGTGTCCTGTGGAGAAAATGGATCTTGCTGCTTTCCCCCAAAACTCTGCTGCACCTCATGGACTCAATTCTGTGTCTTTTTTACGTACTTGTGAGCAATATGGTAACTTGAATTTCAGTAGTATGCAAAACAACACAGTCTTAGCTGAAAAAACTGTATCAGGTACTGGAGTTGAGAATGACAAAATGGAAAATCCAGATGATGCACCTTCAAAGGTCGATTTGTGCACTAGGGAAGCCACTAACATTACATCAGCTGGCGATCGAAGCAGTGTGGAGAGAGAGGTAGCAGAACATCTAGCAAAAGGGTTCTGGAGTGATATTTACAGCACAGAAGCCTGTCAAATACATTTACCACCTGCAGTTCCAAAAGAGTGCTTGGAGCCAGTATATTCGGGGAAAAAGTCAGAGTGTCCGTGGCTGGGTATCAGGATCAGTGAAAGCCCCGAACCTTGCTCTCAACGAACTTTTACAACACTGAATTCTGTCAACTGCCCCTTTATAAGCAACCTTAGTACTGAAGGATGTTCCAACAGCTCTGAAATAAGCAGTGGAGATTATGTTCAGGGACAGCAACAAGAACAGTGTCCCTATAATTATGTGATAAGTTTGGGAGAGGATTCAGAAACTGACACCGAGGGAGACAGTGAATCCTGTTCAGCAAGAGAACAAGAATGTGAGGTAAGAACATCCTGGTGTATCCTTTGCTTTCCTGTCTCTTAAGGCCCTATTCAGAAACCTAATTCTGAGTTTCTTGGGGGTGGGGTGGGGGGTGGTTGATGTTTTAAAAATCTGGGAAATTAAACTTTAAATAACCATTCAAAGGTTTCTGTGGAAGATCACTGTTAATTCAGGGAGACTTACAAAGTATTTTTTTGGTAGGATATTGAAGTGGTAGATGCTTAGGTATTAGAGCTCTTCAGATATTTTTCTGGAACAACTTTATCAGAAAAGGTTGTGAGTCTTAAACGAAGGCATGGGGGTTCTTTTTTTAGATTTTTTTTTTTTGTCTACTTCAGTTAAACTTAAGAAAACTCCAGACTTCTTGGAATCTTTGTTTTATAGAAACTTAACAGTTTTCTTTGGTTTCATTCTTGAGTTGTGGGGAGAAGGTGGAAGAGAAAGGATACTTCAGATTTACTGTGAAATGAAAATTAAGTTTTCAAGCTGGCTTCAGTAGCTGTGTATTTAAGACTGCTTGAATAGTATCACCTTCTCTAAAACTGAGGTTATGCTTGTTCCTCCCAACTGCAGAAATTATTTGGCATTTCTTTCCTTTATGTCATTGCTTTGGTAGTGTTTTAGGCAGGTGCCATAAATAAGAAGTCTAATCTCAAAAGATTTTACTATATACCTAGAAGGATTTCTGTCACAGTTTGTAGAATTGCAGTGTGACTATGATGGATCATTTAATGTCATGAAAATTCAGTTGGTTTTAAAGCACTAGTTATTTTTCTTTTCAAGATGCAGAGCCTTTCTGAGACTTAAAATAAGCCCAAGCGACCATCAATGCAGAAAGTTGGCAGGCCAAACAAAAGGCCAGAATTGGCTAAATACATTCCTCATCTTTACATGACAAAGAAGTAGATGGCATCGTTGCTGAGGGCAGTACTCTGTCCTTTTTTTTTCCTGTTTGTCACCAGTGGTAGCCAAACACAAAGGGTTTTTTCTGTTTGCTTTTTAAACTGAATTCCTCTCTTTGACCGCAGCAAGGTAACATATTCTGCTACTTAATATACTCAAATGTAAGGATTAAAGCAAAGTGTCTTTAGTTGGATACTTCATACAATGTGGCAATTATTTTGTAAAGGTAAAGATGTTTTTCAGTATTAATTGGGACTTCGTGATCTATGTGCATTTCGGATGCTCCTGCTTCTGTAGCTCAGGTGTACAGACAGTAGCAAGAGCTTGGTTCTCTCCTCCGGCATTAAGAATTGCAAGACAAATATTGTAAGTTCTCTATTTTAAGTAAATGCCTGTTTCAGATGAAGTTTTCCTGCAGAAAACTATAGGTATAAAAATGTATGCAGGATACAATCTTAATAGCAGCTTAGGGGAAACTTTAGACTATATTAGTGATTCTTGACACCTGTTTTGAGCACTGCCTAACCATAACTTATTTTCCTAGAGTGTATCACATAATTATTTGCTGCACACACAGATTTCATCCTACTCTGAATATGCTTTTGAGCATCTAGTGTAAATATGCAAAGTACTCAGTTATTTCGCCTGTGCTTGAAGTCATGTAGTTGAAACCCCTGGGTTTTATCCACCTCACCTGATGGCTACATTAGCTTGCTCTTGTCTCTGAGATTTAGGAAGAAAGATGGGCTTTGTGGTAAAGAATGCCTAAAATAAAAACTTGAATTGTCCTGTTGGTGTTTGTGTATATCAGTTTCACCTTTGATTTACAACTGTATCTTACATTTTAGGTAAAACTGCCATTTAATGCACAAAGGATTATCTCACTTTCCAGAAATGACTTCCAGTCATTTCTGAAAATGCACAAATTAACTCCTGAACAATTGGACTGTATTCATGATATCCGAAGACGAAGTAAAAATAGAATTGCAGCACAGCGATGTCGTAAGAGAAAACTTGACTGCATACAAAATCTTGAATCTGAAATTGAAAAACTGGTATGTATAAATATTCATTACTGTTGACTTGAATCTTTCTCTAAACATCTTGACTGGACATCTGGCAGTAGTTTGAGAGTGAGGTGGCTTTCTACTTTTTCCACTCAAGCTTAGAAAAACTTATCAGTCTTAGATGACTTCTTGATAGCAGTTCCAGATTTTCTGTGCTTTACTCTAAAGTACACACTTTTTTCCTTCCGTGGACTTGTTGCCATTCAAGTAAAAGTGCATCACAGCATAATTTTTGGTGAATGGTGTTTCTGAAGCCCATCAGCATTGAGCTTAATTTTACAGAATGACTCCCAAACCGTCATCCCACGCTTACTTTGTTTTCTACCTCTTTCTCCTTTCTTTGTGCTTTTGTTCTTCAGCTCGTGGTATTGCTCATGATCAAGTTTACAGTTATGCAATTGTTAGTTGTGTAAGTATTGTTCTTGTAACATATCAACATGGGCTGGTGAACTGTTTCCTGAGTCTTGAATCTTAAAAATGAGACCCTTGCAGAAAGGCGGAAGATACAGCAGAACTCAGGAAGCTGCTTGCCTTTTTAGCAGTTGTGTCAAGATTGTAGCTGAGGAATTAATGCATCTGGATTTCTCTGCAACCATCTGTTAATATAATTTCTCCTTCTTAAAAGGCAGTAAAAAGATAAATATGTAACTTAAGAGAAATGTGGATAATCTGAAGTTCTGCTGGCAAGGAAATAAGTGTGAGTGGCTTTTTTCTGGTCTTTGTTTCTGACCCTCTCATCTCAGTTTCATAGTTGATCGTACCATGTGCACTAAATAGTTCAGATGTTCAGGGTTACTGTACTCTTAATTCTTGTTTATGGAGTGTTTTAGACTTTGTGTTTAGGTACATGAATTTCATATCTGCATTAGCTAGGAACATTAGCCTGTTTTTGTTGTCATATTGTCATTTCTGTTTGTTATGTAACTTTGTCAATGTTGTGCAACACTTGGTGGGGGGAAAATTAGAGATTCATCTGCAAGATTAGACCTGCAGTTGGCTAAGTGACTGATAATCATAGTGTAATATCCTTTCTTCTGTGGCCTTGTGCTAGAACAGACTGAACGTCTGCTCTTTGGCAGATATCACTGTGTAAGGTCTAGACAATGAGTGTTGAGAACTGTGTGGTGAGGTCTGAGTTATGAATCACGCTCTAGGCACAAACATGTTCCGGTCGCTTATTTTTTCCAACTGTGCAAGTAAGTGTCTTCAGAACTTGCTGAAAAGACTGTGTTTGGAGCTGTTGAGCATGTCTGACAGCCACTGATGTTATGCACCATTGAACTTATCTAAGTTGTGCACGAATACAGAAACTTTAGGATCCATCTAGGCATAATTTCCAGATGGGTGGAAGAAAAGAGACATCTGTGAAGGGCATTGTGTGGTACATCCAGGTTGCTTCATGTATGATGACTCCTGCCTCATTCCTGCTTCTCTGGGTCAGTCATGTGTCTCAGACCTGTTAGTCATTGATCTTCTCATGGTATCCTCTGTAATGTGGCTTTGAGAGAGGGTAATACGGTGTAGCTACAGTGTGAAAACTCTTCACTAGTAGATAATACTCTCTACTATAGCCTGTTAGGAAATATTGTTTGGTTAAATTCCTCATCCTGGCTTCCAGTATGTGCAGCATGTTGTCTCATATTAATTTCTATTCATTGCTGCTTATCAGGTTTTTGTTCTCTCAGATTAAAAGATCTGTGGTGTGTTTCTTGGGAAAGTCCTGTATCTGAGACAGACTAACCCCCTGCATGAGTAGAGGCTGCAGACCGACTGGCTGGGGAGTAGCTTTGCTGAAAAGGACCTTGGGGGTCTGGGCAGACAGCAAGCTGAGCATGGGTCAGCAGCACGTCTAGGCTGAAAAAAAGGCCATCAGGGTCCTGGGCTGTATTAACAGGAGCACAGCTAGTGGTTTGAGGGCAGTGATTGTATTCCTATACTTAGCACATGTAAGACTGAATCTTTTGCCCAGTTTTGACCCCTCCCAGAAGTGCATTGACAAACTGGAGCAAGGTTAGGAGAAGGCCACTGGCATGGTCAGGCCTGGAGTACTTCTGCGATGAGAGGCAGAAGAAACAGGGCTTCTGCTTGGAGATGAGATGGCTGTGGGGAGACCTGATACCCACCTGTGCGGAAGTCCTCAAGATCACGTAACCATTGGGAGTGGAAGATCTTCGGCTTCCCAGGGAGTAGTACTTCACAGCAGGAGAACAAGAGACATTGTCATAAATTAAAATGGGATGTTTCAACTGGATATAAAGAAACACTTTTTTCCAATGAGGACAAGTAGGCAATGGAGCACGTTACCCAGAGAGGTTGTACATGCTCTGTCCTTGGAGGTTTTTGTGACATGACTGAGCAAAGCCCTGAGCAGCCTGATCTCACCCAGAGATGACTTTGTTTTGAGCAGGAGGTTGGACTACAGACTGCCTGAGGTATCTCCCCACCCAAGTGATTCTGTAATATTGTAAGTCTTATGTTAAGCTCTACTTATATTGAAGAAAAATGCTGTTCAGTGCTGAATCTAACTGTTATCTGGGAGAATAAGTTTGGTCATTTCTCTTGATCTTGGGTACTGATAATGTAATTTTTGACCCCCATATAGTCTTTGCTTATTGATCTTTCAGGTGAGCCTGTGTGTTCTTGTTCTTGTTGTTCACTAATGTTCCATATTTGAGAATACATGTAAGCCATTCAAGGAGATGTTGGCCTGTTAGAAACGGCTCTTTCAGAGCTGTGTATATTCACATTCCTTGTACTTTCTCACTTCAAAGCTTTAAAATGAGGGTACTTGTGAGGGGGAACAGAGTAAAGGATAACTGGCCTCAAGAAACCCTGCTTCCCTGAAGATTCTGTAGCTCAGGAGGAAGATGTCAGTGAGTGACATACTATAAACTGTGATCCAAGAAATGTAATTGGGATCTTGCTGTATATACTATAGCAGGGAGAAGAAGTGTGTGAACTAAATAGATTCTTCACCAGAAGAATTAAAAGACCTCTCAGTTTGATGATTACTATGACCTCAAAACTAGCTAGCGTTACTTTGCAGTATTAGTATAATGCTGCTAAAATAAAACAATAATATTTAAATGTATTAATCTGTCAACAGCTTCAGATGGGAGCGGGGAACTTACACTGGAATAACAATTTCTGAATGTTGAAGTTTGTGTTAAACAGCGGTACAGGTAACTTCATCAGTCCATAATACACAGCTGAGTGCCTCTACACACCCTAAATGTACATAAAGTGATTTCAGATTAGGCGATCTGATAACAGCTGCTCACAGTATGCTGACAAGTAGAAGTTTATTAGCAAAGCACTCTTCCTAATCATTTTATGTAAAAAGGACTGGCAACAACTGTTTCTCTTGCAAAATGCCACTTAAAGTTAGTCAGTTCTTTCAAAAAGACGTTGTAGAGGTTGCAGTATGAGTTTCTCCTGCAAAAGGTGATGTGAGGAGGACTGAAATAATTAAACTTTCTAAGAGTGAATTGACATAGCAATAGTGGTAACACACAGACCCTATGATTAAAATTTATTTCTTAAAAACTATTTAAAGCTTTGTATGTCTTCACAACTCTGCCTCTTCTTTTCATTAATTAATTATAGAACTCAAAATGTGTGGCATGTTTGGTTTGGGGTTTTTTTGTCCTCTTTCAGCTGCTTCATTATGGTCTTGCTTGTTTCCTGTCCTCCTTTGCTGTTCCCTCATTTTTCTTTATTCCAGGTGTTGCTTGTTTCCATCATTAGACCCCTCAGTTATCAATGTCCTTTCATTTTCAGACAGTTGTATCAGAAGTCTCAGAAAAATTCATTACATTGAAGTAAAGGCCAAAAAAAAAAAAGCTAATTTTTAATGAATGGTTCTTTTTTCTACTTGATATACGTTAGTGAATTGCCATCCCTTTTGCTGCCCTGTGTTTGGAAAATCCTCGTGCATTATGTAGCTAGATTGTAAGCTCTTCAGAGCAAGGACAGTCTTATTTAATGTCTGAGAGGTATCTGCCACTCTTAAGCATGTTAGCTGTGTAAATAAAACTCAAGCATTCAGCCAGTATTCTGTTTCAATAGTAGGTTACTTACCTAGTGGCACCTCTGTTCTTGTCTCTCCAGTTCACTCATCTGACTGTCCTCTGTCACTCTACTTTAAATTCTTTAACTTGTAGTGTTCTTGTCAGTGCTTTGAAAGAAACCAGATTGCTGCATTTCCAGAGAAAATATTTTGTTTACAATTTTAGCATGTTTTAACTTTCCTGTATTTTCTCTTTACTTTAGAAACTCTTCTTAACTCCATTGTTTCTTCTACAGTGGACTTGGCGCTTTTTGAGAATTGAATTTATTTTCATCTAGCAGAGTAGTATCAGTAGTGAAAATGTGATGTCTGTTTTTCAACATCTAACTTTTAAAATATAAGCCTCTATGAAGACTGCTCTGCTTAATGTTTTGTTGACCCAGTGGTAATGGTTTAAATGTGTTAGCCTGTAGAATTTGTGTTTCAGGAATATTTATAGTAAGTGAAGCCAGGTTTCGTTTATTTAATAACTATAAATTACTCTTTTGGCTGCCAGCATGAGTTCTGAAAAAGTTGTATGTCTGCAAAATTACTTCAATAGCTGAGTTGATGATGCTTCAAGAGAGGTTACGATTGTCCTCTTGATAGGCATTTGATTGTGTTGCTGTTTACCTTCTTATTGTCAAATTACTTCTGTTTCAGCAGACCAGATTATTTATAGTCTTGTTTTAGTTTTGATAGGAACATAAACCATAGTTTTTGTTTTAAAATGTAGACTAAAAGGCTATTTTTCTTTTTGCAGCAAAATGAGAAGGAGAACTTGCTGAAGGAAAGAAACCACATTTTGTCAACTCTGGGTGAGACAAAGCAGAATCTGACTGGACTTTGCCAGCAGGTGTGTAAGGAAGCAGCTTTGAGTCATGAGCAAATACAAATACTTGCAAAATATTCTTCCTCAGATTGTCCGCTTTCATTTTTATTCCCGGAGAGAGAACGAACAGCTCCATCTGATAGTGAGCTTGCGATGCCAGCGTGTATAGAATTAGCAGATGGTCTTTCAGGTGTTACATCTACAAATGAGCAGAGTTCTTGTTATCCATGTGTGAAAGGTGTGTGTGATGCAACATATGATCAAGTACAAGAACTGCATCCAGTTTCTGTAAGAACATTGGAGAAAACTTCGCTTGTGGAACAGTGTGGACAGAGCGGTGGTATCACAGACTTCTGTCAGCAAATGACTGACAAATGCACTACAGATGAATGAATCTGTTCTCTGCCTATTGCCAGCCTCTCAACATTGCAACTAAAAGCGAGATTGAGCATTATTGTAAAGTAACTTAATAAGTGAAAGAAAAGATGAAACTTTATCTTTTGAAACTACATTGACAATTACATGGTTGTTATATTACTTGGCAAGCTTTGGGTTTCCTCTGTGTAGTTCTGGAGTGTAATTCATATATGTCAGCCTTGGAGCTTTTTCTGTGTGGTGATGCCAAGGAGAGTTCAGAAAGTTGTTGGAAGGTATAAACTCTGTGCACAGATGTTTATTTGTGAGGAAGCTTTCATTCAGGTATAGAGCAGCCTTCACTCTGATTTATGCCACAGTACCTAATGCCACTCTGCATCTCAAGAAAAGCCTCCTAACAGGTGTTTATGCACAATAACTTCTATACCTGGAATTCTTATCTCTTTAAGATTTCTTTTTTCCTGGTAGACAAACCTTGTGAAGCGTACATAGGTCTGTAAATGTTTATTTTGTAGATGGATTAGGATAACATGACAATATGAGGAGATTCTGGCAAGTGCACTCTGGAACAGCTCATTACTTCCCGCTGTTCGCATCCCTGTATCAGAGCCAGCTTTTATTGAATATATGCTTTTGTCTTAGCTCTCCAGTACGTAGTTAAGACAACTGGAACAGCGGAGGTGCTGCAGCATGCTGCTCTCTTCTCTAAATTTTGTGGGAGGAATAACAACATACTGGGAAAGACAGAAGGTTGAAACTGATGCAATTCTTTGATTAGTGTGCATTGCATCCTCTGGCATCTGAATCCCATGTGCTTGTTAAAATTCATTGCTGTATTGTGACTTCCTGTCTTAGCACCTTCAAGCTCACTGCTGTTTGTGGTAAGTTGGAATCAAAGTATTGTGAAAGTTTAAGGACAGATTTTTTTTTTTTTAAGGTATTCAGGCACCAAATTCTTCAACTGCAGTGACTAATTGCCTAAAATAATCTACAAATGTATTTGCTCTCTGATCACTGGGACCAGTACAGATCTATTTCAGAATTTTAGTCTTCAGGATACTTTTATGGCTAAACCTGTAGTACGTTTTCAATGGCTTGTGTCATAAGTATAAACATACAGAAAGTATAATAAGGAAATGAGCTGGAGGGATTTCCTTTATTTACTTTGTGAAGGAGAAATTCAGCTACTAAAAATAATCCCCATTTTTTAGATTTTTTTACATGGCAGTAGATGCATATTGTGTACCAATGATGCTTTGTTATTTAGATGTTACTCTTATGCCAGAACTAAGTATTGAACCTCACCACAGAAAACTTTGGTTTCACTGGTTTACAAAACATGAAGAATCTTGTACAAGCCAGTGGAATTCTTCATTTCCTACCTCAGAATGTATATTAGCTTTTTGTGTCTTTGTGTGCATGTACAGTAGGCAGCAACTAAGCAAAGGACTATTGTAAATACTGCTTTGCAGTTTTATCTTGCAGTGAGACAAAACTTGTTCTTGGCAAGGCTCTTTTTTTTTTTTTCCCTCCCCCAGCCCCCTTATAGGTAACATAGCATTAATAAATATATTAAGACTATTAAGCCACTTATTTAAAACAAAAATTAAAAATTTGACAGATTTCAACAGTACTTCTCGTAACCAGCACGTAATACAAGTGACTACACTACCTCACCTATGGGATTGAAAGTTGATTCAAATCTCAGTGATATCCTTGGATTTTCATCATATATCATTACTTTTTTAAGGGGAAAATTTATGTTAATGGAGCATAGCTTGTATAAATCACAGTGCTTGCAGTAATTGAAATTCAGAAATAAATACTATATGGCAGACATCATGAGAGTTCTACTGCTTTGGATATATTTTCAGATAATTGAATTGAAATTCTTTTAAATGACTATCATTTATATATGTTGACCCTGTATATGTATTACTCATGAAGGTCTCTGGGGTTTTTTTTTGTTTGTTTTTTTTTTTGCCAACATCTGTATATGCCTGGTTAATTTAATCCTGCCTCCCTCCTGTGCTGCCACCCTGGACAGTGTTTTGCTCCTAAGTCTCCATTTTATTTAAAAAGCAAACCAACAAGCAACAACAAATAAAACAAAGCCCTAAACCTCTCTAATGTCCATACATACTATCACTTTTAAGACTGGTGATACTCTGAAATGACGTGGATAATGATATTAAAGCATTGTCCTAATAGTACACATACTCTGAAATGGAATTCCTTGGGTTAAATGTTTGTTATAAAGGAGTGGAGCACATATGTAGAGAATGACTGGCTGGGAACTTAAACATATCCAGTGGCCCAAACCCCCGACACACTTGGCTATGGATGTTGGAAAACAAGGTCAGCGATGACCAAGTTCAGAGGCCGGAACATCCACCAAAGAGTTGTGCTCCACTGCTGCAGTCTGGTGATCAGCCAGGGTCTGAATTCCACCCAGCAAACGGTGCAGGGCTTCCAGTGCAGAAATCATGGCTGTCATTGACATATGATAAAATTCATGTCATGTTTTTAAACATATGATGAACTTGATGAAGTTCGAGGGTAGGTTTTTGCCTAACCAGCTGCATCTAAATAATTTTTAAAATATTTATTTAATATGGTAGACCTACAAGTTGCATGTTGACTTCTATAGCCTATATCATCAACTTGCAAAAGTTAAGAATGAATGACAATTTTATGATACAGAATTCTCAGGTAAATGTTTTGGAGCTTGGTTGGTTTTTTTTTCAGTAAAGAAATACTCGATTTTGAAATTGTAAAATACTTTGTTAAAGCATGTTTTAAAATACTTTGGACAGACTATCTTAAAGCCATAAGAGTATGATGGCATACAGATTGTAAAATAAACAGATAGTTGCAACAGTTGATTTTGTATCTTTCATAATTCAATATTTTCTAAGACTACAATAAAAACCACTATCCTTTCTACAAAGGCTTTTCTTTTTTGTACAAATCTCTTGCAGTGGAAGTCTTTACTGGTGCATTATTCACTTATGTAGTACTACTGAAGCACTTCTGAAAACAGTAGCAAAGTAGTCTATATAGTTTATATGTTCCTGAATAATACACACAGTAGCAAATATTACTTAGTTGGAATAAATTTCCTGTAAGTTTATTTGACTTCTTTGTGTACTGTTCTGTTTGAGTGGGTTTTCTTTTCTGGGGAACTTTGATACTTATTTTTAAATTTTTTAAAAAATTTTATTTTAATGGAGAGAAGAGGTAAATGGCTGATTAATGGGATATTGTGGGTTTGTTGGGTCTAGAAAAAACTTGGAGGTGATGATTACGTGCATAGTATAGATCAGTGCATGAGACTGAGGTTTATCATGGGGAAGTTGTAGTGATACATAAGTTTATTAAGCTTCTCAAGAAATATCTTTGTAAGTGTAGATCTGTTGGGTCCTGTTAAGTAATCAGAAGGATTGCAGAAAAATGATGCTTTGAGAAACTGTGTTTATCCTGATCTCCCTCTGTACCTCCTAAACAGTAAACTGTAATACTGGATCTAGACCTTCAGTATTGCATTTTGCCTTGTTTGGAAAGCTTTTCATTAGAAGTCTTACTTCATGTAAAGTTTTTTGTAACCTGTGCGTTTGGCGCTTTCAAGTCTGAAATTTCTCAATCCCACCAGCAGAGCCTTCATTAAAAGTTAAAACAGTCTCTTTTGGGGGAAATGCTGGAAAGCAAGGTGATTGATTACAAGGTTCAACTTGCTACTTATAATGGATAAGGCAGTAAAAACTGTTATGTCTTTCTCCGAGACAGTTTTGTCCTTGGAATTCGTGGTCTCTTGGATTTAGTTAGTGTGTTGTGCATTTCTTGACTTTAAGAAGCAAGATGTTAGCTTGCACAAGAATGTTAGTGTGGTTCTTCTTTGAAGAAACCTAAAATCTTGATGCAAGAGTCTGTGATACATTCAAAACTCCTCTTAATATTCAGCAAGAAACAACGGCAGTGAAAGCTAAAAGGTACATATGCCAGAAATCAGTACGGTACAATTAGTTCTGTCTCTGGGTCTTTTTTAGGAAGTAAGAAATGAGGAACTGCTGATAATTGGCACCCTTTATGTGAGCTCTGGGTTTTCATCTGAGCATGATGGAGCTAAGTGAAATTTGTTTCAAGGGAAATAGCAAAATTTCTCCAAAAGCTGAAGAGAAGGTAAAAGCACTTGCTTTAACTGAAGCAGTTTTTGAACAAACTTCTGACAAAGGTTTGAGCGTAAACAAAATAGTTGACCCTTACAGAGCAAAGTGAATGTTGTCCCTTCTTGGCACTGAAGTAGAAGCTGGACAAGCTGGACCCTTATGCCTGTTCGTTATTCTATTGTTTGCATATTGATTTCTTCTTTGTTTTGTTTGTGTTCTTCAAAGGAAGAAGCCTCAAAAGCACACAGCTGCAATTCACTAGCGTGTATAAAGGAGAATTTTAATATTGGTACATTAAGACTTAATGCCAGTTGAATTTTTATGGACAGAACTAAAGGGAAAAAAAAGAAGGGAAAATGAGCTGTGTTAGCAGAGGTTTGAATAAGAGAGACTTCATGAATATTGTAAAAGCCTATTTAAGCATGTGTTATGTTCTCCAGGCCTCTTAAATTTGTATACACTGCACTTAAGCTTTTTTATTATTATTTTAAATCGTTTTGAATTGCAAATATTAATCTGACAGACTGTGGACACTAGCAGTCATTTTTTTCCCACCTTCAGATAACTGGGATGGGGCAGGGAAAGTGGTGTTCACCTCAGAGACTGAAGCTTTAGGAATGAACAGGATGTTTAAACAAACGTTTCTGTTGGGATCAAGGTGGTGTGTGAAGGTGCAGGTAATGGCATTTGCTGGGAAATGTTTTACCATGTTGTAGGTTTAAAAATAAAGAATGAAAAGTGCTTATTTTTCTTGTTGAGCCAGGAAAGATTCACGGTAGAACTTTTCAGGAACACGATAGAACCCAATTTTTTTTTTTCTAGTTTAGAGTAGAGAAGGTATTTTTTTGCTTTTCTATCCCTTCTCCACTGTTTTGAAGAAAAGTAGAAGAAAAAATATTTATAGTAATGCTCATTCAGAATACAGTGTAGCTTTCTAAGGATATTTTTTTTTTTTTTTAAAAAAAAAAAAGCTTTCTTACACGCTAGGTATTGTAGGCACGCGTCCAAATAGTACCTATTCCAAAGAGATTTTGCTTAAGGGATGTGAGATAACCCAATAACAGGATTTGCAAAGTACAAGATAAACTGTAATCTCATTTCAGTTTTAGGACCGTGTTTTGACTTGCTACCTTCAAAACACTTCATTAGATAGACAGGCATTCTGGGCTATGAGCAGGGCTAGTGTGGCTGCGGAAGGGTAAAAACAGCTCTAGACTATGAGCATAAATCTGTTTGGTGGTGGATTATATTGTCTAAATATTAGGTTTACTTATTGTATAATGTATTGCCATTTTGGCCTCACTTAAAGATGTTATTGCCAGCTAATGTACTGAGCAGTAAATATATATATATATATATATATATATATAAAGTAATAAATTCCCTGAACTCATTAGAAATGCTGGTCAGCTGGAGTGGCCCACATCATGGAGTACCTGGACTGTTCTTTAAGCTGTGACATCCATATAGGAGTTAATGGATGTGGCATCGTTTTCCCAACTGCATGTGGCTCTGCATTTGAGAGGAAACTGAGGAGCGGGGCAGCTCATACAATACTTCATTCTGGCAATGTCAAGGAAAGAAAAACCACATTCCATGATCCATATTCTCTAGGAAGCCTTGAGGTTATGTTTATAAAGTTAACTGGAAGCTGAATATTTGCTTGTAGATGGTCTTTAACTGCAGTTATCAGATAAAACTTGTGTGTGCATGCAGTGGTTTCTTTCCCGTCAGCTGGTGAGAAGCTTTTTCTGAGTGCTACAGCCAGGGAAGAGCTTCCAGCTTTCTGTATGTATATAGAGGTATAAAAAAATAAGGATACAGATGAAAATGATCAACAAGTTTTTATAGGTTCTAGTAGTAATTTAAAGCTTCTTGTAACTTGCAAATTTTTTGCTAATGAAAAACTGACTTCTCAGTGATTTCATGATGTTCCAAAAGTAGAAGGTCAAAATGAACATATTTGTAATGCCTATAGAGGACATCAGAAAAGTGTCATCTGCTTTTGGGATTTCAGTCGGAATCAAATTAAACAAGGAACTTCTTTGCTTGTTCTCTCAGTTTTTTAATTAAAAAAAAAAAAAAGAAACAGCAAACCAAAACAAAAAACCACCAAAGGAAACAAAACCAGGAAGTGGCAGATTCTGGAAGACAGAAGTCAGTCATTTACAGGATTTCCACATAAAAAAAAAGACTTTTCCATTATTTTCTTAAAAGGAAAACAGGTTTCCAATTTTGTTTTCATGGAAATTTATCACAATTTTCACTCTCTTAAAACTCAGTTTTCTGCAAAAGTGTATGATTTCATGAAGAACCTCCTTGAGAACAGAACCACCTCAATGCCTGAATAATTTGGAATGAGAAGTTATTTCTGTAACTTTTTTTTTTTCCAAGCTGCCAATACCCGCCATGAAAATAAGGGCTAGTGAGGGTCCTACATGTGTAATTTGGATTCCCAGATCTCTTATTTCATACCGTTAAATAAAACCTGATTTTTGAGAGTGCTAATATACTGTTGCTTTTTCTTTTATGTACATGATGTGAACAGATACTTTTTCATCAAAAAGATCAATTTATTTGGGGTGGGGGGGAGAAGGGCAGCCAACTTGGGCTAAGTCTAACCTAGGACTGCTTACGGAGGTCTTGCTCACTGAGCTAGAATGCGAGCATGCAAATGTGTCTGTGCATCTCTCTTGAGCACCTGTCCTTTGAGAAGCCCGGATCGCTTTTGTCCTGCAAATGCTAAGTAAGTATCCAGTGGCTTCTTCTATAATTTGAACTGTGCAATCTATTTTCTTCTTGAAACTATAGATGGCAGCATAATACTGCGTACTGCCAGCATTACTACTTCTCAAAGTGGGAACAGCTAAATCGACATTTGTTGGTTTAAAAAACCCCAAGAACTAGTGGAAAAGTGAATTTAAATTATTTTTTAAAAAATAATTTAGAAGAAAAATTTCAATAGCTTTATAACCTGCAAATTGTGTTTAATACTCATTAATTTCAACAGGTTAGCGATGCAAATGCAGCATACTGATGACTGATGTTGTTATATTGAATTCGGGTCTGAATTCCAAAAGCATACGTTCTGCCCGTAACTCTTTGTTCTTGAAGCGTATCGTATCTTATGGACTTGAATTCAAGACAGAAATGAGAACAACAGTAAAAATAATTAACAGAATAATTCCCGAGGCTCTCTGCATTGTGAATATACTGAAGTTGGAGAGTACATTGAAGTTTGCCTTGGGGCCTGGCCTAACAGCATTTTAGCACCTTTATAATATTAAATGTACTAGTATTAGTATTGTATTAGTTCAAGGAGCTTACATTATTTATTTTCTGAAAGAGAAGAGGTTTTCAAATGCTGTGCCAGCATTGGGTCTTTTAATATAAGTAGGGACAGAAACAGATGATGGTTTAAAAATCAAGCTACTATTTTCTAAATCATATGACTTTGCTTTAAGACATGCAATCTAATACCATCCCTAGTTTGTGGTCAAGAAACTACGATCTTGCCGGGTTGTGCATACTGTGCAGCAAGGTGTTGGGAGGTAATTTCCACAAACGAAGTTGAGGTTGATTCTGTTCCCTCTTTCCCCCTTCTTGGTGGACTCTCTTCTTCCCGGGTGCTGCTCTGAAGAAGAAAAGTGCTGTTTTCAAACAAGCCAAACGGTACCAGCCGGTACCAAGTGTTTAATATAAACAAACAGAGCAAACCAAGCTTTTGAAGAAAAGATTTGCTTTTACACATTTTACACAGCATCAACTCAGCTCTCAGTTGAGGCTGTGTAACACTGCCCACAAAAGAAGGGGGAAAGAGAAAGAATTAGTTGAGATAAAATAGATGCCTATGTTTAATTATTTTACTGAGAAACTATGGTAGTATCTTTTCCATCAATGTCAGTATGCTACATTAAGCCTAAGAGTGTATATTGAAGAAGAATGAAGAAGTTACAAGCTAGCATTTCAGCGGTAGGCTGAAGCTTTGTGTAGTTCTTAATTGCTTATATAGATAAAATACTTGAAAACTCAGTAACACACAGATGCTAACAGTGTTATGTGTTGTGCTAACTTCTCCCATATCCTTTTTTCCCCTCATCAGCTTAAAAAAAAAACCAAATTTGTTAGTTCATGTGTAATGGCAAAATTTTCTGCCATAACATTGCCAAAAATAGTTACCTTTTTATATAACTCTTCCTATAGACACAGTAATAAAAGTGCTTTTAGGGATATTAATTTGCTTGAAAAATGACAAGCTGAACTAGAAAACAGCTTTTTGTTTGAACAATATGTAGAAAAGTCTTTGTTCTCAATGTATTAAAATGCAAACGTTAAAAGCAAGAATGTATAGATGTCATAAAAAGAAAATCCTTATTTCAAAGCTGATATATTCCCCTATTACTTTACAGTTATGAGAAATTTCCAAGTATTACAGATGCTTTTTCTTAGTAATGGAAAATGACCTGTGTATAATTCCCATCTCAAAAATAGCTTAACAAAAATCCTTTATTTGAGCTGTCAAAAATTATTTCTGCCTCATCTTAAAATCAAATGGTTATGCCTCAGCCCAGAGAGTATATTTAACACTGGATTATAAAACTCTGAAAATACAGCCTGAAACAGTGATGAAACCAAGCAATAAAACAAGATGGCGCATTAATCCTTCTTTACTCTTCTCCTATTATGCTGATCTCAAGATCTGGTATCTGATCCCAGAAATATTCTTTGTTGACTGGATTACCCTGTGGAGCTCTTAATGGGGAAAAAATAAACTGGGGGGAGGAAGGCTCAATGCTGTAACTGAGGCGCTTGCCATGCAGTTGTTCCAGTACTTTTGGAGATATTCTTATGGCTGAGATTTTGCTTGCAGGCTCACAAATTTAGGAAATCTGTCAATCAAAAAAAATGTTACGCCAAGAACCCAGCTGCTGTGCATTGTTGGGAGTTTGGGTTTGTTTCCCAAAGGAGCTGTGATTTGAGGCTGAGGCTTAGAGATCCAACAGCTGCTGTTTGGGGTTGGCATTTTGGCGTTACAACTTTCTGATGTGCAAATTCTTCCAGGGAAAATACCTCAGGGAGAAACATGATCTCGCATACGTTGCAGGAGGCATCGCATTGTCGAAATTGTTCATTCATAACCATCTTCTACAGGTGGCCTATCACTTGAAAATAGTCACATTAGCACTGAACGCATTGTCGCTATCTATGCTAAGTTCATATCTTAAAAAAACAGTTCTTGGATTTTGTTCTCCCATTAGAAAACAAGTAGCAGCAGCTGGAGGCATAGTCACTCCAGCTGATGCATTTATGAATGCTTGCAAAAATACTTTAAAATTCAAATTATTCATAAGCGATGGCAGTTTTAATTTTCCCTTTAAATCTCAAGTCAGACTGAGCAATGCTGATGAATGTGTGATGTCTCGGCACCCCAACATCCTTTATGTTCAGAATCACTGATGGGATACTGAGAGAAGTCAACAAGATCACAGACCTTGCTTCAATGCTGTTAGCTAGTGAATGAAGGAAAACCCCCTGCTTTGCACAAGCTTGCTGGTTTTGTAATGTCCTTTTTGCCTTTCTCTTCCTCCCGATTTGCGACTAGTCATAGAAAAGAAGAATCCTAATCCTATGTGTGCTGCAGGACCGTCATCCTGCAGCATCACCAGTCAAGTGTATGAATTAGGATGATCCAGGACTATACTCTCCTCCCCGTTCACTAAAATGTGGTTTATGATTTATTTTTTTATAAATCAGAAAAATATTGTGCAAGACTTAAGAGAAGTCTTATGCTTTTGCTGATTTTCTTCTATTTTTATCCCCTTTAAAACCTATCTTGTGCTATTCAGATAGGAAGTAAAACACATGAAAAAGTGGTGTAATATTAGTCATGACTCCTCCCACACAGTTTTGAAAATGATGGCTTAATCATTTGAGGTTTTTACAACTGTAACCCTAAACTGTAAATTAGACTAGATATGGTACATCCTTATTTTTTACTAAATAGTGATCATCAGAATAAGTGCTTTTGTGTTATGTTCCATTATTCCCACTGTCTTCAGCGTTAGCACTGAGCAGTCAGGGATCTAAATGGATAAACTACTGTGGCAGGGCAAATTGCCCGTGTAGCTCAAGAGCTACAGCTTCAGCATCCCCAGCCTTTGCCTCCTTATCTGAAGCAGGGAAGCCAGCAGTCTCCACTGTGGCAAAAATTCATGGGCTACTTTGAAATCCCTCTGCTTGTCGAGGCCAGATCTGCTCTGTAATGGCATGGAGTTGTCACCTCTCATCTGGTCCCCTGGTGCACGCGATGTGTGGCTTTCAGCTCTCCTCTATAGAAAGATGCTAGCGTGAAAATCATAAAGTCAGGTAGTTTCTTCAGCTCTGCTCTGAGGCTTGAACTGTCTCATAGCTAAGTAGCATAACGTGGCTGCAATGTTAGTGGATCTGGCAGGAGGGCACAAAAATGTAGGTTATAACAAGGCTTTGTAACAAAATGGCAGAACGAGTATTAAGACAAATGGAAGCATCTTGCTAACTGGCAAGGGTTCCTGTTGTTGAGATATACTGAATGAACTAAGGCTAGCTTGAAAAGCTCAGTGGATATGCTTTCAAATTCTGTGTTCTTCCAGGGGTGAAGAAACTCAGAGGAATGGGGCTCTCTGTGGGAACAGTAACTGCAATAAGCAGTTTGATTGCTGCACAGAAACATCCCTATCTGACTAGATGCCTAGTGAACTCCAAGGTAAAGTACCTGTGACTATGATTAATTTTGGTACTGCCATCAGTGATGCTGGCAGAGGGATTTGGTTGCCTGAAGACAGGTGTTCAGTACCATTTCAGGTATGTGAATCACTCGTATGTCGTATCTGTTAGGCTCATGTGATGTCTAATATACCTGATGGCACTTACTATTATATGTGAAGTGGAGGCATGATTAAAAGAAGGGTTGTTATAGCACTGGACATCAAAGGACCCTTTAGACATTGCAGTGGAAAGCCACTAGTCACCCTAGCAAAATTGGGAAAGATAACTTTAAATGAGGGTACTGAAAGCCTTGGCAGCTCTCCAGCTTCACTCAGGGACGGCTGGAAGTGGATGTAAGGATATAAGTAGTATAGTTTAAGGGCTTGGTGGTGTGTTTTCTCTGAAGACTTCTCATTCCAGGAATCGGATTAATTTGGGCAATGGGAACTTCAGATTAAAGGAAGACATTTTAAAGCACTGGATGACAAAGTACCCTTTATGTATTAAAAGAAAGCCAATAGCTAACCAAGCAAAATTGGAAATTATCATACTGGTGAAACAAATAGGCAGGAAAATATATTGTAGTCAGTAAATAAATCAGAAGAATCAAAACAAGTTTGTGAGGAGAAACAAGAATTCTTGATTCAGAAAAAATGAATGGGGAAATAAGGTTGAAATTAGGGGAACCTACGAATTGCTAAAAGGAAGTAGTTCTTCTTGTGTTGTATAATTTGACATGGACAATTTTGGTGTTGGATTTTAAAGGCTGTTGTAAGGCTAGCTTTGATACCAAACTTCTTGCTTATCCAGATGGTAAGCTTGGAAGTAGGCCTTAGTAGCTACTGGATGGTGCCTTCTGCAGTGCTTTCATCCAAGTTTACGTCCACAGGTATGATAAGTTAGTACCCCCGTAGTTCAGTGTCAGGCCAAGTGGAATTGATGGGCACATCCAGACAGCCCATAGATACATATCTGTGCTAGTTGGATGAGGTAAGTGGATCAGAAGTCTGCTGGGCTTCTAGTCACCCTGTGACTGTTCATCAAGAGCCTTCTTGGCATAGTTAGAAAGACCAAAAGAAAATCTGAAAAATCATAGGGAGATATTTTGTTTAGTTAAAGCTTTACTCATTATAGTAACTGTGGGTGTCAAATATTTTGAGGGTGTTAGACAATGGGATAAAACCAAATGTGAAGAGCAGATTAAGTCTCCTGCTTTTATATTTCTCAGATAGATACTCTTCAAATAAATCTACATTGAATTGAATGCTTAAAAAGTACAGTCTTGTTCCGGTTGGGGATTTTGGATAGCAAGTTAACGTTACTAGTTGTATGTGTTTCAAATGTTAGTAAATGGATTTTAACAACAGTGTTGCAGAACCAGTAAATATTAGCCCCATTTTATGTATTAGTAAACGAAGCCTATAAACAGGCTGATTCGGTACTTGAGGCTGCCCTAGAGTGTAAACAGTGCTTGTACATCTAATATACCTTAAGGATTGTCAGCTGGGCCTAGAAGCTGTGCTGAAGCTCTAAGTTTGACCCTCACCATCCCTATCTACAAGGTACTTGCCTGAATTTGAGCATAACAAGACTGTGGGGAGCAATCCCGTAGTTCAGTTCTTGACTTCCTCCTTCTACTCTCCATTGGCTGTGCACAGCATCATGTCTAGAGGAAGAAACAAAAATACAAAGATGATGATTATAATTTGATCTATTTTAATGTAGGCTTTCAGATAAGAAATAGGAAGAGAGAAGGAAAGTTCATGCAGTCATCTGAAATGGATGAGTCCAATCCTTTAGTCTAACTGTAAATATCACTTAAAGCCTAATTCGAAGAGTTATTTGATTTGAAGTTAAAAGGGAATGGAACAAAGATATGTTTTCTCACTATTTTCTCCCTCCTCTTTGGAAAGAAACCTACTTAGTAAAATAAAATTCCCAAGAAAGAGAGCCAGTGGTGTAGGTGACAGCCACAGCCAGGAAGAATCAACAAGTATTGAATACGTTTGTAATAGTGGAACTTGAATTCAAGAAAATGCCTTGTTTTAGAAGCTGAAGGTGAAAGACCCCTGCTATTTCTGACTGAGAAGAGAGGAAGGAGGTGACTGATGTTAGGCTGGTTCTTTGGTGGATTGACACCTTTTTTTCTTTCTCCATCAAGTTGCAGATGATCATTCTGTTTTGCTCGAGCACGCTGCAGAAATTTTATGTGTTGCATCAATTTGTGTATGTGCAGCCACCAATTTATTTCTTAATATGGTATTTTGTGTGAGGATAATGATGCTTAGAAAAGTTACTAAAGATTTGGCATGGCAAGCTATACTTTTCCTCTGAATTAAGAAAAAAAGCAGTAGAACAATAACAGCATCCAAAGAGCTAATAAATAACAAACTTTTAATACCAGCTGTTGTTTGGTCCTATTTGGGACTGCCTGATCACATGATGATTTACTGACTTCACTGATAATGCTTCCAGAAATCATAAGAAGGATGTGGGAACACTTCTGAATATTTACAGAACACTTCAACTTCTTCATTTCTCACATAGTCAAACAGCAATTGTAACTTCCAAAAAGCTGAACAACCAACTTCTGTTTTGCTGAATTCTCTTTCCATTACAATATTAAGTTTGAGGATTAAAGATCTTCCTTGTTATTCACACTGGTTTTTCTTGTTCCTTTCAAAAACCAAGAGCTGTGAGAGAAGCCACTACAAGAAAAAAGAAATCTTACAATTTTGGTTACAGTAATAAACCTCGTGCTAAATATGGAGATTCTTAAGTGGAGCTGTACACGCTTTCATTAGGGAAGGCTGTGGAGAAAGATTTCACCTGTGTTGGTCAGGGTTGTTTCTAAAAAGTTTCTTAATCCTGAACTATCTTCCTCAAGGAAGGGAGGAAGATCTCATTTTAATCCTTGGATAACATTTATGCTTACAAATGCACTGCCTAAAAATCATGATGTCAGAAGCCATACTGGAAACACTTTTTATTCACTGAGGAATTTTTTCCTGTGTTTATTTGCTGGTCTGTATTGAAAATGTGTTTTTCCTTTTGACCCCTGCCTCCCCCAAATAAAACCCCAGATAATTTTTGCTATTCTATCCAGCCATATGTGCTCTTTAAGGAAACAATCCAGATTAAGAAAAGTTTAATTCTAGCTCACTGGCATCAAACTAAGTTGAAAATAATTCAAAACTCTTAGTGAACTTCAGGAAATGACTTTCCCATAGACTTCTCTATTTAAGTATTTTGAATAATTCAGGAACAGATAAACCAGGATAACCATCATTAACAGTGATGTAAAATAAAGTGTTTCCAGGACTACGATGGAAAGTGCAAGGAATTTAAAATGAATTATGAAATCAAGATTGTTCTTCTCCTAACGTGGCTGATTAAGATTTTCATGACACTAAATGACTTCAGCTTAGCTACGAGCAGTGAAAATCAACAACTGTTTTGTCAGGTAACTCAGACGTGTGGAGATTTCTATACAAGACAGGGAACTCGACTAGAGGGAATACATGAAGTTCACAAAAGAGGAGAGGTGACTCTCCCTTCTATCCCAGATCTCTTGCAATTAGAAATGCCTGGTATGCGCTTGCTTTTGGACTAATTAAATCACCCGTACCATAATGATCCTCCTTCTCATGCCAAATCTGAGACAAAATCCTGGAGTGGGGCCATCTTGCTATGGCAAAGTGAGATGAATTACTTGATGGGTCACAGAGAAGAGCAGCCAGGCGGCCTGGGAAGCCTCTAGCTCAGTGCTCCAGGGACCTGGGTCCAGGGTCTTTACTCTGCCTCTTCAAACGCTCTGATACTGGACCAGCATGGCTGGTCCAGACGGCTGGAAACACCCAGGAAGAGGAAAGGAGATGTTACTGCACCTTGTGATGCCTTGCACGTCTGCTGAAGTGCTAAAGTCCTCTGTTAGCTCCCGTAAGTCCCCCCCATGAGGTCCCTGCAGCTGGGGCCATCTAAGGTGCCCTGACTTAATGCCACCATGATCTCCTTCAAATAATAAATAGGTTTAGAGGGGCTTCTTGGTATATAAGAGCACCTAACTGTCTTAAAGGAGTTGCTGTATGCATTTTTCATTTAAGAAAACCTGTCCCAACCACAAAGAATTTACAATAAAACCAGACGTGTTTGGTAGAAGTATCCTCACAGATTTATTTTCTTGTCAGTAAAGACAATTCCTAGCTTTGTACAAAGCATTTTGTTGACTCGCCCTTGTCTTGCATATTGTATGTTATTAAACCTGAGTAGGCACTGAAGCCTGTAGAGGTCTCAGATGTTCTAGGGGAGAAGGAAATCTGAATATAGCTCTCCCTCTTCAATGAGGAATCTGGCCAAAACAGAATTATTTTCCCGTCACATTAACAATGTTTTAAAAGAAACACATGCAGAAGCTCTGGTGGATTTTAATTCTTCATTGAAGAGAGAGCAGGGTTCCAATTCGTTTCTGTCAGAGAATATTTGTGTACTTTCCCTTTTCTCCTAAGACCTTCCTACAGGTCTGAAATGACTCTCACTTGCTGTTACTGTGAGAAGGAGAAGGAAAAGGGGAAGCAAACAGCTGTCTACCAGAGGAAGGTCAGGATCCTCTAATCTTCCATTTTATACATACAAGATTAAAGATCTGCTTTGAGTTTTGATTAAGAATGCAAAGTTAAAAGATTAAATACCAGCAAGCCAAATTAAAGAGGTTTAAGTCAATCTCAGAACTCATCAAAGTACCAAATTTTTAAGCTGTCATTACAACACAGGATTAGTGCAAAGCTTCCCTGAACCCTGATTTGATGTCCTTCAGTCAACAATATTATACTCCCTGCAGTTTTGTGCTCTCAGCATAAAACCAGCTATTGTCTTGTATTTAGAAGTCATCTCACCTAGATCCTTCTTCGACTTTTTCTTTTTTTATACCCGTGTCCCAGTTAATCTAGGAACCCTACATTTTTTTGTGACCTGCAGTTTATACTCCAGCAACAATGTACTGCTCTGTATTATGCACTGTCATGAAATGCATTAGAGCTTAGTAAATGTGGCTGTTTTAGAAAAAAAAGTACTAGTCACTCGGATAATTATAGATTATTCCTGTGAGTCCCAAGAAATAAATACGTCCCACTTCCTTTGTACATTTCAGCCGATTGATTCTAAAGATCTGGGAAGAAGGAAAATGTAATGAGTAACTAGAATGAGATGAGGCTAATATGGTTTTCACCATCGGGTATCTGAAAATGAGTTTTAAAAGTCCATAATGGATGTTCACATCTTTTTAGAACCACGAATCATTTTGGCAGAAATTACTGAAAACCTGGGACGGGGAGCGCGGAAGTCTGGAGAGTGATTATATCCAGGAATCTGCTAATGCAAATAACTACTTTGGTAATAAATTTTACAAACTGTCATAAATGTTATTTAAAGCTCATGCTGTACTGCATTAAAGTAAATGTTCCCCTGGTTTTCAGTATAATGAATTGGGTCCTTTCCATTTTTTATTTATAGAGTTTGGGATGTCTCAGCTACATTAAGATTGTGCTTTCCAGGATTGTAACCACAAAAGATAAGATAACTTAATAACGTTACTAAATGCAGTACTAATTAAAGCTTTAATTTGAAGTTATTCTCCCTTGTAAGATAGTGTGCAAAGTGATTTATTTAAAAATTTCATCTTAAGACTTACAATTTTTTGTAAGTTAAGAACAACAATGCAGCTTTTTGAACCCACATTTTAACATTCTTGTAGAACTGTGCAGAATGTCTTATCCAAAACATCAAACTTAAAGCTAAATTACATCTTTTTTTTTGGAAAAAAAAGCAAATTAAAATTTGTGGTCATTATTGAAATATAGTATCTTCATTTGTATAGCAATAAGAACTCTTCACTGTCTGCTCTGTATCTTGTGATAATGTCTGAGGCTGTTGCCTTTATTAAGGGACACTGAAAAATACTGCTATACAAGTTACGTGAACATACTATACTGTTGTCAGTACCTAGTATCTTTCAGAAATATTCTTCAGGATGGTGGAAGACAAGGGATAAATTCCTGGGCTTTGTACAGTTACATTTTTTTCCTTGTAATAGTTTTCTGCCATCTTTTTGGAGACTGCCTACTGATCTCATTTGTTTTCAACATACTGCATACAACCTGAAATTGCTTTCATTCAGCAAATAAAATTCAAATTAGCTAGGTTTTCCAAAAGAGTTTAATATGTGCCTTTTGAGTAAAAATGGGGAAAAATGAATGCAGAAGAACAAGGAGAGTCATGAAGGAGGGAAAACAGTTATTGTTTATGAATTTCTTGCCATCCTGCTCCTGGCAGACTTGCAGTTATTTTATACCTGAATTTCCCTTGTTCAGGGTTTCACTTACTGGTACTCAAGTTGCAGACAGAAATGGAAATGGGAGAACGTGATTTCCAACCCACAACAATTGTGGCAGGTAAGGTGTTCACAACAAACTCCACCTCCTGAAAACAATATTGGCAAATTCATCTCAGGGGTAAGCAGCTAAAGACTGGGCAGAGTCTGGGTAAATTTATTCATGCGTTGGTAAAGCTGGGATGCAGCTGACTCCTACCATTTTGTGTGAATTTGTTCCTGCCACTTGGTGGACTTTTTCAAAATGTAGAGTGTAGGAACAGTGATACTGACCGTACGTAGTCCCATCTGGCTGTGTGTGCACTTTCTGACAGTGGCTAAATCGCTTTGGACAAATACAGTGTCAGCCTTCCCCTGTTATTTCCTCCCAGGGATCTGCGGCCTATGTGCTTCCTGAGCCCAAGATTGCATGTGAATTTTTCTCTTTAATCGTTTAGTATTCCTTTTGTTTTTCAGACAAAGTGTACACTTGACATGCTACTGAGTGACATAGTTTAAGTACCTCCCCCCCCAAAAAATTCCTCTTATTTTGCTTTTACATCTTCTCCTGACCAATTCTTCTGATACCCTTAAGTGTTCGTATTATAAAAAAGGAAGAATAACAGGTTTCTTATTTACATTTTCCATTTTGTCTCTTTTCACTTTACCCTCTAAGTTCTGCTGTATATCCATTTTCAGATATGGTGATCAGAACTGCATGCGTTGTTTAAGACATGTATTTATAAATTAGTAAAGAATGCTTTCTGTTTTATTCTCTATTCCTAGTCTTTTCTAAACCTTCTGTTCATTGTTTTGACCACCACTGAGCACAGAGCAGTTTCCAAAAACCTATTCACTATGGCTCTGGATTTTTTTTCCTTAGTGATACACAGCTAGTTTAGAGCTCATTAGTGTGTATGGTTAATTAAGGTTGGTTTTCCCTGTATGCATCACTGTGCTTTAACAACATTGAATTTAATCTGCCTATTTTACCATCCAGCTGCTCAGTCTCCTTCTGCAACTCTTCATAGTCCATTTTATCTTTTTACTGTGCTGAATTATTATCATCAGCAATCTTTATCTTATAGTTCACTTTCTTTTCCAGATAATTTATGAGCATGTTGAACACAGAGGTGGTTCCTCTCTCATCTGTAAAGGGACCCATGTGGAAACTTTCTTTATGGTGAAGGCTAATAATTTATTCCTGCCTTTTATTTATCTCTATTTTCCTTCTTTGGACATGGCTTTCACTTCTGGAAGGATGCCTTTTTACTATTAATAGCTTTCTTTACTCTGCTTGACCACACCAGCATTTTCAGCAATCATTTCAGAGTCATTTTTGGTACAGGGTATGCTTATGTTTGAAGCCTCTGATATACTGCCTTCATATACACCCAAATCACCTGCAAGCATTTGGGCCCTTTAGGTGCTGCTTTTAGTTTTATATCTGTTTGACATGTCTTTTCAAATGTATTCTTTTCTTTATCAGGCCTGTATGGTTGCAGCACAAACAGATACAAATTTTACATAGCGATTGAAACAAGCAGATGAGCAAATGCCAGAAAATCAATCTAGGTGAGGTTAAACTCTGAACTTTTGGCAAGATCTGGATCACACTGTTATTCGGATTAGGTTCTGCCTGTTATCAGCAACACGTGTTCAATACACTCCGATACGGCTGTCATGGTGCATGCTGAATAAACACCCGTGTGCCTCACTCACAGAGCAACAGCTGGACTCCTGGAGCATTGGCCTGCTGAAGGGAAAGTTGCCTTCTAAAAAGGGTGTTCACAGGTTGGGTTGGTTTTTTTTTTGGCCCTCATTTTCTGTTTATGCTTCAGGTGGACTGCGGAAGCCACTGGGGAGGTTGCAGGATTTATATTGTGGCATCTCTTGGCTTCCCTGGGTGTAGCCGGTGTGGAGCAATGTGGCAGTGCAGACGGGGTTGGGATGCCTTGCCCTGCTTTGCTGCGGGTGCTGACCACCGGCCTGCGGACCCTGCCACCAGCCCACCACACTGAGGGGAGGAGAGAAAGGGGGGAAGCACTCGCAGGCACTGGGGAGCCTGACAGTGCCCTGCGGTTTTCTGGTCCAAAACCAGGCAGGGAGCTTCTGGGTCCCCGTTGGGGGACATTTGTACAGAGGAGCTCGTCTGTCCGCATTCAGGGCAAAGAAATTGTGTTGCTAAGAGCAGGAGGTGGAAAAAGCCCATCTGTCCTACCTGAGAGTGGGGTATCAAGCACCAGCGTGTCAACAATAGCTGATGGCTACACGTGTGGTGCGGTGTACATTTTGCAGAGGAATACGTTGCACGCAAATTGATGCCAGGGAAGAGATGAAGTGTCTTGTACTGTCATGGGAAAAGGAACCCAGGCTAAAAACTCAAGACTGTGTAGCTTAGGTGTGGAAGGAAAACATTGGTCAAGGCTTTGCAAGTGATTCAGTGACTCCTGGCTGTCTGAATTTTGGATAGATACTCTGCAGCCTCAGGCAAGAGGTGGCTCCTCTCTCACCTGTAAAGGGAGGCAATGTCTGCACAGGACACTCCTTAGGCGTCCCGCAGCAGGCAGGCTTCAGCGCAGATGCAGGTGGGGTGAAACCCTGGCTACAGGGAAACCAGTGTTCCCACGGTCATACTGAGAGGCTGTAGTAATGTCAGCATTTGCTAAGGTTTCTAAGAAGGGTGCAGGACACTGGCTGTTTCTTTGCACCTTTTCTTTTTTGTATGCATGGAAAATTCAGTGATTAGTAATGAAAAGAAGAAGTGGAATAATCCATGGCAAGTGATCTGACCGTACCTTGCTATCCACCTTACTCAGCTGAGGAATCACAATTCAGAACAAGCAAGACCTTCTGAGATGATGTCTTTATTTCTGATATAAAATCTTTACTGTATCGATGGGTAGAGACTGAGAAATCCTGCAGTTTCTTCAGAGAGTGGAGTCACTGGATGTCTCTGCTTAGCTGTATTGGTTGTCCTTGAACAATCAATGTCACCACTGTGACTTGGCCTGCCCAGTTCCAGCCCCACTCCAATCACACCTTTAGGATCTCTTTGGCTCAGCCCTAACGCTAATTCTAACCCTAACCATAACCCTACTTTCTGGCTCAGGGTAGGACTAAGACCCCACCTCTGGCCCACACCACAGATGTCCTTTCAGCACTACTGTGACAAGGACATTCAATTTATCATCTGAGAGTTAAGGTAAATCATTGAGGGGCACCACAGAAAACAAGCTACTATTAAAAGCTAATTGAGAAAGAATAGCACAAATTGACTAGTTGTCCCTGAGCCTCGCTTGTGAGGATCAAAAGTGGGAATGACTCCTGCATGAGTAGTGGGCGAGGAGGCCTTGCAATGATGTTACAAAGGTCCTACAGGATTGTGACTAGCATGGGGAGGTCAGAGACTGTTCAACATCTTTTCTATGGGGCATCAAATGAAGCTAGCAGGGACCAAGTTCAAAACAAACAAGAGGTAGGTCTTCACTTAATGGATGGCTTGGTCTTCTTGCTCAAATGATATGTAGAGGTTACACAGGCTGAAAGAGAGCATGGACAAGTGCTTCGAGAAGTAACTATCTATGAAAGTCTACTGTACCACCACATCTAGATTAGGAAGTTTCCTAGCTTCTAGTAATGGGAGGTAGTTTATTGAGACAGTATTAGGAGAAGCATCATGTATGTTTGTGCACTCTTCTCCCCTGGCATCTGCTTATGGCTGCTGTTGGAGACAGTATATTATACGGGCTCTTGGCCTGACCCTGTGTAGCTGCTTTTATGTTCTTACTGTTTCTGTGTAGACATGCCACGTTGCGTGTAGGAACTTTACCATGACATTATTTTCTTACAATTAAAAATGCTGCTTTTTCTGACTATTTCAAAAGAGAGGAGATGTTGCTAAGGCTAAGGCTAAGGCATAACCATGAGTGGTGCCATAGGGCTGTGTCAGTTGATGCTCAGTGCTGAGGGGTGGCTAGAGGCTCAGTTTCATCCTGAGTATTCCTAAGGCAGAAAAAGTACTGCAGTGTGGTCCATGGACTCCTGTGTGTTTGAACTTAAGTATAAAGTAAATTAATTCATTTGAATAAAAAAAAAAAAAAGTAGGATCATAGTTATCATGTCTATTCAGAAATTACTATAATTTATAGAGCTCTCTGTTCATACATCTTGATGCTTCTGATAGTAATTGGCATGTTGTTTTGAAATCCGTATGTGTGAGCTTTGTGTGCTACATTGGGTTGTCACAAAGCTTCATCTACAATATGGACTACACGCTATGTACTGAAATCACAACACAAGTATAATACAGCAATTGCAATATACAGTTGAATCACAATACAAATTTGATTCCCATTACCTGTGTCTATATGCTTGCTGTCACCACACTGGGCATCCCCAGACTCCAGGAAGGAATACATGGGTTGAAGCCAGCTCAAATCATTGTTCTGTTCAAAATTTGCTTTGTTAGTTGTCCAGCTTTTATACTTGATGTTGGGCTGAGCCACGTATGCCCTCCCTGCCCCGCGCTGGACTGTCTGGCTGAGGAAGTCATTGCTCTTTGATAATTGCCTCAGGGAACCTAATGACTCACTGGTGCAGTTGTCTTATTTAAAACCAACATTACTCTCCAGTCTCCCTGGCGTTGAGATAAGTTTAGCCTTCTTTATGATACATAATTCCCTGAGCTCATTGTTGGGTTTTGTTTTGCTTTTTTTGTTTGTTTGTTTGTTTTGGGTTTTTTCCCCTTCTCCTCTGACCTCTCCTCCACTGTGGGGTTGGTCACAGTGGGCCAGTTGAGTGATGAAAGAAAAGACCTTGAGTTCCTTTTTCAAAAAGCAGTTTACAAGTGTAGTTCTTATTAGTATATTTTTAATGTTAGAAAAACATATTAGGATTAAGCTTTTCGTTATATTGAATTATTTTAATAATTTCACAATACATACAATTCAGCTGTAGCATTGTGCTCATTCTTTCAAGTGCATTAGAGCCCTCAATCTTGTTGGGCACTAGAGGTCTCTTATTTACTCTTTTTCAAAAGACTACCAGTTCATTTGTATTCTGAATACAGCACTCACCACGTTGCACTTGCTTGCTACTTTATTACTAGAGGTACATCATGTACCATAGACCAAAAAATATTAGCATAAATTAAAAGCCCTAGTTATTGAATATTACTCTTTCCTATACAAGCAGTGGCACAGCTTCACTAGCAAGAACAAAGCATAAAAATCTTTTATTTTTCTGAAGAAAAAAAAAGATATAGGAAAAAGCAGCTTTTTGTTATTTATTATGCCTTTGGGAAGAGGAGTCTAAAGTTCTCTTCCCTACTTGGCAGCACAGTGCTGAGCATTTGAGCCTGGATAGACTCTTTTAGGTAATTGAGTATGTAACTACTTTTTCTGGTACGTTGATAGCAAAAGAATAATTGAAGAAGTTATACATAAAAGCATATATTTTGTCTTATAAATATGACTCCATTTAATTTTTGTTTATGAAAGATCTAGGGAGTTCAAAATACAGCAACACAAAGGAGAAATACACACTTGCAATAAATCCTCTAACATTTTGAGGTATACGTTTGCTATGACTTTTATGATGTGCTTGACATTTTCCTTCTGCCCAGCAACAGTTTGTTACAGCCTTTACCACAAGAAAGACTGTCAGTGGGAGGTTATCAGATGCTAGAAGTGCTACTGCTGGAAGATGTCATCTGCAGATATTGCTTACATTTCTTCCCTTTATCTATGTTTTCCTCCTTCATTCACCCTGCGGGAAGATAGAAAATGGATTAAAATTGATTGAGCTAATGAGTTTTGGAAAAAGTGCTAAAACATACATTTTCCATAAAACCACAAATGAAATGCATGCTGGTTACAGTCTAACAGGGGACTCTGAAGATAGAAATGCTCAGATGTGATATTTTTCCTTGATTATCACAGGAGAAAAATCTTGCATCTCATCTGTGGCACTTTTCATTGTGAAATCTAAGAACTTCTTACAAACATCAATGACTGAAGCAGTGAAGTTTAAATGGTTACTTCAGAGTGACTATCCATCTTTTCTAGAAGGAGTATCTGAGGCACCCAAAACCCATAACCCTTGCTCCCATCCAAGGAGCTTTTGGCAAGGATAGGGTTACAATCTAGGTCCCTTGTCACCCAGAGCTACCATCCCTGGTTCCCAGTTAATGTTTTTCATCTTTAAAGCTTGGACTGATTCACTGGGCATCTGTGTTGAAAACCTCTTTAAGTCCAGTGCCCAGCAGCATCCCAGCCCAACTCAAGAGTGCAACCTTCATCCTTGGAGGAGGTTCCAAGACCCAACAGAGCAAAGCCCTGAGCAGCTTGGTGTGATCCCAGAGCTGGCCTTGCTTTGGGTGGGAAGTAGGACCAGAGTCCTCCCAGGTTTCCCTGCCACCCAGATCATCCATGATGATGTTCCGAGAGCTTTGCTGAGCTCCAGAGATGGCAGTGGAGGCCATCCATCTGCCTGCCAGCCATGGATGCAAAGCTGGCTGGGTGCCATGCGCACAAGGTGTCAGTCTCTGCCTTCCCATCTGCACTGCTGCTCTTCTCTCTGGCTGCCTGATTTGGAGGCAAGGTCAAAAAAAAGAAGAGGTGACTGCTAAGGCATCTTGTCTCAGGTACAGTTGCCCTATGGATAGGCATAGTTCAGGGCAGGGCAACCTGGGCTGTTTTTTCAGCATTGGGCTACATTTACCCTCTGTCCCTATTTATTAGTCTATAAAAGGTTGATAAATTATACTTGCTTACTTTAGGAATGAAGAGTTATTATTAAATTGCTATATAATGTATCTTTAATGTGTTATTTAAAAAGAAGGGCAGAGAGGAGCTCAGAATAAATGCAGGGTAAGAGTGTGTTTTCCATCCTATTTGTGTTCCTGGCTGCACTTGCCCTTCTACATCAGAGCTGGCTGAAGTTGAAAAAAAGAGAGCTACCAGCCTCAGCATCCCCTGAGTCTGGGGCTTGCCAAGCAGTCTGGTGGTACCATCTCAAATCCTGCTGGGAAGGGGCCCGCGGAGGAAGCCCAGTGCCGAAGGCACCCAGCTGATTGCACATTTTGCACGTTTGCCTGATTGACTGCAGGTTTCTGCCACCCATATACCCCACCACTGCTGGGGCTCCAGACTGCAGCCCATCTATAGACGGGCGCTGAGCCCCCACAGAAATGAGACCTTGCTGACTGCGCAGCAGGAGAGCTGGAAGTTGAGCAGGAGTCCTGGGCAGCAGCCGCCTCCCTACCAGTACCTGGGAATGACTTTGAATGTAAACTTAAATCGCACGTCCCTGGGCGATGATGAGCACTCCCCTCCCAGGCTACTGGTGGCTTTGCAGTAGGGTTGCATCTCCCTCTTCGAGCAGAAAGGCATGGCATGATGGACAAGGAAGCCCACCCTGCAGCTTTTGGGAGAAAAAAAAAATGGGAGAGCTTCAGTGGAAAGACAAATATTGATTAGATATATTCATTTTATCTTCTCTTAAAATTACAGACACTACAAATCTCTGTCTGGTACCACTAACGCAAGATGACTCATCAATTAGCTGAGACTGTGCCCTGGGGTGCTGATGTTTGCTGTTTGTAGTACTTAGAGCACTAACTTTAAAGGCTTGTATTTTTGACTTACTGAATTTGTAGCTGCATTACAAGTCTCTTCACGTTTTTTTCCAGTTAAATTAAATGACTATTATTTCCTCCTCCCTCCCCCACCCAACTGTTGTTGTTTAATTAACCATAACGTGCTGCTCTTCAGTGGGTGTTTGTTTATAGCTAGATAAATGTCAGTAATATGCTGTAGTGTAAAGTCCTTTAACTGGGAATAGTCAGGGTCTTTTAACTACTATTACATTTGTAAATAAGAACAGCTGCCTGAAAATCTACTTTTCTGAGGACTTTTCTTAATATTTTAATTATTATTTTAAAAGAAATGTGTGGTTCAAATTGAAGTGAAATATTAATCCCAAACTGAAACCATATGTGATGGGAAAAAAAGATTATGTGAATTTCTTATAATATTTTATCAAGATCACATCTGCATTTCTCAGCTTTTTCTTTTCCATCTTTCCCTTTCTTCTTAAGCCTCTGAGAAAAAATAAGCAAAATAAGTTCATGATGAGTAAAATACAAGGAACACAGATGTAGAGTGATCACTTTGATTTCTGATGCTTGTGTTCAGTTCCTCCAAGGTACTTGTAATATCTTGAATAACAGAGAATTTACTTTGCCAAAAGTATCATTGGAGCACTTTTAAAGCTGGTCCCTAAATGTTTTGTAGTGATTTCTCCAAAATCATCTTGATTTTAATATCATTTCATATAAGAAATACCTGATTTCACTTTGCATGTGTGGAATGAAGTGGATAGTTAATAGATATTCGGGGTACGAGACATCCTAATATCTGTTCTTTCTTGGTCAGGAGGAGTACAACCAACTAGGCCTGCACTTTCCTCCCCTCCCTATATTGTACAGACCTCGGACACAAATCCTGGGGGTACAGCTCCATCCAGTGCCAGGAATAAAGATACTCCTGTTTAAAGGAAAAAAAAAAAAAAAGAAGAAAAGGAATAGAAAAAATTAAAAGAGTGAAAGACAGAGAGGAAGGTTGAAAACCTCCGGAAAGACAGAATGGGATTATAATGGTCTAGGACACTACACTGTGTTTTCCCCTACAGTAAATCAACAGACTTTCATTTCAGGCTGCCCAAAGTGCTGCTGGCAGTCTTGTCTGATCACATATGCTAATCCTGCCTCCTGTGGGCCCCAAAGACTGCTTACGGCCAGGCTGAAAGTACAGTCCTAGCCTAAAAAGCACCTCCAGACACGATGCATTTGTCAGTGTAAATCCAAAGCTACATCAGCTTACACCCGATAACGGCAGTGCATTTCTGCCCCAGCGGGCAGTTTGGTTCAGCCCTGGTGTGAGCACTGGTGGAGGGGAGCCAGCTCCGACGGGGACACAGCCCCACAGAGGCTCTGGGCTGGGGAGATCTCTGCCCGAGCACCTGAGAGCATTGCTGGGACAGGGCTGGAGCTGGAAACATCTCAGATCCTGTGCTGTATTGGTGGGTTTGGTAGTTAAGAAAAGCCATGGATGAAGCATCTCTAAGTATAGGGCTTTGCGATGCTACTCTTCTGTTAACTTCTTAAAAAAATGAATTTCCAAGGGTGGGTTTGTTCTTGTTTAGAAATGAAGGCAATGGCTATGTCTGCTTATAAGCTTACAGTCTGTTTCACTGTTGGTTTTTTTCTATCATCTGACTTGACTTGGCAGGACTGAAGAGCTAAAGGAATATGGGCACCAAAATCAATTTGTCTGAACAAAACATCTCTAATTGTGCTGTAATGATTATCCAGACTCATTCTCTGTCATGAAAGCACGCTGCGGGCATTTCTACCTTGCTGAACAGCCACAGTGCGGCAACCCATAGCTGTCACAGTGCTGTACGATGATATGGGGCCAGGCTGCCTGGGAGCTGGCTCAGGGACCTCCCTGTGCTGTAGTGAATTATGGAGTCTAGAACTGCTTCTGTATTCCTAAATGACTGCTATATTTTGTGGATATTTTGTGTTTTACTTAAACATAGCACTGTTCTAAATCTGGAAGATTTATTGCCTGCACTGTCTTACTTGGGACCCTATGCTGAGATTAGATATCTATGTCTTTTTTAGGTAGAAGGCTCCAAGTCCCCATTTTGTCACCAGAATCCATAGACACTCACTGAAGGGGGAGAAAATCCTTTTCTTAAAAACATAAAATTTAAACGGGGGGAAAGCACAGAGAACACCAAAAACAGATGGTCATTGCCATCAGATGTCACAGGAAGAAGTCATGACTTGCCCAGTGTCACTCAGAAAGCATGTGGTAGAGCTTGATGTTGAAGCCAAACCTATCATGTGCTTTTCACAATATCTTTTTTCTTTGCTTTTTTTTTTTTTTTTTTGGTTTGGTTTGTTTACATGGTGGCAATCTGCATGTTTTGAACCTGGAGAGGAAAAGTGTATTTGTGATTTATCTTGTAACAGTATAGAGCCTGTACAAGCTATTATCTTACGCACATTTATTTTTATTGGTTGTGAAAAGTTTAGCATGTCTCATATTACACTTATAATAGCTGCTGAGAAAGTACACACATTTATGTCCTGGTTTTGGCTGGGATAGAGTTAATTTTCTTCTTAGTAGCTGGTATAGTGCTGCGTTTTGGATTTAGGATGAGAATAATGTTGATAACACACCAATGTTTTAGTTGTTGCTAAGCAGGGCTTACACTGGTCAAGGACTTTTCAGCTTCCCATGCTCGGCCTGGTGCACAAGAAGCTGGGAGGGGGCACAGCCAGGACAGCTGACCCAGACTGGCCAAAGGGCTATTCCATACCATATGACATCATGCTCAGTATATAAACTGGGGGTAGTGGGCCGGGGGGTGGCGATCACTGCTTGGGAACTGGCTGGGCATCGGTCGGCAGGTGGTGAGCGGTTGCTTCCTTGTTTTTCCTGGATTTTGTTTCTCTCTCTCTCTGCCATTGTTTTCCTTTTCATTACAATTTTAAATTATTATTATTAATTTTTATTAGTATTTTTTATTTATTTTATTTCAGTTATTAAACTGTTCTTATCTTAACCCATGAGTTTTCTTACTTTTGCTCTTCAGATTCTCTCCCCATCCCACTGGGGAGGGAGGGTGAGCGAGCGGCTGTGTGGTGCTTGGCTGCTGACCGGGGCTAAACCATGACAACTTTTCACAATATTCTTTTTCTTTGCTTTTTGTTTGTTTGGTTGGTTGGTTTGTTTACATGGTGGCAGTTTGAGATAAACAAAGTATATCAGCTCTAGTTATTAAGATTTTTGCACCATGAGCATGCATACACTTAGGTATGTTCACGGCCAGTGTACGTGCGTGTGTGATGCGGCTTCATTCAAGCACTCCCTCTCAAGAGTCAGGCTATGTTTTTTTCATCAGCATGTGTGCAAACCCCACTGAACAACATGGGCCACAATCTGGCTATGCAGCAGCGTGGCAATGCTGGCCCTTCCCACGCACACTGACTTGGTGATATGCCCATCACCCTGGACCTCCACACACGTTTCAGGAGTGGGAAATCCTGATGTGCATCTCCAGAGGTGTCCTGGCGGTACCCCTGCGCTCACCCTGGCGTGAGGGTGACAGGCGGGAAGTGTGTAAGCAGCTGCCCGGTGCTGGCGCCAGCAGAGCCCTCCTGCTGCCGCTGCTGCCCCAGGGCTCAGGAGCCGCAGGTGTTGCTGGAAGCTTTGTCGTCGGCATCACCTCTGGGCACTTTTCTTAATGACAGAATAGTAGGACAATGCGTAGTAATTTCTCCACGTAACATATATTGGTATGACATTTAATTTGGCAGCTCTGTTTGTGACTTTCACAAGCTATCCTACTCTCTCATCTCCACTGTGGGTTTTGATGCATTTTTCTCCCTCTAAGACACAGCTTCTTAAGATTTGTGGTCAGATACCAAAACTTAGTGAGCATGTTAAAACTCATTTTTCCCCAGAATTTTAGAATGGCTTCTCCCAAGGCCAGATCCTGAGCTCCCTACCTGTTTTGTCACTTTTAGGAAGATTTTTCTTTTGCTGGCTACCGGCAGAGCGGGGGCTGATGAATCTTTAGACTGTGTCATATACCATATGTGCAATTTTCTCGCAAAAAGAACTCTCCACATTTCATGAGATGAAATGTTACTCCTATCCATGCTATTGTTCACAGAAATAAAGCCACAGGGAAGATGGGGAAGAAGAGGAATGCTGAAAACATGGAGGAAAACCAGTTCAAGGAAAGTAATCAACTTTCTGTAGTCCTGAGATGCCCGCAAAAATATCAAATCAAATGTTAAGATTGTCAGCTGGGATCTTCCTGTTTTCAAAAATGTGGTTGGTTAGAGCTTGCCCAGGCATGGATCCACAGAGTGTGAACCTGGGCTTTGTCGCCCACAGGGAGCAGCACAAAAGCCACTGCTTTGCATGTCGGCGTTGAGGGGTGAGCAGCACTGAAGGGGAGCTTTTCTGGGAAAAAGTACGCTTTGCAAAGTAAGCTAAAGCAGCAGGCGGCAGCCCCTCTCCAAGACCTCTGGGCTTTTCCGTAGCCTTCAGTAGGCAGAGTTTGTGCTCAGGCCAGAGCCAGGAACATCGAATTTTTCCACTTGAAAAATGTTGTTCTCTTCACTGGATGAGAAAATCCATTTTTTTGCATGGGGCTTTGAGGTTGGGCAGAGGCATTTTACATTGCCTTTGCCATGTAAAATTTTACATTGCCTTTACCTTTTCATATGTATGAAGCAAAATATTTGTGCCCCTTTACAAAGGTCAATGCCGCTGCCTTTCTTAAATTGCCTTAAAAACAAAGCAAAAAATAATTTGGAAGGTGTCTGAATGTCTTTACTTTTTGAAATTCCCTTCCTTACCTTTACCAAAGTTAGAGAAAAATTTATTTGAACCCAAGTGCATTTTTTATGACTAAGCTCTACACAGGAAAGCAGGGACTGATCCATTAAAGGGATTCAGATGGTAGGGTGAGGAGTGTCATATGAATAATGTTGACAGATGGGTGTTAAAGAGAGACACTACCTTCTGATAGTCGAAGCAGAGCTTCAGTCACTGAGTAATGCGATCAAATCTGCCTCTTCCCAGCATCTTTGTACCCATAAACAGGAGACATCCCCCAAATGCCGAAGTGTTCTCTGAAGTGCTGCTCAATTTTAACATAAAGGACTCCCTGATCATATTTTGGGAGGAGGTGAGGAGAGTTAGTGTTGTTCTGGCTATCAGGAGCTAAGAGCATTAGCCAGGTGGGGCTTGGGAACAGAGATAATGTCTTTTATTAGACAAACTGTTACAGCTGGGAAAAGTAAAAATGTTTTCTGGCACACACACTGTCCTTTGCTGAAATGAAAACAGCCAGTTTCAAAGTGAAATACAAACTGAGAACAATTGCTCTGAGTTTAACTCACCAGTTAGGCTCAGATGGTTAGGCTGAGAGAGAAGGTAAGTAAGGAGTAAGGGAGGATTTTAGTACCAGGAAAGGCGGCTAAGGAAAGAGAAGGAGGAGGAGGAAGGAGTGATCACTTGTAGAGCACAGAGAGGCTAAGGATTGGCTGTGCTGAGCTGTAATATTCTCTGAAATCACAGGGGTAGAGCTGCCTCTAAAAGAACCAAATTCTTTTGTCTTACAAGAAACTACTGAGTTTCATAGTTATTTAGTTTGCTTTTTAAAAACAGGCTTGGATTTCTTTTTCTTCTATTTTCTGCCTTCCCTCGTCTTTCCCTTCACCTTTGCCATATCTTTCAGCTACAACAAGATGAACGATGCCTGCACATTCTCCCCAGCTTTTAGAAAAGTTCTCTTCCCCTACCTCCTCTTTCCTACCTACATCTCTTAAAAAATTCTCCATCCTCAGAAAAGGTGCAACTGCAGCACTGGGGGGGGGGGGGGGGGGCACATCTACACGCCACGTGCATACATGATGCACGCATGCATGCACGCGTGCTGCCATCAGTCATATTCCTTCTTGGCAGGGGAAGTAGATTCGTGTGTCAGCCGCATCACTCTGCGAGCATCCTTGCTCTGGTTTTGTGTATATAGTCTGTCTTGTTGAATGGGTACTTTATAATTTTAAGTAAGGAGGTCTACTAACTGGTACGATGCTCTTTAGGAGGGATTCATGTACTCCATCACTCTTGAAAAAGAGAGTACTGCTTAGTGTCAATAAGAGTGACAATATACTTTTTTTCAGATTTGTGCTGGTCATCTAATTGTTTAAAGAAGCATCAGTCTAAACTAGAAGACTTAATCAATGGATGCAGCATAGCCATGCCTGTCTGCATGATGTAAAGCCTGTAGGTACAGATTTTATCACGTATCTATTATCTTTGGGCATGTTAGTTATGCTTTTGTCCTTATTATTTAAGTATTTAAATAAGAAGAAGACAAATGAGTTTGGGAATTCCTGTGAGATTTTTCTATTCTTAACTTTGGTTCTTGGCTCTGCCACAGATGTCTTATGTGACCTTGATCAAATTGCTTAACACCTCTGCAATGGGTTACTCTGTGTAAATTAGCGGTAATAGATTTCTCTCTGCTTTCACTTGCAGTTTCTATTTTAAGTGGATGGGAAGTGTCATCTGCTTACTTTGGTTCTGTATTTTACTCATGAGCAGGGCTTAGCATAATGTGACCTGACTTCAGCTGAAGCCTTTGGTAGTCTTATACTACTATTAAGACTGGGGACTGGGCAGTTCAGTTTAAATGATGTAGTAAATGATGAGTACTTGAAAACCTGATATGAGTGACAACTGCATTTTAATTCTCTTTGAGAAGTTTTTTTTTTTTAATGCATACCTATCTTAACAAAAAGTTGTAAATTCATGCTTCTGCCTAAGCTGGAGCAGTCTGCAAGTTCAAAGTACCAAATTTCTAAGAGGCTGCCATCAATCACAGTCTTTCTGATCTAGCCAAAATAAGACAGAAAATCTCAGGAGAAATCTCTCTTCCATGAAATTTGTAGACCAGTTTTTCAGCCTCTGAGAGTTTATGGGAATCCGCATGCCTATCAATAATTATTACTTCTGAGACTTTTATGTAACTGTAGAAATCCACAGTGCCCCATTGGCTATTTTAGGGTCCTTCTTGGGTCATTTGTTGAGTTGCAAAATAAAATTTTGTCTCGCCTGTTTCTATTAGTGGGAAAAACTTCTTCGAAACCTCCACTTTTGTTTCTGCATGATGGCATTGCAGACTTGTTTGATTTCCTCAGTTGCTCTATAGTGAAAATCTCAAAGATCAATTTGGTACGTGGAGTTAGAGATGGGATGGGCAGGATTTCAGTAAAGGTGAAGAATTCTTGGCTTGTAACAGTTCAAAAACTGTCTGGCCTTGAAGCTGCGATCTGTTTTGCAATCAAAATTAAGGCTGAAATGCCTTCTTTGGGAAAGTGGAGATAGTTGCCTCTATATATTGCTTTTCATAAGCAGATTGAGGTTGATGTTATCTTCTTCTGTTCCCATGGACCTTCCTTAGTTTATGGGATTAGATTTCTGATCCTTCATCTGCTATTGATCCTATTTCTTCTCCTTCATCTGCTCTTGATCTAATCAACAGCAACAAAAAAGTTACAAATTCTTTCTTGTTTTTATATCCTAAGGAAAACCCCTAGGAAACCACTAATGTTCCTACTTCTCCCCCAGAAGGGGACCACCCTGAAACATTTAGGATTCTTTTGATTGGAGGAATTAAAGATCAACATCTGCAGGAACACGTGGATATCTGCAGCTCTGCTTTGGTGCAGGGGAACTAAGTGACATCTCAGGACTCCTTCCAGTTTAATTTTCTGGCCTCCCTATATAGCATTGCAATATGTCTAGAAAGAGCAGAAAAGATCCTGCATACATATACATCCTATTATTGTGTTTTCTTTCAATAACACTGGAAATGTCAGGTTTGAAGGGAAAATCCCCATGCAACCTTTAACTACCTTGTTGCTCTTGATACATTAATCTTCTATATTTTTTTAAAGATCACAACAAAACAAAAAGCAGCAGAATAAAAACAGGTGTATGGCAGTTGCATGAGGAAACTCAGCCAGATGTTTCACCAAGAGCAGAAATTTGAGCTCTTGCACAGCAGAGAGAGAAGCAGAGTCTTACCATGCAGAAATGCTTCATAGATAGGAAATGTGTATTTCTGCTTGGGATCACCTGGAAGTACATGGAACCACTGAAGTAGGGATAGCAGGCATGGGTCAATAAGCAGAAAGCCAAACATGTAGAACAAATGCATACAGATTCTTGCATGCATACAAAGCAAAAGTTTCTCCCCTTTCCACAGTGCTATATGTTATAATATTTCTTCAGATAGTATAGCCGGGAGTCAGTCTGGCAGGCTCTTTAGAATAGATTGTCCCCATCTGCTTTTTCATCTCAGGGGCTGAAACCTTCAGAAACCTTCACATCTCTTTTTCTAGTTTCAAATGAAAAATAATATTTGACATTAAATATCATGGTAAATTGCTACCTACAGAGGCAATGGATTTCTTAAATAAATGTAGAAGTCCAGTCATTTATTAACAAAAAACCCAACACTCTGGCTAAGTTGAATAAACATTGATCATCTATTAATATTAAGAACGACACATCTTGCTGCTGCTTTGGCTCTGGATCAGCATCATTGTTTATTAACGTTTTGAAATAGCACTGTGAAATGGAAGATGCTCAAATCTGTAGCTGAAAAATCTGCCAAAGTCTTCCTGCAGAGAACTTCAGAGGTGAGGAAAGCAGAAACAGAAAGGATACATAGCTACCAGACAAGACATGCAGTAAGTTCAAAACCTCCTTTTACCCACTTCGTATGCATTTTGTATAAATCAAAGGTCACATTTTAAGTCCATGTTAGATCATCAAATAGTTCTTTTCAAAATGCCAGCAATTCATTGCACAAATAGTCTGCCAAATAATAGTTAATCAATTGTAAATGGCATGCAGATTCTCATGTAAACTTTGGGGAAATTGTTAACCTCATCTAAATGTAGATAATATTTTTCATGGAAAGTCACTTCATACACTTGCCTTGGCTGATTTAGACTGGGCAAAGCTCTGATATAAATAATTTCAGAAATGTGGATTATACTGAAAAGTCATATTTGATCTTATTAACATAACTGTGCTCTTCGTAGCTCTGGCCAATAGTTCCTTGCTGCGTAAAGCCAGCCTCTTTGCAGATCCATGTTACTGGTTTAGAGAATACATTAGGTCAAACATTGAAAAATAAAATATTTGTGTAATTACCATAATCCTGGATTTTTCCCCATTTTTTGTAGGATGGAGAATGGCATGTAACGAGTTGTGTGGGTTCTCTGTTTCTGTCAAAATACAGCCCTTGAGCTCTTCGCAAGACCAGCTCTCCCCTCATTTGCACTGAGATTAGGGGTTTTGTGAACTTCCACCCTTTCCTTCTTCCCTTTCTCATTCCGGCGTGTCAGCTCCCTTCTCCTTTTTTTCCCCCACCACATCAGCTTTGTCTAGGCCGCTTCCTTTTCACTCAGAGTCAATTTCTTCACAGCCCGTTCCCCTCACATGCAGCTGTAGGATTTTCTCTTCCCACTTAGTCCCTTCCCTCCTTTATTTTCTCCCCTATTGTTTCTCCCGTTGAAGCTGTGTCTCACTCACTCTCCTTTTAAATGTCTTTGCCTTTTCCTGCAGATCCTTGTTCAGGACTGCAGCTTCATTGTCAGTAATTTCACTCCTTCCCTGCATCTTTTAGGCAGCCTAGGTCACCACTCCAGGGCTCTTCTGCTGGCATGGCACTTTCGCCTGGCTCCAGGACCAGCGCCGCTGGTGGGGGCTTCATGGGGTGCTCTGGAGCTGACTGGAGAGGTGTCATCTGCTGAGCCCTTCCCTCGGACCTCTGTGTGCTGGGAGGCATGGTGCCCAGCTGGGGATATTCAGGTGACTGTGTTTGAGGTACACACCTTGCAGAGAGGATCCCTTCCCTTCTATAATGGCATTTTAGAGTGGCAGATATTAGCAAGAGTGGAAGCCCGGCAGGTCGCTGGGTGCAGCAATGCTCCAGCGGGGTTGCATGCCTTCTGTTCCAGGCCACCATGGGATGGATATAAAGTTTGCCTTAGTTGTATGCCAGGCAGTGCTGCCAACTCAGAAAGTCTTTATTATGGTGTGTTTAGGGACCATTTGTCTTCCCCAAGGCAGGTTCACATTGACCAAGGCAATCCTAAGAGAGGTCTTGCCTGTTTAGCTTCAGGCCCTTTACATCCTCTCCAGGTAACCTGCTCCAGTGCCTCTGTGTCATTAATGCCCTTCTTCTTGCTAAAGTCTGAATCTGTTGCTTCTTGTCCCTGCGCTGCAGACAGAGAATAGCTCCCCTCTGGAGGAACCTTGTGTATATTTGAAAATCATCATGTTTCCCCTCAGCCATTGCTGGACTAAACAACCTCAGTTCTTCCATTTGCCCACGCAGGTGATGCTTTTGGACCTCTGACTGTTGTCACTGCTCTCCTCTAACTTCTACCCCCTTTAAGCTCAAAGTACAGCACCCAGACCTGGGCATGGTACTCCAGCTGGGCTCTTGCTGAAGCAGAGCACACTAGTTAGGTGTCAGGGTGTTCCTTGCACGTGCACTGCTGTATATCCATCCTGGCATGTTTGCTTTCTCACACAGCGGTATGGACAGTCACTTATAATCCCTTGATCCTCTTCCAAAGGACTGCTGCACACTCATTTGCTCTGTCTCACACGTAGGCAGCTGATCATTCATACGCTAGGGTGGTGCTTTACATTTGTCCTTCCTATATTGCATCCTACCTGTGTCAGAGGAGCTTTCCATCCTGGCAAGATCACTTTGCCTTATCATTGTGCCCTCCAGAGTGTTTGTGGGTACTCTAAAGTTGGGATACTCTGCAAATAAGTGTATTGTCTCCCACCGTTCAAAGTATTTAGAGAAATGGCGAATTGATACTAAAGTACTGAATGTCTGTTTTGACATTTTGTTCAGTGTGATACATTTCCAATGAACTAGTTCCTTGGGATTGTAAAGGTGATGCAAACAGTATTGTATTAGACATATAAACCATTAGGTGTATGACTGAGTTGATTCTTCAATAACTAAAAATAATTTGTCCATAAGCTTTTTGCCTGCTATGCCACTGTGGCATAAAAAGTGGTTCAGTAATGCCTGTCATCTCGCTAGGATAGTGCTGAAGACTTAAAAATTAATTTCTTGATGTAAACTTGCCATCTTTCTTACAATCACTGCTTGTCATTATACAGAATTTTGAATGTTATCAGCTACTTCATCTTCAAACTTTTTCATAGAACAGCTGAATATGTCCCATCCAGACAACCTGCACAATGTAGAAAGAATTTATATTTCACTTATCAGACTTAACCATCCACATGCCCGAAATCTACTACATTTAAATCCTATGGATTAATTTCAAGTAATTAAAGTTGCTTAAGCCTTTGTAGAAAATGGTGCTGGGCGTGTGTCTATCCTGCAAAAGAATCAAATGCAGAAACAACCAAGTTAAGCTGGTGCCTCTGCATAAAGCAGCACAGCTTAAATATAGTAGATCAGGAACTCCCTCCAGTTGTGGTGCTAGTATGTTCTCCAGTGGCATGGGCATCCTTGTCCAGTGTCCCCACTGAACACTGTAAGCTTGCCTTAGCAGGTCCATACCTCCACAGGAAAGCCCAAGAGCAAAAGCCTGTTACGCTGGTGTTATGAATATTTGCTTTCACTATGGCATTTGCTACAGAGGTAGACCACTGTGGGCATGTTTTTCTAGCTTTTAATTAAAAAAAAAAAATTGTGCATGTGAGGTAGATATATTGGTGATATGTTGGTAACTACCTGCAGAGATAAAGCTGAAAGCAATATAAATAATTAATATATCCCTCCTGATGAATGTCTCTTACTTAACATTAGGTCTCATTAAAATCAATAGAAGGAATACAGAACAAAAGGACATATATTTACTGATTTAGCCTTTAGATAATTAAATGTCAAATAGGTCATGCTATTTAGGAATTGATTTAAAACAATTTTATTTTGATAATGCCAGCTGTCACTAAGTGCTGCTGTCAGGCACTGTCTTCCAGTTCACTTTTCTTTGCAGGTAAGCAAGTCACGACCCTTAAAATACCAGTGTTCTAGCTCTGGGGTGTACAGCCAAGCTCTGTGCAGGTTCATGGAGATGTGGGTGCTTTGCATGTTAAGAACAGAAACTGGAAAAGATAATTTAGCCATCAATAGTTGGACAAGTTTGCTGTCTTTAACTAAACAGTCAGATAAAGCTTTATATCTGACTTTGTACCACTGGACTGTCTGAGGGCCTTCTAAATGGATTGCAGTCACTGGGCTCCAGATATGCACTGAAATGAGTAGATAACTTAGACATCTAGTGGATAGCAAAGATCACCTTGCAGGGTTCAGTCTCTGACTGGGGTAACATTTTTGTATGAAGAAAGGTAGGTAACAATTTGGGAAATGTAGGGACAGTGACAGCATACTGGAAAAGCTTTCCTCAAGCCTCAGAGCATCCCCTAGAGATACTCAGACTGTTTTGACCATCACAGAAAGATTATTTAAAAAAATTAAAACTCAGGTCCATGATAGATTAAAGATAAGCAATTTTCTATTTATTTTGAAAGGGAAGCTGGGGAAGCAGAAAACAAGTGGGTCTGTAAAGAAAACTGTCATTTCTGGGGACTTAATGTGGTGACATCTTTTTGACAAGAGAAGCATCTGTCAAACACATGTGAAACTCTATCCTTGTGCTTTCTCTTTCCTCTCAAAAGCAGCAGAACCACTTAATTTTGTTGTTCTGGTGGCGATGTAAATTCATGGGTGTGCACAATGTTAAAAATAAATGGCAGCCTACTCAACACCTCCGAGCGTGAAATTCTCTGGAAGGATTTGCAGGATGCAGATGTTCTCCCCATCCCTCTGCCCTGGCCTGTGGGGGATTGATACCCAGCCTCTGCCTTCTGAGCCGGCCATTAATCTGACATGCAATCTGATTGAATGAAACAGGGTAAATCCCTGTTGGATAACAAAATGCTAGATTAGCAGTTAGGAAACCTTGTGATTAGAGAGATTAACTGCTAAAGACATCATTCTTTCAGATGTAAAGCCTCCATTTTCATTTAGAGCTGGTAGTCCGTGAAAAACTATTGCACTAGCAATTAGGAAACTGTAAACGTGCTGACATGCAGAAGGCTGATTGAAGCTTAGGATAACTTTGGTAGCAGTATTTCTTGCTGTTTGCTTGTTAGGCAACCCATTTTTCTTTCTCTGGACATTTAAGGCTTTGCCTTCTCAAAAGATGCTGTTTTCTTTGAAGAAAAGGGGATTCAGTGTGGCTACAACAAGGAGCAAAAGTCCCTCTCTTTGGATTTATCATTTCATTAGGTATGGGACAAGAGCTTTTAAGGAAGGATGTGGCTGTAAAGATCAAAGGGTCGCCCACAATTTTCTGAGCTGCCTGCTGGAAATCTACCATTGGGTGTTAAAGGTCACTGTAGTCTCCTCTAGTGGCACTTGCAAAAGCTATAATTTCAAAAATAATTTTTGAAATATGATACAGGCTTTAATAGGCACCGTTAAATTAGTTGGTAGTTTAATTCAGTATAGATGTGATATTTGTTTTTTTGCTTTGAGATGGCAAGCAGGAGCTTTAGAAAACATGCTATAAATATTTTTGTAAACATTTCTGCATCTCTTTCTGAGTGCCAGGTGAGAGTTCAGCACTCTACTGCTCTAAGTACATGTGCATAAAACCTGCAAATGTGGTGACTATTAAATGAAAGGGAAATATTAATATTTTGTAGAAACATGAACTAAAAGCTTTTGGGGATACCTGTGTTTATACCAAGTTCCCTTTTTCTACAGAATAAAGCTGATTAAGAAATGAAAACAGAGAATGCAGAACAGGAAAAAAAAACACTTCATAGAGTATGTATTAGGGATACATTTAACAGGCACCATTAAATGTGATTTCTCACATTTCTCCCCTTCCAAAGACATGATAGGTAAGTAACTAGAATTAAGTTAAATCACACTCAGAGGTGGCATTTTAGTGTAAAAAAAAAAAAAACAAAAACAAAAACAAAAAAAAAAAAAACACAGCAATCTTTATTTAAGCAACGGCTTTTGAATATTCTGCTAGGACCTAACTGTATCTTTGGGCTTCTAAATTCTTTAAACAACACAACTCATCCTTGATTTAACAGAGACTTTTGCTAGATAACCTTCCGTGGTTCACTCCCACTGAAACCAAGACATCTTTTCCCCTACGCAGACAGGAAGAGTTAAGGGTTCACGTGGCGTGACTAAAGCACTCTGGACATCACTCGGAGCAGTTTCTCTAGCCAGTATTTTCAGCAGCACGGTGCTGTGTGCATGAGTAAAAGCCTGTGGGGAGAAGCTTCAACTCCATCTGTGGATAATTCATTAAAAATTTTCTACTGTCGCTGCTTGGGAACAAAGAAGCTCATGGCTAGCTTGCCAGAGGAAAGCTTTACAAGTCTTTATCATCTCCATTGCCCTCCCGTAACAAACAAGAACAAGTCTCCCTGTACGTGGCTTTTCTCCCTCTAGTTGTGCTAGTTTGCTACACCCCTTCATGGTTAAAACATCATCCACAGTACTCACATCTGGTCCTGCCCCACTGGTTTTTGAGATCAGAATATTTTCTTACTGTTGTCATTTCCAGGAAGAGATGGTAGGCAGCTCTAGGGTGGAAATCTGTATTTGTTCTTAGGATACCCTTACAAATCACTTGAAAACATCTTAACTCTTCTGCAGTAGGGTTGGTTTTTCTCACAATTTTCAGAAACCATGGAATACTTTTGCTGCATGAATGTGCTTTTCAGCAGAAAACTAAGCACCAAAACCACAAAAAAACCCGGATGTGGCAGCTTTGCATGCTATTGTTTTGTAGAAAACCCAATGCTGGGGGAGAAAAAAAAATATACTAAAGGAAACGTTGTAAGAGGCCTAGATATTTTGTAACTAGTAGAGCCTGATGTCAGTTGTGGGCAGAACTCAAAGGAAATAAAATGGGTCAACTGATGAGTAATTGGGTTATTTGAACCAAATACTACTCTGAATGATGACCCACCAGGCTGGAGCTCATTTGGAAGTTGGGGATAGTGCAGACCCAGTAACCTTGTAAGTGTTCCTTACACTATCCCTCTGCAAAGCTGAGTAGCATCCCAGCTTTTAGCGCTTTACCCATCCCTGTAATTCTCCTTGCAGTTTTCAAGGTGAAGAGTCCTTCCAGCTGTAAGCGTTCTGGGGCTATTAACAACAAAATCCCTGTTTCTACAACAGATGCTCAAGTGCACTTGTGGGTGGAGGTGCTACAGATGCAGGACTGTCACAGCAGCCTCCCCCCACACGGTTGGCTGCCCAGGTGTTGCACGCATGCAGCTTCTGTCACCACACTGCTCTAAAATATGGAAAACTGCCACAATCAGACCTACCCTTGTCTTTCTCTGTTGAATTTTGCCCCCCCATCCATCAGTCCAGGTTGTGCCCTGAGGATACACAAGCCTGCATAGAGAGAGGCACAGTATCCCTGGTCTGGCAGAGAGGTGAAGCAAGGAATGAGACCTCCCTGGCAATTCCCAGCAGTGCTTCCCCCATGTTCACAGGGTCAACCCTTCCCTGGAGTCCCTGGGACACCCCTGGGACAGCCAGCACTCAGACCTTTCCTAAGCGCTACACCTACTTCTTGACGGCCTGCTCAGCAGGACACACAAGGGGGTACAACGTGCACCTCTAGCAACACAAAGCCCTGTAAGATGTGCCTTTGGGTGGTGGGGTGACATGCTGTGCACTGAAGCAGGATGGTTGTAGACTGGGGGAGTCTTTGTGGACAAGGCCAGCCGTGTCCTCGCTCCTAGGAAGGAAGGAGTTGGGGGGTTGCCTCGGGAAGGAAAAGTGGATTGCAGACATACAGCTTTCCCCAAATCCCAACAGCACAGCAATCCAGGATGAGAGGGGGGAGCCTGGCAGCTGGCCACACTTGCCTGGGGGTAAACGTGTTGCCCCCTCCGGGGGCTCAGGATGGGGGAACCAGAAAGGTCACCAGCAGTCACTTACTTTCCAGCTGCAGTTTGTATAAAGCCGGTTTGCTGATTCCATTTCCCCAAAGTGGGTAAGGTTTCTGGGTGCCATCCCCTTGGAGGGCCTCTGTCCTGAGCTGTGCTAAGGGAGGGAGAGCTCCAGGCTTTGTGGGAGTCCAGCTCCTGGAAAAGGTATCCAAGATCCGCTTTGCTTTTGAAAGCCTTGGCTAAAGATGCATACCACATCATACAAGGCAGGTCTGTCTGAAGCAAAAAGCCTAGCAGCTTCTAAACAGCACCTTATCTGAAACCACCGGAGAGCTAAGAACTGTTACGGGCTGCTGCATGCTTTTATGCATTTCAGAGTGAATGCATGCAGTGTTATCTGGTTCAGGTGTTTCTGTAATTGTGATTCATTAGGATAACCACAGCGCTGGGTGGCTAGCACCTGTGTGCTCCTGCTGGGCTGGTGTCAGTGCTCTCAGCTGTGATAGGAAACACATGGCTGTACTGGGTGGTTCCAGATTTTTTTTCTCCTTTTGTAGTCTCTTTGCAATATATTTGTTGGCCTCTGCAGTATTGAAGGTGCTGTTGCAAACAGGCTTTAAATGACCCAGGGGCATGATCAGTGTGACGAGTTTTATCCATCCTCCCCAAGCAGGATTGCCCACATGCTCCCGGCAATGCCCAGTTGCCACAGGGACCCACACAGCTGCAGGCTGTGCTGACAGAGCCTCTCTTACCCAGGGAACGATTTCTCCTTCACCAAGATGCAAGGGGAGGACCAAGGATATTTAGTCCTTACTGAAGATATCTGTGGTTTTCATATCATTTGATGTCAGGCAGGAAATCCGGCCTCCCCCTGGACCTTGGCTTGTGGGAGGCTGCTCCGTGCCAGTGGCTCTGAGCCCGCACGTGGGTCTGGGCCATACATACACACCATAAATGGGTTGCCCGAGTGTGGGTCTCATCTCCTGGGCTGTGTGACTGCTATCAAAATCTAGAAATGCAAGGGAGATCTTCACATCTTAACACTGATAGCTATATAATGCTTGCGCTAAAGAGAACAGAGTTTGGATTTGAGGGAGGTGACAAGAGGCAAACAAACAGGAGTGTAACTCAAGCCAGAATTCATCAGCAGACAAAAACATATGCATCTTTATCAATCGATGGGGCTAAAATAAAATTGCGGTCGTTTGACAGCTGTAAGCGATGTATCTCTAAATAGTGGCAGCTCTGATCACTGAGAAATCCTGTCTCCTGCAAGCTTGACAGAGAGTAATTAAGGGACAAGCTCAGCAGTCAATAAATGCCCCACGGGATTACAGGTTCACAGCAGACCCATGAGATGCAGTCCTCTGACAAAGGCCCCAAAAGGTAGTAAGCTGACCCTCATTTGTTCTGCAGTAGCTTGTCAATCATGCTCTTGGGCTGGGCCCTGAGCACACAGCTTAAACAGTCGCTTATATATTTCCAATATTCCTTCTTTTCCACTGAGCCTGTCTCCCTGCCTTCTCAAGAAAGTTAAGGAATGTTAAATGATCCTTACTAAGCTCACAGACTGGTGGTGGGTAGCTGTACGGGAAAGATCACCTGGCCTAAAACAAGGCCATTTCTGGAATGAAACACATTAAAGCCATTCAATGGCGTCCATCAATATTGTATTTCTCTTTTATAAACAATGAGGATGCATGCCTGCTGCTGCCAAGATAGAGATCTAATAAGGACATTGGCTTTCCTAATGGGTAATCTCTAATCAGGCTTCTCTGCTACCACATGCTGCCATGCAGGAAAAAAGGCAGGAAAATAATATTTGTTGGGATACTGTGAAAAGGTCACGGTAATCATATCTGCTACTACGTCAATACATAAGATTGCCCTGTGCTTGTCCCTCCTCCCTCAAGACAAAGTAGCTTTCTCAGTCATGGAGTGAATTTATAAGTAGCATCTGAAGCTAAGGAAAATATTTCTAGTGACATAGCTTGGTTTGCAGGAGGGAAGGTGCTTTAGAAAAGGATTTGGTTTTGCTTAAACACATCTACATACAGAAAATATGAAGAGTAGCATGGCTGTGATTATAGCAGACACAGTGGACTGTACATGCATGGATGTCTATATATATATATATATATTTATAGAGGCTGACAAAGAAAATCTTGCCTGGAGGGGACAGGTTAGACTGATAGGATAACCTGTCTCTGGATCACTTAAAATGTCAGGGGAGAAAGCAGAGCAATGAGTTAGGCTGCTTGGAGTTTTTAGGGAACCCACGTTTCATGGGGTAGTTCGCATCTCAGAACCACCCAGTCTTTGGGGAAAATTTATATTGGGGGGCTGTATTGGGGAGATTTTATAATTAGTTACCAAACTGCATTCTTGGAGCTGGCAAGGAAGGGCAAAGCCACACATCATGATGTGCTGCTTCATGAAATCCTAGCAGGTTAGTTAGCTCCTCTGCAGCAAGTACAGTTTGTTAAGCTGCCATCCGAGTTTAACATAGCAACTTCCTGATATGCTGTGACTCTTTCAAGCTACTGAAAAGGAAAAATGAAATCAAAGAAGAACCAAATATGCTTTATTTATTGTTTTCCCACTTTCATATATTTCTTTCCAGACAGCAAAGAGAACTTCATTTTTTTCCCAGCACCTTTCTGTAAGTGGTAGACCACTAATACCAATGGGAAAGTTGAAATGTAAAAAGTAAGCAAACAAAGTACTGCCTCTTAATTTCAGGAAAACATTAGTAGATTTTTAAAAAATTTAACTTGGAATTCTTTAACCTCAAGGTCTAAGCGACAGAAGAGTGTTCCTTCCAAAAAAAAAAAAAAGGCTTGATCATAAATCTTTTATCACTTTCAACTTACTTCAACTTACTCATTTAAAAATGTCTTAGCTGAAGGCTGTGAATGGCAGAGCAATAGAGTTACACAGAGTGAAAAATAATAACCCGTTTTTAAATCATGGTCTTATAACAGTGCTGGTGGTCTGCATGGACTGTTTGTAACCTGATGATGACACAAATAAATGAAACTACCTTTGGAAGTACAAAAGCACTTTTTTATAAGATCCTCTATGAGCTCTCACATCCAGGGGCTGGTTTTCTTAATTATTGCTTATCAGCCCAACGTGTCACTGCAGTATGTAGCAGGCTAAACTTCCCAAAAGCATACACTGATTTCAGAGCTTCCTACTGCAGTCATTTTAAAAGAGACACTTCTCCTTCCTTTCCCAGAGGCTGACTGCTCTGAACCTCCTGAGAGAAACTCCTGGAGGACAGACAGAGTCCAGAAGTGCTGGAAAACAGCAATAATAATTCCTATCTTCAAAGGAGGGAAAATAAGAATCCAGGGAGTTTTGGGCTGGCCAGCTTAACTTCAGTTGCCTGGCAAACACTTGCATGAAATAGCTATTTTGTAAGTAATTGGTAGGAAATGAGCAAGAGTTAATATGAATCTGCCGAAACCAGGTCTTGTTAATCTGATGCCTTTCCTTCTTTAACAGCTTAACAGGCCCAGTGGGTGAGGGAAGGGGTCCTTAATAAGCCTTTGGTCCGGTCCTGCATGACATTTTCATAAACAAGTAGGGCAATAGGCCAGATGACTATACTGTAGGGTAGCCGAAAGTTCTATTAACTGGCTCATTAACTCTCAGATCTTCATGGTCAAAACTGGAGGGGATCTACAGGAGTCTGTCCACCATCTGGGTCTCCTTTATGAATGTCTTCTAGTGAGTATGTTTGCTAAATTTGCAGATACCACCAAGCTGGGGACAAACTGATCTTGACAAACTGGAAAAATAGTTTGGTAAAAAAAAAAAACAAAACATAAAAATATGCAATTCCATATGGCCACAGCCCTAAACTCAGGCTGAAATTATCATTGCCTGTATCACAGAGGGGTCACCCACCTTACCCAATCCAGGCAAAGAGATGTCCTCGCAAAGTGTGTGAACAGCAGTATGGCCTTTGAGACACAAGAAGACATTTTTCTGTCCAACTCATCATGGGTGGAAAAGCAGATCTAGTTTTGGGCATCGTGTTTTGAGAAGGATGTGGAGTAATTACAGAGAATCTTGGGAAAAGCAGCGGTAATGGTGAGAGGTTTAGAAAACTTGACCCCTGTGGAAAAGCTAAATGAAAGGAGATGTCTTCTAGTCTATAATAATATCGAAATGTATGAAGCAGGGCTTTTGTAAGCAATACCGTTTCATTGCAGATTGACCTTGTCATGCGGCACAGCGTAAAAGCTCACAGGCAGCTGCAGGGAGCGGTGGCATGAGGTGAAGGTGGAGCAGAGATTTCTCCACTCAAAGGCTTTCACATTACTTTCTCCTTTTGCAGAGGAAATGGCCATGGATACAAGGCAAAGGTAATCAATGGTAAGCAGTAAGTTCCCTGGGGGAATATAAGAAGGACAATAAAACTCAACACTTCACTGAAGTACCTGGGTCATGAACACCATGACAAGCCGAAGCAAATGCTGTTGATATGACTGGGGCTCACCCAGCTCCATGTGCTGTGCAGAAAAGCAATTGGTGGCTTCAGTCCTCTGGTTCCCTTTTTCCAGCCTTGCCTTAGGTTTAGGGATTTCCCTGGACAGACCACGTCTCTATATAACTCAGTGTATAGGAAGGCAGGGGTACAGCTCCCAGCTGCTGGGTTCAAGGGGCACCCATCTCCTACACCCACCCTCATCCCTTGAAGTCTGGATGTGCCTGCATTTCATCCATTTCCTTTTGCAGGCATCCTCAGAGCTAACCAGCTGGCACCAATAAAAGCCTCAGGAACCACAGAATTAATCACAGAGATAACTTAGCAATAAATATAAATGTGCTTCACCTTACTACAATATAAAGGAACAGTTTTTGGGGGGATCTGCTGTTATAATGCATCACTGTTCTTCAGACAACGGTTTCTTTACAAAAAAAGACTCAATTCTTCCTCCACTGTTAAAACACTTTGCTGGTGTCCCCAGCAGTTGCAAGAAAAGGTTTCAATTCCAGAGCATTGGCTGTATTCCTCTCAGGTGTTATCTTTGTGGTCAAGATCTGTTATAAATTGAATATTCTCTGTTCTAATTGCTAAGGGATTTTCATTTTGAAGTCAAGAATTGTTTAATTGGTTTCAGAAGCTGGAGGTTACGGCAGTATGACGATGTCAGTGTTGCCTTCCCCTGTTCACTGATCATTACTTTTGTGATTTCGGTTTTTCTTTTTGAACATCTAGCACCTGGAGCCATGGCGTTACCTAATAATCATGTTTTAAAAGAAATGAAAAAGAGAAAAGATAAGGAAAAACAATTTTCTCACAAAAAGAACCTGAAGAGTGTTCCTTACAATATCAGAGGAAGTAAAAATAACTCATTGTTGGATACCTTTGTATTTAAGACATTTTTGTATCGTTTATGAGTTAATTGTCATTGCTTATGAGTTAATTGTATGAATTTTTACTTTAGTTGTCTGGGTCCTGGTTTCTAAACAGCTGTGCTCAGTAGAACTGCAATCTTTTCTTCAAAAGGAAAAAAAAAAGTTCCACTCCCAGATTATTGGAAAAAAGAACCCTGCCTCTTGTTTATTTATTTATTTAGAAAGCACATACAGGGATGCATGGGGAGGGGAAGAGAGATGTAAAACAGGTGAGCATACAAATCCATCTCAAAAGAAATAGTGAGACACTTCCCAGATGATTAGTAGTACATCAGTCTATGTGAGCATTTAAACTGTTGTACCTCTAGATTAAAAAAAGAAACCACAGAGAATTTCTGAAGAACAAGGTAAATGTCTATATTTCAGAAATCCCACCACAATCAACTTGTAGGCAGCAATGTTTTTTGTTGTTGCTTTTTTGTTCCTGATATTTCCTCAAAGGGGTCTCTCTCGCTCACGCTATGGTTTCTTTCCTCACTGTCCGCCTCTGGTGACAAGTAAGGATACTTGTGAATGAAGATTTCCCCTTCGTTCTCGACCTTTTCTTTAACTTCTTCTGATGCTTGAGTGAAATTCCAAGCTCCTCCATTATCGCATTGAAAGAAAGACACTGGTGGAAGATGGAAACGGTATTAAACACTTCTCATTGAAGGCAGAGTTGGACCATACCCTTTGCCCAAATGGTGGCTTTTAGAAGCAAGGACCTGAGCTCTTACTGGTGGGCTCAGAAAGCTTCTCTGCTGAGTTCTGCCAGCTTTGAATAAGCCCCCGAGGTATAAGAGGTGATCTGTATAAGTTATGTTTTTTGCCTAACTTGGCTTCCACTGAATTTAATTTAGTTTTGGCTTAACTAAAGCTGATTATGAATGTTTCTGAAATTCTACACAGATAAATTTGCGATGTTTTGGTGGCTTCATATCATAAAACTTACCTTTTTTCACTAGGTAAATTTCCTCCTGACCTTAAAAGAAAAAAGATCTCCTTTTTATAATCACATGTACCTTAGCCACCAAAAAAAAAATGGGCGTACTAGAGAAAACAAAGAACACCATTTTTGAAGATTTCTTTGTCGTTTAGTTATTTCCCCCTCATGAAATTAACAGACATTTCTAAAATATAGCACAGTCCTCAATCCTCTTCTTTCTTTGGAAAAAATCTTTTTCAAATATTGTGTGTTGAAGAAAGGAGAAAATTACCACAAGAATAAGGTAACTGAATAGTTTAGAAAGAAAGCAGAAATCTTTTTTCTTTGCACCATTCCCACATTAACAAAGACATTTCGGGTAAGTGGAAACCTTTAAAATCTACAGCTGGAATAATTACATGTAACACAAAAACAACCACAAAAAAGCTTTAAGTGGAAGTGTCTAGCAATGCAAAAAATTGTTCCATGCAAATATATATAAATAGATTATTTATATATAAAATGAAGTGATGGTAGCAGTGTGAAACAAAGCTTTAACCACCTTACCTTCATCAAGTTGAATAAATCCTTCCTACCAAACCCTTTCTAGAACTGCAGAATTGACCAGCTTTAAAACAACTGGTTAAAACTACAGTTCTCATAAAATGACAGCAACAGCACACAGACACAGTTCTCTGTATCAAACACAAGTTCCCTTCTAAAGTGATACCAGTGCAAGCTAAGCGGTGTTCAGTTCTTAATCAGTAATAATCCAATAGTGAACTCAGTTATACAGGGCTAAAAAAAGTAAAAACAGATATGTTACTGGAGGAGGAGAGAACCCAGGCTTTCCTAGTAGCCAGCTATTCCAGAGGAATGTTTTCAAATGCAAAACAGAGTACAAGAGTAACCTGGATCAAGGTTAAATCATTTGTTTAAGGTAGCAAAGGAATCCCAAAGAAGTGAATTCCACACACCGAGCTGCTTCCTCTCCAGTATAAACCCACCGTATAACGTATAACCCCGGTTCTGCAAATAAGCTCAAGACATGAGTGCATCAGCATGTGTGGGTATTTTAAATGTGTATGATCTTGCGTACGCCATCACGTCCTTCTGTGGGATGGGCTGCACACAGACTAAGATCCCATAGTATGTTAAATCTATAGTTTAGTATGCTCTTTCTTTGAGATGCTTAATTTTTGCTCATCTAAAATTCTTAAGTAGACATAAATTAAATTACTATTAATTCATTCCAGACCCAAAATGTAACAGAAATAGGCCAGGGCAGTGTACTGTTTTTTTTTCAAATTACTGTCTGGTAATAGCCAGGAATTTGCTGGCACAATTATAATTTAAATATCCCCTTTGACAGTGTAGTGTAGAGGAAGCAGTGGGTGAAGCAGGTATCATCCTAATGCAGACACTATTTCTATATTGCTTCAGGCTTTTTTCGAGAGTAGCACCATTTATTTCCAAACTAATAAAAATGTATGCTCTAATTATCCGTGACTTAGCATCGCTAATTTCTCTCTACTGTCTTGGTTTTAATTGAACTTTCAAAATCTAGATTACAAAGTGATTCCAGAACTCCATGGCAAATAAGGAAAGGATCATATTAACCATTTGTAGGGTTAATCAGGTTTATTTTTATTTTCTTTCCTTGTTGTTTGATTATCAGGCCCTGGATGCAGTTGCAAGGTTGCAAGTTAGGAAGATGCAATGGTGAGTATATTTTTGTGGCCAAATTTCAAAGTATAGCGGTCATAGAAGCTTAGAGCGCTGATAAGCAGAAAATCTTTGAATGCTTTAACACTTCTTGAAGCTTGTTATGTCTATGAGTCCTCCCAGGTGCCATGCACTTCATGGGAGATGCTATGGCATGTGCCTTCCTCAAGCCTTGCTGTTAACCTGAAGGCACCTGCCTTTTCCTGGAGCCACAGCAAACCTTGCAAAAACTCCCTTTACAAGCATAGATTTGTTAGCACTTGGGTGGCATGCCAGCTCTTCGCTGCCTCAGCTGCTGGTGTAGCTGCTAAGGAGCAAGTAAGATTTTTTAATAACTCTTTTTGTAGCTAGGTATGAAGCCCCATTAGGGAAAGCAGGAGCTGCTTTGTAATTCCCACAGGCAAGCCAAAATCTGTGAGGTTGTCTGTGGGGACAGTTAGACATGGGGAAACGATGACTGTTACTAACAACGTGACTGTTTCCTTGACAGATATGAAAATGTTTACCCAAAATGTGACAGAAACTTTCTGGATTCTGTGTTCCTCTAAACAGCGATTAGAAAACTGGTTGAAGCTGCAACCTGGAGGATTTCTTGTGTAGAGCAATGATGGAGATAAACACATTAGGAATTTTCCTTCTCCTCTGAGAGCTGAGAGAAGCTGAATTTAGTTAGTTTTAAGACTTTTCTATTGGGAGACTGCAAACAAGTGCTTTCTTAAGTTGAGGATACAGAAGATCTAATTCAGGTCTTTGTTGGCAAGCAGGCTCATTTTATGAAGAACCAAAGCTTTCAAGGCCCTATTCAAACAAGTTAAAATGCCATTTTGAGCAAGGCAATATCTTGCAGCGTCTGGAGCAGAGCATAAAAACTCATGTACACTCATGAGGTCTGGCAGAGAATAATTGGTATAGCCTAGCTATGAGCAGTACACCTTTATCCCAAAAAATATTTAAGCCTACTGCCAGCATAAACAGTGCTGACCAAAAATTGTAACATGAATAGAGGGAAAACACAGGTCATTGTATGCTGTGGCTTTTCTCAGGAGCCAGGTATGAGAGAAACAATTCAAGAGGAGAGCAGAGCTTCGCCACACCACTTTGGCGATTGAGTGTGAAGGCATCCACTCGAATAAGTTTTCTAATTGCAGTACAGTCCAGAAATGGCCCCTCAATAAAACAGATCATTAACTTGTTTGATGAGGAGGAACTGCAGCGGGCAAGAAAACATAAAGTAGGTGCGAGGGGTGGGAAATGAATTGGTGAAACTGGCGGTAAGCTGGGATATAATGAAATACAGATAAAAGGTAATCAGGTTTTGAAAACATGGTGGTTTGCTACAGTTCATGACATCCTACGAGCTGGCATTTCTATACATTTTGTGTAGCTCAAATTGTTGTCACATGTTTTTTGGTGGCAACAACAGATTCAGTCCATTGTCTCCTGCCCTTGCAGTCCCCAGACTAGCTCAGGACTGGAGAAAATTAAAATGGTGTCCTTCCAGGGTATAAAAAACATCCAGTGCCAACCTCCTACACAAAAGCTTCCTTATGTGTTTCAATACGCAAAGCAATGCCAAGGCTTTACTATTTGATATAAATTGATAGCCTGATTTTGCCATACAGGAGTTTTCTCTGTTATAAAGCCTTACAATAGTGAACATCATGAATTGCTCAAGCCCAGTCAACAGAGTTATTCTGTGAAAGGTATATATTGGGGGTGCCTGAGGGTGTTTTTGTTGAATATGTTCTTAAACGTTAATGATTACATGGCATAAAATGTAACGGATAGATATGATTTTGTCCTATGATAGTTACTTGGAGGCTTTGGCTAATGAATTTTAAATGGATGAATTAAAATTCATTAAATACTGACACTGGGAATAAGATATGCCAGCTAAAAATCTCTGGCTGCTTATAACAGGGGTTCAGAAAGTTAATGGAGCCCTGCAGGTTATTTTCTGAGGTTTATAAAGAACTGCCTGGCCCACTTGCTGAATGCTTCGGCAGAGACCAAGGAAAATATTTCTCAATGCTTTTAGTAATGAGATTGCCATTGGTTTACCCAGGTTTGGTAGAAGATGAAAAGGAGGTAAATAATTTTTCTTACCTGAAAAAGGCGAATTGCCCCATGAAATAACAAGATGACAATTGTACACAAAGACTGATAATTCTTAAAATCTACTACAGTGTATTGCACTCACTCTTTGCTGTAAGTGTATTTATTTTCTGTGATATGCATTTAAACTGCCCAAATTTCCAGGACCTGGACAATTTGTGTTAGATAAGCCTATCTCCTGCTGAAGCAAGAGGCACTTTGAAGCAATTAACTCTGTTCGTGAGTACAACCTTTGCCATTATGTGCACTGTTTAAGTTTAATGCTTTCCATCAGACACACCTTTTTTCTTTCCTGACTATACAGTGTGAATTGAGGGCTGTGTTCGAATCCCTCGCTCCTCTCGGATTAACTTGCCACAGTCTAACTCCGTAGACAAGGTGGTGCCAGAGGTGGAGTTGGACGGATGGGTTTGTTTACACTGTAGTCCGTAAAAGAAACAAAAGGCCTTGCATGCAAGAAAAGAAAAATCGAGAAAATAAATGAATGAAAGAAGTAAAATTAAAAACAAACATGAGAATGAGATTCAAAAGCTATTTAAATCAAAAGAGATTCTATTTATGGAAACAGAAAAGTCATAGATTGTACTCGACTCATGCTTTGGATTAGTTTAGTGATAATATACACTGTATAGCATTTTCCATCTAAGCTTCTTATTTCACCAGAATAAAAATAAAACAAACTGAGAGAAATCAGAAAAGTAACACTGGAATTGCCGGTATTCTACTTTCTGTAAAATTACTTCTGGAAAAGAAGTATGATGTTGCCATATTAACTCAGTTGAAGTTTTTAATTATTAAGAGTCTGGGCCATATCAGGGTCTAGGACATGGCCAGAACCAAACCAGCACCAGGGAAGGCAGCCAGAGTAAGAAGGTTGGCAGACGACTCCAAGAACAGACTCCGAGTTGCTGCTCATGCCTTGTTTCTTTTACAGTGGCTGGTGGTTTGGTAAACGGGTGTTTACACTCTATTTAAATGATTGATTCTATCTCACAAACTGCTGTAATACTCAAGGCATGATTTATACACAGCATTTCCTTTGTTTTCCCTCTGCCCTTTTAAATTGCTCATTACGCTTCAGTGGAGCTATAACCAGAATTTCTTTGGCTCCATAATCTTACTTTAATGTGGCATATATCACCTTTCAGTAGGTCTCCCTGCTTTGAAGTGCATGCTTCAGCACAGTGTGTAAACCCTGGCTGTGAAAAAAATGCTTTCTAGAGCAAGAGAAAAATTATGCTTGGGGATTTGGAAGTACATTCCTGTTGTTACTCAAAGGACTGATGCTAATGCCATATTAAAAAAAAATCCGGTTGTGTTTTATTCCTTTCCAACATAATTTATACTTGAAGTCTTAAAGATCAAGCAGAAACTGTTTGAGAAATTAATTGCTCTTGTTCTGCACTGCCATACTAAGCAGCACTAATTGGACTGTGGGTGAGGTACTTCCCTGTTCTTATTAATAAATTATTTGTCTTTAGAGCCAGAAACGTGTGGTTAGAGTTCAGCAATACAAAATCTGCACTCCAGCAAACAGACTTATAATGCAGTCACCTCCATGTCCACAAACCTCAGCCTCCCAGAAACATAAGCAAGCTGGCAATGGATGACTCACCTGCTCAATATCACTGTTTTTCCTTGATTTATATATAAATTCACCAATGGCTACAAACACTGAAAGAACAAGCCCTGCAGCGAGCACGATGAAGATGCCCCCAATATTCTCCACCCCGAGAGCGCTGGCTTCTTTGCTGTCCTCCTCGGGGCAGCCGTTGCCTCGCCACCACTTTTCCTTCATCATGTGCAGCTTTCCCTCCTCCTGCAGCTGGAGGATGGCGATGGTGATCTTGTCTCTGTAAGGAGACCCTGCAAGGTGAGAGCAAGACCCATCAGTGTTGGCTGCAGCAAAGTGAAGGCAGGGAAGGAGAAAGCTGCTGCTATCTGAAGCAAAAGCGCTCCTTTATTGCAAGATTGATTATTCCAGCTAGAAAGTCTTGGTTTGTCTTCAGCTGGAAGGGGGAAGAAGACTATCTGTTGGTGTCTGCCCTGGGGACTGGAAAGCAGAAGGCTCCTTTGGTGCAGTTATTTGTTTGAGAATTCATTATAATTTCTAGGGTCTCCTACTGAGGTTTATTTAAGCCTTGGCAGTGGGTTTTCTTGCTAAGTAATTCCTCCATATCATGTTTGAATATTGCTTTGAGCATCCTTTGAGACTTTCCGCTTTGCATCTCTTCTATTTACTTCAACATCTGTTTATTTTTCCTACTGCATGTAAAATGAGTAGCCATGTAAGAAAAGCCCACAGTCAGTCAGATACGTTCTCTTCTCATTTGTACCTGCATAAGCTCACAACTCCACTTCAGCTACCTTACAGCTTATAAGAACACAAGGCGGCCGAGTCTTTTTTTCCGTGACTTGCAACAATATTGGCACTGCAGGCTGAAAATAGCAACTATTTCATGCTTTTTATTTGCAGGCCAACAGCTTGCTAAATGATGTGTCTTCAGGCTCAGCAGCATTAATGGGCCTGTACAGTATCTGGCAAATAGCGGGGTCATGTTGGGCAGTTCAATCTGTTTAGGTTTGCCTCTCACGCACTCTGCTCTGGCTCTCCATCTTCCAAAATCTCTGCTGCCTCTAAGTCCCTTCAGCCAACTTGTGCTCTTGCAGAAGCGCAAGCCTGGAGCCCTAAAGGGGGACAAGGGAGAGGCTTGCCCCTCGCCCCGCTTCTGGAGCAGTGCCTAGTTAAAGGAAATTGCTACCAATTATCTTTTCCCATGTTGCCAGAAGCTGAAGTTATCAACAATAACAGCAGCAATCTTGTTATTAATTATAATAGACAAGTGGAAGATGGTTTTGGCATTGTGAGAGAAACTATTCTTTATGGGGCAAGGATTTTATGATAGCAAGCAGGAAAGGGTTACAAGAAAGGCTGTTTGGCTCTAAAGGCATATATATGCCCCCAAGTCCTGCCACGTTGGACTTCCTACAGTTGGAAGTGTTTAGTGTCTGTGCTGAAATACAGTGTTGCCAGTCCTTTGTCCATGTAGCTAACTACCATCCATCCTTTCCTCTCCTTTAGCACATTAATAAGACTATTTTCTTAAGCTGTAATTTCACCAAAAGTCACATTTTGCTGCAAATTAAAGCAGTTGCAATTTTCAACCTGATCAAGGTAGACAAAGTTTTAAGGCAGAATGTGTGCCAGAATTTCAGTGATACCGTGGTACACATAAGACACGGACACTTAACAAAAAATCTCACTAGGCACCACTTTTGTCTTTTTATGCATCTAAATAGCCTTGGAAACTTGGCCTCACAGCTTCAGTTTTCTTTCTTATATTGCCATGTAGGACATTATTAAAAATAATTGTACCATGAATACAAGTCCCCCCCTCTGCTTTCCATTTCCTTTAGCCCACAGCATTGTCTGAGGAGAATCAGTGTAAAAACATTGCAGTTCTTCATTTGTTGCGCCAACACTCAGCTATTTTTCAGTGTATCTTACTGCCAGCACTAGGGCATGCTGTGACCACAGATGCCAAGAGACATGTGTCAGATTATACACAGTCCATCTGGGAAGCCAGCAATCAGCAGCCACTGCTTGAGGTAGCCAGCTTTGAAAGGAAAATATGCCCACTGTAAGAACAGATGATTTCTGTGCATGCTGTTAAAGAACCAAAAATAAGCACAACAGAAAACAAAACAGAAACACCTTCAAAACTGTCTTTACACAGAGAAGTGAATTATTACCACTGAAAACAGCAGCACCTCTCAGAAGAAAGAGCAGAATTGTTTCTACCTTAGGAGAGGTTTGTCGCCCTGAGAACTGGAGTCTGTTAGATTGTAGGACTCATCTATTTTCCCTTGTCTGAAAGGACATAGCTGTTAGGTAAAGTGAAGTAGCCTGAGTCACAACGCAGGATTTGTGGGGATGTTCATTCTTTCTTGTGATGTTTATGTTGCCAGCAGGATTATCACAATTCATCTTGAGGGTAACAGGTACATCTATATTTCTATGCGTGCTTTTAAAGTTTGTCAAGTGTGCCTGGAGTGTTGGATTGGTGATGTTTTATTAGTGAGCACTAAAACTGCACACAAATCCATCTCAACACCTCTGAATATTCATCGTATCATTTATGGCCTCTGAGCCATTAACAACCTACATCTCAGGCCAAGAAATGCATCTATCTATTTTCTTAGCAGTCTCCCAAGTAACAGGTAATAGCTTTAGTGTTAGAATTACTAGCATCAGCACTGACGGTGATGCTGGAATTAATACCTGTCCTGACATCTATAATAATGTTGCTCTCTTCAACCGGATTCCTCCCAGGGTGACATTTTGCATAGGTTTTGCTTAGAGGTGTCTCTGCTGCAGCAGTACTTCCAGAGTGCAATAAGTTCACCACCAACCGTCACTGCAGATTTTTCATTAGTAAGGATCTTTGCTAAGAATCTGATGAAAGCCCTCCTCTCCATGAGCCACCAGCTCCGTAATAAACATAAATGGAGATCTTTGTTGATACGCCTAAATCCCCTTTATCCAAACTCAGCACAAAGAAGTAGGAAGACAGCCTATATCTGCAGTTTTTTACTTGCAGAAGATGCTCTGATAAAATAGTACCTTTCCTGGATTCATAGAACTTTTGAAAATTCTCCTTCCTGTTTCTTTGGGAGCCAAATAGTGATGATATTCAGCTCATTCACTGGGAATTTTGGAGTGCAAGGCACACTTTTGCTGCTGCAAACCCCAGCCATGTAGTTGTGCATTCTCCTGAAGGAATTAACACGGACCAGCTAAGACTTGCTGAAACTTTGGTGTTAAGGGTCACAGACAAGTCTTTTTTTTTTTCCCATACACCTTCTGCAATCAATAGTTTTGAATGCTATGAGAAAAATAACAGAGCCTTTGGGGTCCATCTGAATAGTGGAAGGATCTCCACGACTTATCTTGTTTATGAAATCAATCGTTTAAGAATTTAAGATGCCTGATGGCACTGAATTATTCCACAGTGCTTGGAGATATCTATTCCCCTGAATTTTGCTGCTTTTCCTTAAGAAAAAAATTAAGGCACATTTATCACACAAGAAACATCTTATAAATATATTTCACAGCTGTATTTCAAATGGATGCACTCTCTCTGAGGATTACCATCTGTTCCAATTATTCCTTCATTGTTCTTGGTTTAAAGTGTGGCAGCTTTATAACTGCAATGAAACTCTTGCCATACATTTGTCTTTATTTGGGATTTTAGCTTTTGTATCATTTTCCTCAGGGTGAGAAGCTTGTTCTCACATAGCCAGTGGAAAAATATTCTTAAAATGTTATCTATATGACAATCTGTCTGAGGTGCTCTATTCAGTAACATAAAGAATCACAGTTCAAAGTGCAGTGGTGTTTTTCTCTTATTTATATCTGGTCTACCAAGCAACAGATGGACTAAATACTTCACCTGTTATATCTGTGTAAACTGATACTGCCTTGAATAATTCTTGTGAAGACAATAAAATTGCATAGCTATTAAATGAGTGTGGCATGGTAAACGCATATGTGAGCAGTACGGTGAAGTATATTATACACAAAAAATATCTGGCTGCCCAGTGCGAATTATTCACAAGAACACAGCACAAAAAACTGACACTCTTTCTAACTCTCTACAATTAGAAAACCTTGAAAAGGACACTGGATATGCTAAAAAATGTCTACTGGAAAGACTTCACAGAGACTGGGAGTCTTAAGACTCTGCTTAGCTCAAAACTGAAATCCCTGATGCAAATGCAGAACCTTGGAGTTCCTTCTCGCTGTTCTTATGTGTTTCTCTGAGGTCATGAAATAGATCAGAAATTCAACTCCTTTCATGCAGCTGTCTTCAGGATGCATACATTGGACATAACATTTATCCTGCCCACTTCCATTTTCCCAGAGACACTACCTGATTTCTCAAACTAAACTGAATTTCAGTAGAGCGACTTGCACCTTGAGCAGCACAGAGGATACCCGGGTTGCTACGAATGGGATGCTCCAGAAGGCAAGCAGGTGACTCAACCTTGTTCTGCAGGTGTAGCCTGCACTGCTGTATTCCCTCTTGCTTGCAGAGACTGCTTGCAGATGAGCAGGGCAAGAGTAGATGTTTTGCCTAAAAGGAGGCTCCTAGGGTCTGTTTGAATGAGAAAGGTTTCTAAAAGACTAGGACATGATTCAAATGGCCATGTAAACTTCTGAAGGGGACATTGCTGGGTGTGCTCCGCAACACCTATGCTGGAAAGCATCTTACCAATAGGGGTTCCCACGCCGTAGCCTTTCGAATCGATGAGCCCCCCGATCTGGGTGAGATTGCAGTTTCTCTGAGTCACATACTCTATGCTGGTCGACTCCATTAGCAGCGCATAGTCTGTTGTGAGCACACGCTGGATTCCCTCATCGTTGTTCTTCACCAGCGCTGTCTGCTGCCTACTGCTCATGAACGCCCACATCTTCTCATATGTTGATATTTTGGATTTCTGAGGAGGGAAAATGAGGGCACAGAATCACACCAGCACCCAAATTACACTTGTAAAATATTCCTCAGTCTTTTGTTGTGACCGATGCCAATAGCACATCTTGAATGAAAGAGAATCGGTAGCAGGGTTTTCCTTTCCCACAGCCTTTCTCTCTTACTGTGCTTTATGCTGAGGAATCTCTTTTTTCACGTCCTTTGCAGTGCCAGGAACTTCATTACTGGCACAACTGTGAAGTGCTTTGAAGTTTTTTGGGCTAATGCTGTTACACAGATTACAGCACATAACCCAGCTAAATTAGCGCAGCTGGATACTGTTGCATGCAGAAGCAGTGCTTCTGCCCGTCAGGGCAAACACACTGCTCCAAAAGCCTGATGATGAATAAAGTACTGGCTCTTTTGTATTGATATCACTTGCCTAGAAGTCATGTACTTCAAGGATAAAACTTGAGAAACAAACCCAAAGCGGCTTCTAAGCAAACTTCTGATTTCCATTGCAATCAGACTTACAGACTTCATCCTTCTCCCACTGAAGTTAAGGGGGAATTTGCCAGGAGGAGTGTGTACGTGTCCTGTGTCAGTGCCCAGCATCACAGGGAAGAGGGATGCCAGAAGCCCCAGCCACCTCCGTACAGCATTGAACATCCCTTCCTCCCTGTTCCTTTCCCCGTGCTGTGGGAGCCCACAAGGGACCCAGGCGCCCTGCAGGGAAAGGCAGTGCCGGTGCCCCCTTGTTCGCACTTCTGCCTTTGTTGGAGGATATGAAAAGAAAGACTGAACCTGCTCAGGGACGTGCTGGAGCCCGGTGCCTGCTACCCTCAAGATGTGCTACCTACAAACCAAAAAACCTTCAAGCACTTGTACAGTACTAACATGATTAAACCTCTTTCTTCCTTGTACGCTCTCAAACACTGAGCACACAATGTCACTTTTGGATTAAATATCAACGTAGACCTACAGACAGCTGGACCATTAGAAACTGTTAATAGAAACGATCTTGTCTGAAGACGCCAAAGCTAACCATTGCTGAACTGCTCTCTGCTGCAGGGTAGCATGAGCCAGACACACACAAACCAACTTTTTAATGTAAATATGAGTTGAAGGTCCTCCACACACGTTTCCCCAGTTCTGGGGCAGTATATCCTCCCTTCCTTCATGGGCCCTATCTTTGGTTTATAGCCATCATAGCTGATTTTAGGCTCACTGTGTGGAGACCATATGTGCTTATTAAACAGCAGTGTCTGGGGAATTCCTGTGAGAAGTTGATTTTCTGGTTCTGTGAGCTTTAAATGTTAATATGCTTCACCTGTAAATTCAATACCTGTGAATGTCATCTAAATTCCACCTAAGTTTGGTAAGCCACAGGATACCACTAAACTTTGAAGATGGTTAAGTGGCTTTTTACTAGTAGAAACCTTTTTTACTGCTCAGTTGGGAATATTTTTTGAAATTGATGATAAGTTTATGCAGTAGATTGAGTCTGATATTGAATTTACTGGAAGGATATATTCTTTATTCAGACAAGTTTGAAAGGAAGATCTTAGCTTCTCGACTTGCCAACTTCCATTTTTTTCAGGATAGCTCATATACCAAATTCTGGCCCTTGAATTCTCATTGGTTTCAGTGGAAACATGTCTGCACATCAGAAGGTAGGAGCTGGCAAGAGTTGCAACATGAGCTTAAGATCTATTATCACAGAAGGGCAAGAAAGCAATGGAAGATTTATAAGCATGTTGAAAACAGCAGGACAGCAGTCTGGAGAAATATGTGTGTGTCACGATTTGTGGATGTGAAACATCTTGCCTTCAGTTGGACTTTTCCCAGATTTGGACATGTACACAGGTGGTGAATGCTGCCTGAGATCCTGCTGGCTTGCCTGCCTAGAACCCCATCCCCTCACTGGAGCACTCAACTGTCCAGGACCTGTTTTCTCGGTGTTTACATCTGGTATGGCCAGATCTGGGATCTGTGTACAAGGAAGAGGCTGACTCTGAGGTTCCTTCAAAGTCAGAACTACATTTTTTCCCACAAATAATTTCAATTGCTTTTGCTTTCGTTCCCCCCACTACCTGGCTAGAAGGCATAATCACTGCAGAAACTTTCTTGAAAATACTGCCTCTTCAGCAATAGCTTTTCTGAGGACACTATTACAACAGGGATACTAGTGTAAGGCATTCAAAATCAGTGGAAAAACACGACTGTTAGTATATGCATTATAAACAAAACTAAATAAAAAGTGATGTAAGTTTGAATAAATGCAAAGAGTTTTCAGAAAAGCAGTGGAAGTACCTTGCTTTTCTCTTATGGTTCCCTGGAGAAAAGGAGGCTCAAGGGAGACCTTATCGTGCTCTACAACTACCCAAAAGGAGGTTGTAGCGAGGTGGGGGTCGGTCTTTTCTCCCAAGTAACAAGCGATAGGACAAGAGGAAATGACCTCAAGTTGCACCAGGAGAAGTTTAGATTGGATACTAGGAAAAATTTCTTCACTGAAAATGCTGTCAAGCATTGGAACAGGCTGCCCAGGGAAGTGGTTGAGTCCCCACCCCTGGAGGTATTTCAAAGACATGTAGATGTGGTGCTTAGGAACATTGTTTAGTGGTGGACTTGGCAGTGCTAGGTTAACAGTTGGACTTGACAGTCTTAAAGGTCTTTTCCAACCTAAACGATTCTATGATTCTTCAATTCTATGATTCTACTTTAAGCACAAAGTCCTAAACCAAAGCTCTTCAGAGTTTGCTTCGTGCCAGGATCTTTTTCTGCACTTAGTGTCTTCAGAAATCCTTTTGCCATGTGTGTCTCTTACAGTCCTGAAAATCAGACTCATCTGGTCTTTGCGTCTTGTGTCCTACATGACAGGCACTGTCTTGTTCCTCTCTCCTCCATAGCAAGTAATGCCCAGAGTGTCGTTGTTTTGCTTTAAAAAAACTGTTGGTCTGAAAAAGCCTGCTGTTTCTCTTGGCATTTCTTGGTTTAAGTACTGGGAGCAGCCCTTAGATAAATCAAATCTTGCAACATAGGAAGCACTTGAAATAACGACCTTTCCTTAGTGCGACTCAGCCCTGCACTACACTCCTGCAGGACATTTTTACTGCTGTTGCACCTAGTCGTGCTGATTCCTCCTTTCCCTTTCCCTGTCCCCATCACATCAGCACTCCCAGGTGGCAGGACTGTTTTTGCAGCACAGGCTGCCCGTCGTGAAAAACACCTTTCACCCAAGCTCAGCTCCTCCAGCCCTCAAATTGCAGGGGCATGCTGTTGGGGGGTACCCCTGGGCATTGAGGTGCTCCCAGAGTCCGTCACGGCATGGGGCAGCCCAGGGGAAACTCTCCAGGCCAGGTCAGGACTTCACAGCTCCCCAAAACAAGGCAGAGTTATTTCAGGTGTCTTCTCTAGAACTGTTATGGCAAAGGTCCTTTTTCTTAAACTATAGCAAAATTCACATGCAGCATGGAAACAGGAGTAACTGCTGCCCAGAAACCATTACTCCTGCTGTCTCTTAATCCCCAGGTCTCTCACTGGTGTGTGGGGGTGTGTGTGTGGGGGTGTGTGCGTGTGCATGCTTACTTAGCTCAAGAAGTATATGCATTATTTTACAGTCCAAGGGAGGCAAAGTCATGCCTTCACAGAGCACACAGTCTTCCTTTTGCATACATAAGTATCTATTGTATTTATTGTACAGAGACTTACTCTGTGATATTTTTTTTTTTTTAAAAAGCATAAAGAAATCCTAATCTTGTGAGGATCTTGCCAAGCTTCTGTAATAAAAATAATAACACCTTTTATATAGCATTGTGTGTATCTCACTGGTTTACAAGTGTGATAAATTGTATTTTTCATGCATCTTTCACTATGTCACCTTCACTCTGCCAGAGAATCCATCTCCATTCTGTACAAAAACTAGTGTCCTTTCACTTGTGTACACATGTATTTCAGGCACAAGTAAGTTAGCATGCATAGCATATAAATATTTAATCAACTTGTCTGAAACTTTTTTTTTTAAGGTTTACCTTCTTTTAAGCCTACAAATTTTAACCTCAGGGATTAACAGTGCAAAAATCAGTGTAAAGCTGGAAACAGCTCTAGAAATTTGTTCTGAACTTCTCATGCTGAAATTAAGACGACATTTCCTTTGAAATAAACATGGAAGTAACAGGTTTTGAAGATTTCTTTCTGACACTGAATATGACTTCGGAATAGCAATGACAGTGACTGGGCAGCGCAGAGCTCTTAGACCAAGGGAGCTGCCTTCAGAAAGCAGCACAGGCTGCTTCCTACCACCTTATATTCCTGATGAGAGTCTGGTACTTGCCTTACGTAGTTTCCAGGAATATCTCCAGATGGGTTTCCCAGCATATCTTAATGGAAATGTCAGCTCATCATTTCAAGACCTGACTATAAAAAGGCTTTGAAAAATGCTGCAGTTTGCGCACTTCTTTCAGCATGGAAACATTTCTGTTCAGCCACGGGAGAGCCATTACAAGGGCAGTTCACCCTTGACTCCATCAGGGATAGCCTACCATCAGATCTGTTACATGGTTGAAACATCCTTGATGAGCATTATTCATTTTGAGAGATGACCCAGATACTTTAGCCACAATGCTTTTTGTCTGTATGTGTGGAAGCACTTTGCCTCATGTGGAAGCAGAAGGGTTTGTGGTTAAAGTTCAGGCTGGAGCAGCAGAGGTTTGGGCTGTTGGCACCGGGGGCTGAAGCTGCTCACTCCTGCACACATGTGGCATGAGTGTTATTTTTCCCCACATGCTGTTTCCCCATTGTGCTTCATCCTCTTCAAAGGCATATTTGACTATCTATAAACACCATTCCTAGACGCTACAGTGAAAAGTACCAGTTCATTCAGTGCTTAACTTCCCTGGTGAGACTACCAATGAAGCTGCTGTCTCAGGATTTTTTTGCATATATCCTATATTTATAGTTTGTTGGCTTTTGCATTGACATTTTATGAGATTAACCCATTTTTTATGTAATTAATACTAATAGTGAAAAAAAAAAAAAGAATGCAGTTATCTACAAAGCAATTAGCCACAGAAAACAATCTTTTACTTACAGATGTGTTCATGTGTGTATGTGGCCCGTATATTAATAGTCTGTGTAATATTGACCAGGGATCATTTTAAAAAAGGGACAAACAACCTTGCATTTTGACTGCCTGCAGTATTTTTCCAGTGCAAACGTGACCTTCAGAAGTGATCTTAGCCAAGTGGCTGTAAGAAGCCAAGATCCTGCCCTGAGAAACAACCTGAAGTAGAATGTCCCCACATCCATGCCCTGGTTCCCTTCACATTCTCCCATCAAAGGCACAGGTTTGACCCTCACAGCGTTACAGCATCAGATTGTTTATCCGTATGTCCTGGGGGAAAATCTCCCATCTTTTACATTAATATTGCTGAAGAATTCTCTATGGATTTGGGCAAATGATGTATTTACCTACCACACTAATCCTTCCAAGTGTTGTGATTCCGCCTCACCATTTATTGCTGGAGGGCCATGAGTCAGATGGACCATACAGAGCTGGCTGATGCCATCTTACCTTGAAGAAGGTCATTGTGGATCCATCTCTAACAGCCCCGTACTCGATCTTGGTTTGCTTTGCCAAATCGTCTGCTGAATCGATGGGGGATTCCATCCTCTCCACGGTCAGGAAGGCAGCCAGGTTGGCAGTATAGGATGAGATTATGATTAAGGTGAAAAACCACCATATTCCTCCAACTATTCTGGTAGAAAGAGCTTTGGGCATCAGCTCTGATCCTGTTACAATATCATCAAAACAATCATATTAAAATGATGCCAAAGATGCTTTTCCTGATACCACAGACTGTTTTTAGGCACAGAATGCTTTTATGAGCTGTAGTATGATAAAATGATTTAAGCAATAATCTCACAGATGCACAGCTAACATTTATAATGGTAACACATTGTGAAAGGGATGTATGCCATGGTACATGACAAATGGAATTATCCTTGGGTCTAAGCCCCATTACATCTCTGAGCTAATGTTTATTGTGATATTAACCTCTTACATTCCCACTAGTATTTTTGTCCATTTCCTGAATCCTTTTTTGCCAGCATACTAATCAATTTTTTAATCAGAGATCTTTAGCAGAATGCTATCCTGCTTACAAGCTACCTGGCAGAAATACCTTACAAGAGAAACCTGCCCTGTGTACCCTATCAACATACCTAAGCAGGAACAGGGCGATCAATACAGTTCCAGTGAACTCATCAGCCTGTGTGAACCTGAGCTTAAAACCCAAAACACATCTTATTAGAAATGTGTGGTTTACATTTGAGAATTCAGAGGGCGAATGGACACATCCTTTGGGTGTACAGGGCAATGCAAAGTTTTGGACGGTGTATTTAACACTCATTATTGCTGAAAAGGTTTTAGCAGATCTGCCTGCATGTCACACCGACAAATATCAAAGTGATCTGCCATTGTCATAAAACCCCACAGAACAGCACGAGTGGGTGTTAAGTGCACTGAAACAGCTTCTAAACAGCTCAGACAAACTGTATTTAAACCACACAGGTACTCATATTTCTAAACATTCTAATGCAAGTTTTGTGCTGTTTTGTCTAGAGGCGTCCCCACTGAACTTAGCTCATTATGTGGGATTCAAGGATCTATCTAGTTCAGCAAAGCACTTAGGCAGCCACTTGAATACCTTTGACTTCAAAGTTAAGCCTTTGCATAATTATTTTGTTGATGAAGGATGGACTTAAGAGAGTACTTAAGTGCCTGTGAATGGAGATCTCAGCGCGTAAAGCTTTTGATGTGACAAACATTTCTGTTACTGGAAAAATGTGTTGACATACTATCTCTCCCCAGCTATTTAATGGTTTCTGTAAGAAATTTAAATGTGTAACAGAGAATATTTTCAGACTTTGCAAAAACTCTGAATGTGACTTTTGGGGCAAAGACCAAAAGGGTGAAAACTTTCCAAACAACCAGCAAACAGATTTAACTTAGCTTTGTAAACATACAGACATGTCGCTTAAAGGTCAAAGCTAAGCATAGCCCAAGGGTTTGAGTAGGTTGACAGAATTGCCAAACCGCGAGAGCAGATGCTCTGCCTGTGCAGCCCTGTGCAGCCCTGGTGCTGCACAGATTTCAAATTAAGCCAACAGTCTAAAAGCAAAAACTCTTACTTGAAATTTTTGAGTCCAAATGTACCCATTCCAAGAGCTGTAGCTCTCTCTGCGTTTATGTTTGTGGTCTGTTGCACTTTCTTGCTTTTCAGATTAGATTTTTTTTTTCAACACAATGAAATCTTTTCATTTTTTGTATTGTTGCTCTCAGGAAAAGTGTGTGTTTATTTCTAAGATGGGGTTGACCTGCAAAAGCAGGCTTCTAGGAGTGCTGATTCAGGTCATCCTGAATATATTATTTTTTTAAGCTTAGACAACTATACAAATATAATTTCTACACTTGGACCCTGATGTAATACCTAGCTCTGACATATACATCCCAGTAATGCATAACAGCCAGACACCTTGCAGGTATCTTAACAAGCAACCATGAAATCTGCCAGCGCAGCCTTACAGCAGCACAAGAGAGTAGGCAGAGAAGCCCTGTGTGCTGGTTTTGTGGGGTGAGATGCCAAACCTCCTGTGATTTCCTCTAGCAAAAAGTTGTTTTTGAAAAAGCAGCAGAATACATTCAGGTCAATTAAGCTTGAGACACCAGAGTCTATTAATCATGCTGTGAGCTACAGTTTTGCTTTTGTGAGATGCTGAGCACACTCTGCTCCCAGCTGAACCAAGTGGGCCCAGCATCTCCTTTGATCACTCCCATGATTATTTCAATGTTCACCTTTTTGAGGGCCTTGAGTCCAGCAAAAAACATTAATATATGCTTCATGCTCACTGACTTTGCCTTAAGCGCTCTCCTTAATGGGATAATCCTGGTCTGACCCATCGTCTGGCTGAACTGGGGCTCTGACAGATGGCTTGCCTTTCTGAAAGTGATAGTTTCTCTGAATGGATTGGATGAAATGTGCCCTGCTTGGATGCTTTCAGAGTATGCATAACACTTTCAGGGGAAAAAGAGGGGAAGTAACGTCTAAATAAAAATGTTGCTAGCAAGACTCGGGGTCAGAGACAATACTTGCTGAAGTCTCTCTAGTGCCTTTTTATGGCAGACATGACAGCCAATCCTGATCCAGACTTTGCTCACGCTCTGTAGAAAAGAGAAAGTCTGATCATCACATTTTAAAATTTAATAACAAGTGGCTTCCAATCAAGCATAACAAGCAGCTGCTGCCAACAAGAAAGAGCATAACGCTAGATGTAGAGTTTCACAACCATTCACATCATGTTCAAACTCTTCACATTAACGATGATGCACTTACTTACAATCACACGCACCACAAGTTTGTACATGGAAACATTTGTGTTGCCTTACAAATGTTTTTTCTCTTTCTTTCTTTCTTTCTTTCTTTACTTCTTTCTTTCTTTCATGCTTTCTTTCTTTCCTTTGTTTTGTTTTTAATCTTCTTGAAAGACAAGCAGAGTCTGGTTGGGGCTGACTGTCATGTACCCAAGGTAGTGGTAACGAGCAGACACTGCATCCCACAGTTTGCTGTGGATGATGGTAAACTCCAAAAAAGGCAGTACATCGAAACACAAAATCCTGGGGCACTTTCACACACAGGGCAATCACAGTTATACACACACACCTGCCTGATACTGTAAAACCTCAGCCTGTGTTTTATTGATAAATTTGAAGGAAAACAAAACAAAAAAGTGAAACAAAACAGCTCTTCCTTCATCCAACTTCCCTCAAAGTAATTTCTATGACAAAGCTCTATATCCTGTAAATACATTAGTGCACCAATAAAAATGAGTGCATCTTAGGTACAATACAAGCTTTATTCTCTACCATATCTAGGAAAGAATCCTCCTCATGTTTCTTAACTGCTACTCATGTCTGTTAAAGAGGGAAGAATAAACTGTACCTGGATGAATGCAGAGATGGTTTTATATTCCTTACTTAAATGTTTAGGAATTTAATACCAAGGTACTGCTGGGCTTTCCTCTGGATTGCCTTTTGATTGTTGTCGTGGGGTGGGGTTTTTTTGTTCAGCTTTGATTCAACTTGAAATATTTCTCAGAGAATATTTTCATTCTTTTCAGCGGACCCCAGTTTTGGTGAATAGTGATTTAATTGGAAACCTTAGAACATACATGCCATAAACAAATGTGTTTAGTACACATATCTGTTTGACTTCCCATATGGAGTAAGCTTCACTGCCCTTCCTTGTCAACTGAGTAAAATGTCAGCTGTTTCCAAACTCATCAGCAACAGGGACTTGTGACTGGGTTAAGTTAATGCTTCTAGGGTTGGATGCATTTACAGAAGGATGGGACTCATACCTGCAGAAAAGCCATAAAAAAAAAGGTTTGGTTTTGGTTTTAAACAAAGTGTTTGACAAGTGCCAACAAACTTAACAACGCTTCTGAAGAAAGAGCATCTTTTTTTGTTTGGTAGTTAAAACAGTTTTTCTAGGGTAGCTAAGGCTGTTACTGTTTCCGTTGGGATGGAGCCCAACATTTTCCTGTTGCCAAACCTCTTATACCAATAAACTCAACTTCAGCATGAAGCACTTCACATCCCTCTTGCGATTATTTTACATTTCAGCTCCCGAAACTCCCCTGTGGCTCTGTCCGCTTCCCTTTCTCTCAGATGCTTCCCCTCCTTCCTCCTGCTGCAGCCCTATTCTGGGCTTCACAGGTTCCCCTCCTCTGCCTGCTCCTGGTTGCAGTGGCACATCGTTTTCTTCCTTTCTTCTATTGCTTAGTTTCTGAGATCAGGTTTTACAGTATATGTTGTATTTACAGAGGGTGGAGTTTACCAGCACAGAAGCCCTTGAGCAGACTGTGGGACGTGTGCAATAACGAAGTGTAACCGGTGTACCTTGCTGCATGAGAGCTCCAACTCCAAACCAGAAACTATTTAGTAAAGTAAAATTGTTTTCCACCACATCTGAGTCTGGGTTGCACGGGTGGGGGTTATACCATTCATATGGTGTAAACCTGTGGCAGTTAACAGAAACAATCTGTAAACATCAAATAGAGTACACACAGCGGCAGCAAACCTGCTGAACAACGCACAAAGTGAGGAGGTTAATGAAGGAAACAAGAAAAAGAAAACCTCAGCTGAAAGGCTGTCCGCGGGACATCTCGCAGCTGCCTCGTGTAAGCTGTGGAGCAGCGCTGCAATGCCAGGAACCGTTTTCACAGTCCCCGATCTAGCACAGGGCTACTCCCTTACTCCTCCGGCTCTCGGGGTAGAGCCCTCAAGGGTGAGACTGCTGCAATGCCCCACGGCTTCCCTGCCCACAGCGCTGACAGACAGAGACATTTGTAGGGGCAGGGGGACTACTGGAAGCCACGTAGCTGCTCCGTGGTAAAGCGTTTAGAAAATAATGAAGGAGTAGCAGCCCTCTAAAGGCAACCATTGTTAGCTGTCCGTAGGCGAGACGCTGGATGCTGAATGTGCGCTCCCTGTGCAAGGCTGCCGTGGCAATGGAAAAAAAGGCTGCCGATCGTTTGAAGGCATTCAGGAGCAATTGCACTGCTGAAAGCCATAGGGCCACGCTGTCGGCATTGCAGGGAGAGAATTACGCAGAGGATTGCCTTTAATGGAAGAACTCTGCTCTATTCCCCGCACACCGTCCTGTAACTGCAAACTGTGCCTCTTCTGCTCTGCCCAGCACTTGGCAGAGTTAGGCTAAGGACCGTTTTTCCCCAAGGTACCTTGCCTGCTGTTGCTTCCCACTGCTGCGCGGCTTGCTGCATACTTTCTCATGAAGTTTATGAATATAGCTTTAATTACCAATGTCATGCCAATACATTTTAATTACTGTTTCAACAATGTAATTAAGCACTGAATTTATGCACAGTTGCAAGCAAAGCGCCTTGCTTAGCTGAAGTAATGAACTCTGATAGTAATGAACCCACTAACTGAAACAGTATGTAGCTTAGGATGCCATTAGCTGCACAATATTACCATTACTAGCACGATAGTGTTCAAAATTGTAACAAAAGACGCAGTTTTCAGATTCAAAATACAACAGTTCTGGATACACCAGTTAAAAGAAAAGCAATCACCAAGTTACATGCTTCAAATTTGTGCTAGAATAATGGAACCAACCGTTGTGTAGTAACAAAATTGTTCCTGACTCAGTTCGTGCACAAGTAGGGAAACACATCCTTAGAAGGAGACCCAGAATTATGATCTGTAGGTTGCCTGAGCTGCCAACCGCCACAGAAGTGAAAAGGTCCCATGCTGAGTGTTCACCCACAGGGTCCTAGAGTGTTAACAGGGGACAGCAAGGAGATGTACAAATAACTCTGCCTGACCTGACTGGGAAGCCCAAGGCTGGGATCTTGCATCATTTCAGAAAACAGCCATGTTCAGTAGGTTGGACACAAATGTCTCCGTCACCAAAAGAACAAAAAGGCAGTTGCTAGAAAGTGGCAATGAAACGCTGGCAGCAAAACTCTTTCTGCCAGACTGAAAAGATTTTTATAGTGCTGAGTATATATTTTAATGTGGCACTAGGATATATATTTCTTTTTCACCTTGAAACAAAAGCTGATTTTCTTTTTGTGTTTCTATCACTGCCCTGAGCCCTAAAAAGAGGCTGGCTTACAATTCTGCTCTATTTCACTGCTCAGACCTTCTGTTTTCCTGGCTATTTTCCCCTATTTTTCTCCCTCCTTGGACCTTCAGCAGCAGCTATGCTGAAGTTTCTGATAAAGATAAGATGCTCAAGGTCTCATAAGTACCTTTTTATTAGAGGGTCTGTGTGACTTTCACCACTGATGGTTACCTCAGCTACCTATCTCTACCATTGTTGACATCAACAGCACAGCCGATATGGCATTAGCAGTAAAGGGAAATTTTGGCAGAAAACGCCTTGTTCATTCACTGCCAGTGTACTTAGGAAAAGAGCTTTGTCAGTCTGTAACCCTTCACAGTGATAAAAGCTTCAGTGTTTGAGTTTAAAAATTAATATAACAATGACAGGGCTACATAAGGCTCAAAGACAATTGAGAAATTATTCAGCTGCTGAAAAGTCTGAAGAAATAATAGGAAGATTATCCCAGTCTATGAAAATTATTCCCCAGTATTTGTCTTCCATGAACCGATGTCAAAATACTGTTAACCATTTAATTTACTGTGGCAGTGTTAAGGGGTGGATGCTTCCTGAGGTTCTTAAAACCAATCTAATCCATATTTGCTTAAACACTTGGCAAATCTTACAGAAATCTTGACATATTTGGAGACGTGAACAGGTCTAGATATGTACTGTAAGAATGGCTTAACTTCTTGGAGTAATTTAAAATTTATAAAGTCTAAAGTAAACTAAGATGACATGTGAACATAGTTTTGTGTACTTCAGCCTATATAGTCACAATCTAATTAGGCACTGGTTTTAGGCATCAGTTCAAAAAAAGCATTTATGTCAGAAAAAAATTAAACATTCAGAAAATTATATTAACTGTTCTGCTGAAATTGTGTGTTCTTTTCCTCTTTTTCTAAAATAGGTAGGTTATGAGAATGATATGCAAACTTGACATATTTGTTACAAGTCATGTTTTGTGCTGTGTATTATGAATGTGTGTGGGTCTATACCTCTAATGACATTTAAGGCTTTTAGCTAATTTTAGCCACATCTGACAAATAGGTAGAGCCCTTAGAGGTTATCATGCTCCTGCAAGTATTGTGAAACATTGCAGTAGTAGCCCCACTAGGAGAGAAACTGCAGGATGAGCTCACAACTCATTACGTATCAGCTAATCCACATGGGAAAGATGGCCTATAAATCCTTCAGCTGCAGGGAAAGCAAACACACAGACAAACAAACTTCAACTGGCGATCACAATCCACCATGAGACACAAATCTGTAGGGAAATCAGGCTTCATTAGTTACACTGCTCCCGGAACTACTGCTTTTTAGAAAGATTTCAGAAACAAACAGTTACACAGGGCGAACCTATGGATTTACCCAAAGGCTACACTGTGATTTGGAGCAATATTTTACAGCCAAGAAAGAAAAGCAAACAGGATTCACAGCTGATGATTTGTGAGCACTGTGCATTTCGCTTTGGTTTGCTCCTGGCTGCGCATCTGCATGTAGGCAACTCTGCAAGCAGAGGACCCTGATGCTTATTTATTCTTGCAAACTTGATGCTGTTATTTTAAAAAATAGAAGCACTGAGGATAACTCGGGTTTTGTTTTCCCTTCCGCCTGTTCTGTGGTGGAGAGGACTGTGGGATGTTTTTAGTCTTGGCACACAACTGCAGAAAAGTCAATCTGCCACAGTTGAGCAGATTTAATATTAGTCATGAATGAGATCATGATTTGCGTACAGTAAGAGTTATTATTTATGGTACAGTGAGCCACTGCAAGAGCTTGTGGGAAGTCATGACTAATTGCATACAGTCCCATAGCTGCCAGGAATGGATCAACTCTTTCTTTTACCTAGGGCCAACACTAATAAGTTAACCCATGACCTTTCCTCCTCTAATTCCCTCCTTCTTCTTCACATTCTCAGCAATTTAAAGGAAAAAAGCAAATCCCACAAATTTCTGTACTTTGGTACCAGTATAGAAACATGCAAACAAGCAAAGTATTCACATAGGTTGTCCACCTGGAACAAGGGTTGTTCAGTGGACCACAGAAAAATGTATGTCCAAGGCCATTCACTCTCAGCAGAACTGCTTGTGTGAATAAAGGTTTTGCAGAGCTCTGCCGCTTGAATAAAGAAAACAGTGAATTGGAGGAAAAGCAGCAAGTGCTTAATTTGACCTGGCTCACACAGAAGTGGAAGTCAGGCACAATGTGCTGTGTTATCAGAATTAATGATTCAGATTACAATTATTTTATGACCTTTGAATGAGGTATATGTATGTATACATGGGACTATATACATTATTGCTGACTTCTTAAAGTTGAATGCCATCATTGGTAATAAAAACTGCAGCATTTCTGTTACTTTTGCTGTGATGTGAATGTGTGAACTTCCAATGATACATCACTTCAGTTCTTATATTTCATAGTATAAATGTTTTCTCAGACTATTTTCCATATACTTTATTAATGTGGAATATATTGTTGTATATGCAAAACAATACATAAGAGAAGTGGGGAAAGGCTTAATTAGGGTAGTCTCAGTAAAAAGAACCAAAGCATGAGTCTCTGTGAAACACTAATAAAAATATTTATGTTTTAAATTATAAAAAGGAAAAAATGAAGGATAGGATGAGATCAAATAAACAGAGTTGGAAATTAAATTCCAAGGCTATTATCTGAAGAAAAGGACAATATCTATGCCAGTTTGGAGCCCAGGTTTAGTCAGGAGTACAGAAAAAATATGCCTCAAATGACCAATTTCCTCTGACAAGTTTCTAAGTTCATTTTCTTTCATGCTTGGTTTGCTCTTGTTCAAAGCCCTACAGCAACTGACTCCCAGACTGTGGTCCATGGGCTCTGAGGCCACGATAAGTAGCTTGTATCCAGTTTGTGAAACCATATCAGCTGTCTAGAGTTTTAAAGGTAAAGTTCAATGATAAGGGTATAGAGCGCTCTGCTGGCCCTCTGGAGATGTGACTGCAGTCCACTGGTCCAGAAACTTTGTGGCACACCTGCCTTTGAGAACATGATGAGCTTTGGCCTCATTTGGAAAAGCGGTGTGTATGTGCTTATTTCCTGCTGGTTTTGAATAGGGACATCACTGGAGCCTGCCACTGACAGGCAGGGTGCACCTCAGGACAGAGCTGGGAGAGAGCCTTGGGTATACATCACCTTGCAGATTGTCCCATCAGGTTCCCAGTCAAGTTATCTTGTATTTTCAAGGGGAAATCAGCGGAGCTAATTAACATCCCTCAGAAAAAATACATTCACATCCTCTTTCTTACCTTTTAACTGTATGCACTGTTAGTGGAAAAGAGAAGTGCTTACATGCAAGTAATATAAGCCGCTTTTCAACATGCAGTCTGCTGAGGTGTTGTATACTGACAAAGAAAGGCTGACACATTTCATCGGATATTTCTCCCCGTTCAGCCCTTAAGGAAAGTAAAATCTCATCACATTGCAATATATAAAAGTGATAGCAGTGTTGATGTGAAAATGCCAAGAGACTTTCTAGAACGTTATGTTTTAGGACTGGATAAAACCTTTAGGATGGTATTATACTATATCTGCTTTGCAGAGCCTATGCAATACCTATGGGAGGAGAGGTAGTTAATGTGGATGCATCTAAAACTATGTCTTCAACTTACCTTGCAATGACAAAGAGGACACAACTGACTCCAAGGCAGGCTAGGAGAACATACATCCAAATATCAGGAGAAAGAGGGTTTAAAAAGGAGAAAACACCAGGGTTTGTCCCATTGGGCTTCCGGTACAAGATACTGATTCCCAGCGTCATGAAGGGCTTGGAAAAATCAATTACTTTCTCCCTTACATAGGTAATAGTGAGAGGAGCAACAGCCAGATCAGCTTTCTGAAAACACAAATGGGAAAATATTCTTCTTTATGTTCAGCAAACGCACTGCTATTCCTTTCATTTTTTACCCCAAGTATTAAAAACTAAACCAAATTTGACTATAAATCTGAAGTGTGCAACAAAATTTAACATTGCTAGTGTATTCTTTGGTACATGATAATTGGTTTCCTTTTTTTGCAGGCAGAGGGATATTTGTGACTTCCATGTGAGTAGGAGAGGTATGACCAGGGACGTGGGGCTCACTCCTGTGCAACAGGACAGACTGCGAGCAAGGACTGCCAGAGCGTCTGGGAAGGGACGACGTCCACAGATCAGAGGCTGCTGCAGGGTGGAAGTAAGCTGGAAGCTCAGCCTTTGCTGTTGGAGTTTGTAGCCAAGGCGTGGGCAGGACCCATGCTAGCTCAGTGCCCACTGCCCCACCGCAGATGGAGGTGTCCCCCAACACCCATGAACTGTTGATTCAGATGTACTGACATGACTTCCTAGTCTGACAAATGGCAATAAAGACAGACCAGTGGCTCTAAAAAATTAAAACTAAAGCAAACATTTCATTTGGGCTGGCTTCATATAAAATACCACAGGTGAAAGGAGAATAAAGAGAGAAGGATTCAATCTTACATGATCTATGAGTTCTTTGACCATCCCATTCCACTCTCCTTTGTCATTCTGGGCTCCATATTTACCATCAGAAACTAGTTTGACCTCATAGATGAAGCCTAAAATATTTGACAGCTCCTTTAGTAAGTCCAGGCAATAACCCTCAAATCTGTCATTTCCATACAAGGGCTTGTCAGACTTCTTGTACATAACATAGGGATCTTCCTGTAGAAAAAGACAGTAGACATGTAGCAATACAAATGAGGTTTGTTTCGGATTATGTTTCTCTAAATTATGTTAATATTTTATAAATGGATTGCAATTAGATGGAAACCAGTAATTTACCGTGTCCATTAAAAGCTGTTTTATGTGTGTGTTAACAAATTGACTGAATCAATTAGTAATAAGCATAAGGGCCCTAATTTTCAGTGGAACAGACCATTCATAGCTCCCAGGAGCTTTACTTAAAGTAGTGCTTAGCAGCTCCAAAATCAGACCCTAAATCTCTATTCTACATTGCCCCACCCGAAGGGGCAGGAAGGGATATTGAAGAGGAGAGAAGCCTAAAAAACAGAAAAAGAATCATAAGGGGAACCTGAACTTTTATATTCTGAGAGAAATAAATCTTTATTAGAAAAATCTTCAAATGTACAAAATAGCTGTGAGTTGAGCAGGTATTCACATGAGAGAATGGAGAACAGCATAGGTAGATTGCAAGTACCTTGTTGCTTTTCTTTTTAAAGGATTTTGGGTAGAACAAGATCTGGGCAAGCAGGTTTCTGCAGTTTAATGTGGCAAAAGACCGCTGGCAATAGAAAAGGAGTGTAGAGGGAGCCTTTGAGCTCTTTCCCTCCTCCTGAGGAATTAGGCAGAATAATTGAAAAAAGTGGCATTACTGAACAGGGAGAAAGCATGAGGCAGAACAACTTCTGAATACCCAGTTTCATATTTTCCATTTATGATAGTAAGGACATACCTCAATCTGTCTATCCACTGTTTGCTACTTACTTTCAGTCCTCTTCATCTCATTTTCAGTAAAAAGGAAGGCTGTATAAACACTGACTACAAAGCTGAGTATTTGTGTGTGTTAATTCTTCTGGGAAGAAAAGTATGCAGGGTTCATCTCTGAAATATTGAAGCAAGCTAAACAATTTTGGAGGCAAAGGTTCCCTAGAGTCTTTCATTGGCAGTGGGGTATTTTTGAGTCAATCTTGTGGACAGACAAATGAGTATGTCGATTCTGAGTCTAAATCAACAAATTTGCTTGAAAACAGGCTAGTTTAACAAACCATTGTTTAGTACGGTGTGAAACAGCCATGGAGTGCAGAGCAGAGGTGGCAAAGGCAGCCATGGAAAGCCCCGCAACTCACCGTCAGCGATGCCTGCGTCCTACAGAGCAGCTGGTGGTGTCACCTCTGCCCAGCGAGACTTACCAAAATGGTGGTGACGATAAGTGTCCGGTTAGCCAAGGAATCCGTGATGTTGGTCGATTGGCCCTTGTTGCTGTCCGTCATGTTAAGGCCACTGTATGAGTTCCAAACCCCAATCTGCACAGAAAAGAGTGGGTGAGCAGCTGCCCGGCCATAGTGAGCCGAAACATTTCCCTGAACGATCACCGCCTAGGAAGAGTGCACTGGCTCTGGTCACCACAGAAAGAGACACCAGCAGTACAAAATGCTAGAGAAGGGAAACAGCTGTAGGTCTGAGTAAGGCAGCAATATCAAATGGCTGATTTAGAAAACACAGAGAACATACTGCCCTTTCAAAAGCAGGTGGAAATGAATAAGCTGTAAGAGTATACGGCATGTCAATACAATGGCATATGAGCCAATTTGCTACAAAAGTGGAACATGTTGACTTTGTTTCCCCCTAAAAAATGTCAAGTGTCTATTTTTATGATTTTTTTTTAAACTTTTGTAAATGGTAGAGTTGAAATACATGGCAAGACCTCTCTCTTCCAATACAACAGATTAAAAGCTTGAATAAATATGTTAAAGCAGATTGGTGGATGCATTGGCCTGTTGCTTCTGCTGTGCCTTCAGCAGGTTTAGCAAAGATTATTCTGTCATTTCTTGACTACTGTATATGACAGAGCTAGCAAGGTGATACTGTTTCACCCACCGATCAGTATTTGCTCAGTAAATATAAGTGCCCAAAGGCAAATTCCTTTCTAGCCCCAGAGATAGTGAAGAATTGCAGTACTTAATGCCCAATCCAAAGCCTCAAGGGAAAGATCTTCATGATTTCAGTGGATTTGGATTTACAGCTTGTGAGGGCAGAAATTATAACCATGTTGATTTATTCAGATAAATATTTACTTAACATAGGCACAGTCTGAAAGCATCTTCAGGTTTTATGCCTTTAGATTTACATACACAGCGTGGTTGAGGGCCAATGTGAGAAAACTCCAGGCAAGAGCCTGGCTCAGGCACTGTGGTTTGTATTGAACATTTGTGGAGAGCACCAGACAGATAGCTTGGGGGTCTGACATCGGCCATCCACAGAGCCCTTCGCATCACCGTGCTGCTCTGCCAGCATGTTTCAGCTCTACCCGGGAGGGATCCGCTTTTAGATCCTCTCTGCTGGGATTGTCAGCAAAGCTGCCAAGTAAGTCTAACACAAAACCCACTGACTTCTGTGTACTGAAGGTCTCTATCTGCCATCAGATGCTCAGTCATTTCAGACCCAGGCTGGACTCTTTCTCTTTGGTTGTTAAGTGAGGCAGAGATGGTGTTGCCTTTGTAGCAAACCCAACAGATATTAGTTTGTGCTTGTTGAGTGTGGGTTTGGGGTAATAACTGTATAATTTCAAACAAACTTTGAGTTTGTGTCCCTGGGTGCCATTGCTTTCGCCTTTCACAAACTTTTTTTCAAAGTACACTTAATGGGAATAGTCATGCCATTTTTTTTAAATTATTTTTTCAAGCGTTTATCAGTCATTCTCTTTGTTTCCAAAACTAGATCAGGTTGGGAAACTGATCTGGAAAGTACACACGAAATAAAATGTTGGATATTATGATAGCCTGTGCCAGGAATATAGTAAATAACCAGTGTCCTTGAATTTGCACCAAGGTGGCTGAGTTAATCAAAAAGCCGTTCTGCTCGTTGTTACTGACTTGATATGCTTTTATCGGCTGGCAGCAGGGAAGAGGAGAACAACCATGAAGAACATGGAGCGACACAGTCACAGTGCATACAAAATACACCAGGAGACCATTCTATGTCTGGATAAAAGAATGACACCGCAGGTCAACCTTGATTAGAGCGATGGAGGAGGTCGGAGGGGCACTGGGAGAATGAGGCCAAGGTAGTACATCACTATGGTGAATCCGGGGGATTTATTGCAGTTTAGTGACAAGTTTGAGAGGTGTCATATGCCCTTCTCAGCAAGCCTGTGCTCTGAACCAATTGTAATTTGGTTTAAATCAATTCAGCGTAACATGAAATGCTTTGAGTCAAAAGCGAGATTGGTTCAGTAGTGTTCTGCATGTCAGGTAGGATGATCTATTCACCAGTAATGAGGGAAATGGGGGCCTTTGTGCCTTAGCCTGATTCACTGAAGATTAAAACAAGGTTATTAAGCATGTGCTTTATAAGAACACGAAAAGAGTGCTATAGGATGTTTTGCACTGGTCTACTCTGTAGCATTAAAATCTCTCTCAAAACAACACAAAACCAAAACCTTTTTCAACTGTGTATGTGGAAGGGGTGGGAAAAAATAAGATCTGTGTGAAATAATACACACAAAATATAGTTCTAAGTGTTATAAGAAATTTCTATCTCGTGACTCCAGAACACTTTAAACGTGGTAAATGCAGTTGTTACCTTCTCCTTACAGAATGGCAACTGTGGGTTGTACCTCCAGAGGGGAGCAGCACATGGGGCTGGTCTCTGACTCCCACTTTAGTGCCTTATCCACCAGGCAGAGGCACCTCACATTAAAAGAGAGCTGAGATTCCTGGGGTAATTTAGATCTTTTATAAACAAGCTTAGTTCCAATTTCTGTGTGTTAGTGAATGACAGCATCCATTTAATCATCTATATTATTTTCTGTAAGGAGCTAATAACACTCTCATCAAAATTTTGAGTCAACAATGCTTGAACATTGCCTGCACAGTACGCATTTTGTGGGAGGCAAAAAAAACCCCAACCCTGCACTTTAAAACAGTCCTGCTGCTGATGCTAATACATATTTGAAATGGTGCAAATTTACCACTCATGGTGAAACTTAGGTGAATCAGGAATGATAACAGCTGAGGAAAGGACCACTTTTGCTGCAGCGAGGAGCCTCTACTCTAAAAGGAGAAAAGCACAGCTCCCATGAAACAAAATAATAATTAAAAAAAAATATTGAAAAAGCTGAATCCTGACAAGATATTTTTACTAGTTGGAATTACAGTGTCTCGACTCAGGACAAAACTTATTCTGCTGGAAAAATTCATACTCTTGGATAGACTGTTGTCTCTAAACTGCAATATGAGAGTCACTATCAAAACCCAAAGGATGAGTCTGAAGACCCAGCCCAAAGGTTTTTTGCATCACCCGTCTGTGTACAAACCTTCTTCCACACTTTATATAAATGATTAGAAACCTCGCCAGCAGCCTTGGTACAGAGAAAAATAAACAGAGTGCTTCATTAAAAATGAAAAGAGAACCAGTCTGCAGAGCTGTGTGGGAGCAATTACATTTAAAGTCTCAATTAACCCATCAGCAATTATCATTCAGAGTCAAGCCAGTGTACGCAGAGCAAGGGACAACGTTGTCTCCAGCTGACATGAGCTGGTGGTGTTACCTGTGTTAGGGATTTTTGGACATCCACAGCAGCCACCTCCTAGGCAGCGGTGGAGGGAGCCCTGCAGTGCCTATTGGCAGCCCATGTTTGCTGGCTGAGGGTTGGGGCAAGGCCATCCTGCCACTTTCCAGGACCCCCCCAAGTCCCCCTCAGTCTCCAGCATGGGCCCCGGCTGGTGGTGGCAGGGTTCAGATGCCAGCAGCAGCGCCATTTGGCTAGTATGAAACATGGCCAAAAGTGTCCTTGGCTTTGGGCTCCTTCCTATGGTCTCTGCAAGTCAAGGAGCTCTCCCTGCCTTACACCTCTGCATCTTCAGGACAAGTGAAGTTTACCAAGTGGTAAAGCAAGGAAAACAAGAACTTTTAACATGGATTTTTTTTTTAAAGAGGCATGCTTCCCTGAGTGTTCTAAAGGAATGTGAATTTTATTTGTCTTTTGTTTGAATGCACAAACAGTTTCTGAAATTGTATCATGCAGAACTTTCTGTTTTCAAACAAAGATGCTGCAACTCACTCAGTCCCCTGTAGTCTCACCATTTCAGCACAATTTATGATAATCAGTTAGTGATGTTAAGGAAAAAGAACCAATCTAATCTCAAAAACATGAAGAATTTTTAGCATCTCAACTCTTGTTGAGGTTATTATTCAAGCACCTTTTTTTCTCTCTCCCTCATGTCACATTTATTAAAAGCAGTACATGTAAAATAAGCCTAGGTTTTACCTATATATATGAATTTACCACAGCAAGTTACAGATGCAAGAACTGAAGATAATGTGCACTTAAAATAATTATTTCCATTCAGATAATTATTGCCAGTCCCAAATTCCTATCCCATACCTCAAAATGCAAAGTATGCGCTATAAAATAATAAAACAATCTTAGTACCTCTGTTTTAACTTTGACTTAAATAATCTTGAGAAGAGTGGTTTTTACCCCAAGCACAGGAGATTCAACCTGAGGAGAATGGACTTTCCCATGCCCTTGTCAAATTACCTTTTTGTCATTGTTTTACAAAAGATCTGGTTACCTTTTCTGTTCCTTCCTCCTTGAGGCTAATAATGTCCAAATCAAAATCTTTCCTTAAGCCGTCCGTTTTGTTGAAGGTTATGCGCCCTGTCAGACCATCCCACCGTGCCTGTGTGAACACAAAAACACTCTTCCCTGTAATGATTAGTAGGAACTGAAGCCAGAACAAATACTGCATTTTAAATTAATGGTAGCATTGAATCTCTTCCAAATAGTTTTTTAAGCTTATGTGGCTTTTTTACTTTGATAAAAACCACTTCAACTTTTTTGTTATTTAGTTTCCCTTCAATATTCTTTGTATTTTACAATCAGGCACAAGTTTGTGACAGTTTGTATATATTGATTTACATATGTCTAGTACTGCATATAAAAAGATATACTGAAGAGAGAAAGAGAGAATAAAATATGTGTTATGCATTCCCAAAGGGCAGTTTTGCACTGCACAAGCATTCACTAAGAAATTAAAAAAGGAGTCTGTGTTGTCCAAGCTTTGGGTCTGAACCTTGGAGTAAAACAGCCTAAATGCACCAGCCTCACTGGAGTGATCCTCTTTACCCCAGCCCAGGACCTTTTAAGTTCTCCATGATGAATGGGTTACAAATGGCAGTCAGTGCTGAATGGGAGTCCCTGGAAGGTCCTTAATGAAGGAAGGTAGCTAACCATCCCAAATCACCAGAGCTTTCTCAGCCCTTCAGTTGTGCATTTCCTAGTCTCGTGTGATAGATATTGCCTCTGCTACTCAGGGCCCAGAAATCCAGATTTTTCCAGGAAGAGATAAACGGAAGAAGGGCTTTTGTCATTCTTGCTTGATTTCTTGGACAGGTTGTGGTTAAATGTCCCCTACCAGCATTGGACTCTTAATGTCCTGGACTTTGCTGAATTGTTTCACTAATCCCTACTCAGTTTGTATCCCAAGGAAGAAGACACAAGTTCCCAAGTAAGCAAATGAGGTGTATCATTCCTAATAGGCACACTGCCACTGCCTGTGCTCACAGGTGTTGATGGCACGATGATGATGGCTCTAAAAGTAGGCTTTCAGAAAAGTTCACCCAGTCACAGATACCTAATAAAAACTTTGTAGTGTAAGGTACACACAAGTCTTTCTTACATATGTGTTTGATGTATGGCATACGTGTTGCATATGATCGGTTTTGGTCCAGGCAGTATTTTACTGTTCTATCATAATTAAGTGAAATCACATTTTCCTTGTTTTAAATATTAACATCAGGATTAAGTTAAAGTGGTGGACTTTGTGTATCAGTCTGTATAGCCATGATGATTCCCTGTGCTGGGGAACACTTCTTCAGTGCAGTGGGATCAATGTCCAGAACTAACATCCTCTGCAATTTAAGTTTTCTGTGTCTTGTAAGCTTCCCAGCAAGCTCACTTTCCTTTATATGAGATCTGTCTCTCATATAGCCCCCATTTTGTCCCCAAAGCTGAAGCTTATCTAGAAAAGAAAGTATATTTGATGGTTTTCAAACTGCAGATGATTTTTATAATTTATTTTTGGGAGCTCCCACATTAGATTAGATTAAATTCTTCAAAGATACAAGAAAGGCTGATGATAAATGATGGCACAGTTTCTTCATTGTGTCAGCCATATAGTTCCTAAATTACAAGTTTTCCTACTGCGCGTTGTTATTTGCTTCATTTAATTTGTTGTAGACGGATGACATAAGGAAAGCTGCATTAAAAATCAGCAGACTTACAGAATGGTGTCTCCCCTTCCTGTTAAATCTAAATTCTAGCTCTGAATCGGCAAGATTTAATCTCAGATGCTGGAGTGTTATCACCATGTGTCTCAGACAAATCTGGTGCATCTAGAATTTTGTGGAAATATAGCAGGATTTTGAAGTATGCTTAAGTAAAATAAGAATAGAAAAGCACAAATGCAACAAACTTGCTATGAGACTTTCCATCTTAATCGCACGGGAACCTATGAAAATCGCAGCTGTAAACAATGAAACACCTGTGGTTTTGTATGCTGATGTAATTAAGATAGCAGGAGGCGACACATATGAATGCATTTCATTATATAATATCTCTTTTCCAGTCTGTCTTGTTATTACTCTGACATGACCCCCATCTCTTATTCATAAAGATGGAACATTCTTTAAAATATGATCTTTAGAGATCAATTCCTCCTCAGAGGGCAATTTGCTTCTGTGAAATGCTCACATTTATTGATTACACATCAGATGCTCAGCTTCTCTGCTAAAGTGAATCTTGAATAAAGGAACCAATATGTTATTTTTGGAAATGGTATCAGGAGCCTACATCTCCATTCTTGTAAAAAAGATTTATATGGTGAAATGCTAGCTCGTTTTTGAAAATAGGCAGTGGTGCTTCTACCCCCACACTAAAAAAAATGGAAGGAAAGGATGTTATAAGCTGCATAGGTGTATGCTTAAATTTCAAGGTAGCAGAGAAGTGCATATAGCCTTTGTTTAACTTAAGTCCCACTTAGACCATCAAATAATGACCCAAATGTGAGTTGAATTATGAACAGAAGTCAGGGAGTGTTTCTCAGAAGAGTTAAACTTAAAACGTTGAAGATTTTTTTTTATCCTAATTGTGAGGCACATTTGAATTCTAAATTTAATTTCTGATTTTTATTTTATTTACTTTATTTATTCCAAATAAAAATAAAACATTTGGGTTTGAGTCCAGAGAGAGCATAATTTTATTTCTGACTTCAAGACAGTTGTGGCACCTGTGTGTGCAGCACATCTAGACAGACAGGTGATGTTTCTATCATGAGCAGAAACTAAAGTTATCCTTAAGAAACAAAGGGATGGATGAGCTAGGAACCTACGATCCATCCCAGGCCTTCTGAAGTCTATGGTAAAACTTCCAAGCTTTTAATACGATTTGATTCCTAAAGCACAATTGCCTGCTGCATGCAAAGAAAGTGAAATGTATCATTGCTCCGAAATCATAGCTGTATACCACCACCTCTAGATGCCTGTCCGGTAGACCATGGATGCAAGTGCCTATTAGGCGCCATGTTCAGGCGAAGAGAATAGGCAGCAGTGACACAGTTCTCAAATGCAGTTAATGAACAGAAATGAAGCAGAACTTTCTGAATAGTCAGAAACCGCACAACTGTTTAACACAGCAATGAGATTTCATGCTTTTGTACGCAACTTTTATAGCAATTTTAATGTTTCTAGTGACACTCCGTGTTAAATGTTACAGGATATATTAAAAGTTGAATTGGAACCTAATCATGTAATTCATCAAAAGAAATTGCTTTTTTGCACTCTGTCCTTGCTTTAATATTAGAGGAACTAAGGGCAGAATTTGAAACTCTTAGGGACAGAATGTATTTTCGATTTTGTTTGTATAATTTTGAGTAGAGCTTGCAGCTTAATTAAAAAATGTGATTTCCAGTGGCTTCTGTTTGTAATGTCCTTTGCTTGTCTTAGATCTCATTTATGCAAGGTTGCAGGCTGCCTCTGACAACAGAACCGTGAGGAAATGCTGTTCTTTCGGGAGTTTGGTCTGCAGCAGTAGTGCAATGTAGTATTCGTCTGAGGTTCAAAATAAGGTTTCACATTCTTCAATACCATGTTTTATCGGATAATTATTATTCCTATTTCCAAGTTGTGAACATTTGATAACTTTCTCCTGTTTATTAAACAAAATGGGGAATTAATCCAATATGTTGTTTTCAACTGGTAATTGAGAAGCAAACCATACAGGACCAGCAGCTACTCAGACCCTTTCTTACTAAGCATTGAAAAGGCAGTAGATAGAACAGATTACAGGTAAGTCTTCAGTCATCTCTGAAGGCTGTCAGGTACCTGACATGGCAAAAATATCCAAAGCAACCTAATGAAAACTGTGAAACTTTCTATTTTTACTACTTTAAATAATTACAATTGTGGGTAAACTACAATGAAATCTGGGGTTAAATATGCAAATTACAATATTGGTTTCCCTATAAATATATTGATGGAAAATTATAACAACTGGAAAATGAAGCTGACTCAGCTTCTAAGAGCAAACACTCCAGAAGCTTGCTATCAATTCACGCTACTGTCATACAGTCTTTATAGCAATTTCCACTTCATCATCTTGAATCAATGACCATAGCAGCCTTAGTTTCAGCCAAAGCCAATCAGCAGTTCAGTCACAGAATCAATTAGTTCAGCTGCTACCAGACTTAACTAAGGTAAAACAACAGGTACATTTCATATTCTGTTTCTTTTGCCTCTACTAGACCTCACCTAGATTTCCAGATTTGCATTACCAAGATATAAGTAGATCAAGAAATCATAATGCACAGTGTATACAATGCATTGACTGAGGAAATATCCAGCTTTGTGATATAGCCTCAATGGGATATAGCCAATTTTGTAGATACCGTATTGCACTACTGCACACAAAATTGTCACTCTTTCTCAGACAAATTGATTGTGTTTTTATTATGAATTTGTTTTTTCTTACTCAATATAAGTTTATCCAAATATTTTAGTTAATCATTTATCTGCCTATGGCGTATTTTCTCTTTCTGAGTCCAGTGTTACAGTGACAGATACTGGATAGTTATGTTTCAAATTAGAAAACTTTAAATTTTTCAAGGTCCTTTTTAAAGTGTTCAAAGCACCCTGGCAATACAAAAATATAAAGGCATAATCTTATTTTAACTATTTAAACTATTATGTTTAATGATGTTTCATAATGTCCAGACATTTCTGCTCTTCTATTAATATTCCACTTATTCCAATAATCTGTGAAATAAAAGTTTTTCTGAACCTGTTCTTTAGACCTCCACTTGTAACGAATCAAGCAATCTCTTCAGAGTTTCAAACTCGTTTCAACCTTTTACTGTTCCCCCTGTTCAAAAAATAAGACCCCCCATTTTGAATGTATGTCCAGAGCTAATGTTAGCAGAAAACATCTGAGACACAAATATGCACCGCCAAATGCAAATAAAACTTTGACTGTATCACATACAAATATGTGTACATATTAAATCTGCTTTAAATGGTATAAGCTGTCATAACTCTTAACAAATTTTCAAAATATATAGACAAAAGGACTTGATAAAACTTCTGAGTGAAAAGCCAAGAAGAAAAGCTATTTGAGCACAGTATTGTGGCAGGAAAGGAACTGGTCTGTTGTTCAGCTCCAAAAGCCTGCACAGTACCAGGTTCAAGCCTGACTTTGTGCAAGATATTCAGACACTTTGCATCTGCCACTGAAGCCTGAATTATTGTTTAATATGAAAGTACTGTAAATTGATGACAAACAACATCTTATGTGAAGACCATTCTTGGATATAAGTGCAATGCTAAATAACAGTCGTCTTCATTCAAAAGTCTTAAAAATGCACCTGGGCACACAAAAGGAACCCTACTGCAATTGGCTTGAGAAATTCCCAAAGTAGACAATGGGCTATATTTAGTTACTTATTTTGTAAAACAGTCTCGGTATTCTTTATTTCTCTCTTTCTTTGGTTTTTTCTTTCTCTTGCTGTTTATGAACATTTTGAAACCTTATCCTAAAGGCATGCAATCAGGAGAGTTTTTCTACAGATTTAACAGGAGCTTGGAACAGAAGTTGGTTAGCTGGACTCTTCAGTATGGGAGAAGCATATTCAGGTGGTGCCTGAGGACATGGTTTAGTGGTGGATTTGGCAGTGATAGGCTAATGGTTGGACTCGATCTTAAGGGTCTTTTCCAACCTTAATGATTCTAGGATTCTATGATTCTATGCTAGAGTGAAGTCTAATCGAAGATAAGAATATTTTCCTGTCTACTCAGTTTTGTCAATGGGATTATCCTGACCTTTGGTATGTTGCTTTCCCAAGCATGTTAAATGTAACCTAGAAAGGCAAGTAACTGAACTGATTTTTTTTTTCTTTTTTTTTATGATGGCTATACAGGCCAAGTATATTCGTATTTTTAATTTTTGGTGTTATACTCTGTTTGTTTATTATCAGAAGTTACTAGGCAAAACTGAACACCAGTTATTGATGTACATTAGTACATTTCTAATTAACCACAGTTGTGAAGTAAAAGGTATTAACTTACACCGCCATCATGCCATTGCTTTTCTTTCTTTTTTTTAATGATGAATGAAACAATACAAAAAAATTATTGGCAGTCATCTGACCTGGAATTCAGGAAGCATTAGTATTCAACTCCCCAAACTATGTTTGCTCATTTACCATTGCACAGTGGCAGAGACATACTAACATCATAGTCTTTTTGGACCTATATATCCTCTAAAATTAATGCATTATACATTTGAACTGAGATTAGGAAATTCATTCTGCTTCTGTGCTGGTCTACCAAAACGAACAACTCACTTGAAAGGAAACCAGTCTTGTCCTGAAGACAGACTTTACATCATCATTTCCTTTAGCCACCATCTCACTAGAACATTTTACTTCAGCTAAACATTAGCAACCTAGAGTGAACGACAGCAAAGCAACCTCTGCAAGTGCTAGCTTCTCCATGCCACTTCAGGTATGGCATCATTCAGTTTTTAAGAAAAGGTGATAGATGAGTACATATGGGGATCTCAAACAGCATATCAGGTGTACCAGAGTGACAGACCTGTTCTGTTTAATCAGCATTACCTGCTTATAAAGAAGGTGAACATCTACTTTAGCTTTAAACTGATAATCCAAAATTTCTGATGAGGGCTGTGGTGCTACCTGACATCCAAATGCAGATGTGGGCAATGATGTCTCCTCCATTGGGTCTTAGACTTATTAACAGAGCAGAACTCTGATGGTTACAGAATTATTGACAATGATTAATGCACATAAACAGAGGACATCGATTGTGTTGTTTGATGGCAAGGGACAAGACAGTGAGCAAGCTCTTTTTCTCATTTTTTTTCCCACTCCAAACTTTTGCTTCTTGACTACAAAATCAGATATCTGAAAAATTTATAAAACATAGGCATACCTAAACCTACTGTGGCCACATGCTCAGAATACCACAGATCACTTTTCTACAACAAAATCTTCCAACACCATAAATAATAATACCACTATATACTAACCAAAATGGTAATGACCAAGGAAAAGTTTAGTCAAATTTTCCTTTGGGTTTCTTTCCTTTTGGAAGAGAAAGCTCCTGCTTTATTAGAATTGCAGAGACAGTTGATAGATTTAAGTGACAGTGATATTGCTTCTAGTTACAGTGGAAACCATGTGCTTTGAGCCACACATCAACTTATCAGCTCTTACAATTAATCCTCTTATTAAAAGAGATCCTCAAGGATTATGGAATATAGTGAGTTAGTGTATGACTTTTCCATTATCCTGGTCCAAATCTAGCATAACAGATGTAATAAAAAGCATTTCAGCATTCACGATTACAGGGTTTTATCTACCCCACTGAAAACCTTGATGCTTCATAGTCTCTTTACTCGGAAGAGGTCCAGGACTGGAACAGTCCCAGGCTTTTACTAAGCAGCACTGGAATGGAAAAGAGGAGGTGTGGGGGAGGCTTGTTCTTAGGAAGGGGCTCAGGCAGCTGTTAGACTGAGCACACTCCTGCCTTGAAACAAGAGAGAAGAATGGTGGGTAAATAGAGAAGGGGGATTTCTTAGGAAAGTCACAGGCTGTTCTGTGAGCCACTCAAGAGCACTCATTTCCAGAGCAGTGGTTGAGCTTAATGACATTCAGGGGTAGTCATATGAAAGGTTTTTGGTGTGACAAATTTGACAAATGAGCCCTGAATACTTGAGGATGACGGCTTAGGTGGATTCATTTCAGAGCATATGTTTGAAAAGCTTTTGAGTTCCTTTAAAGCTTATACCTACCAGTTTGATTTATATCAATACCAGAGATGAGGGAGTGGGAGTGAAGAATCAGAAGGGAAGGTCAAACTTTGCCAGTTATTCTTCCTAGTAAGAGCAGAGTCTGTCTTACTATGCATCAACATGACTGTCACTGATGTGTCTGAGTGGGATTACTGTTGACTATGAACTTGGAAATTATAACTTTACACTACTGTGTTAACGGGGATTGGGATCCCATTGTAACAGATACCGCTTGTATAGGGGAGAGAGTATGTGAAGAAGTCCTGTTCCACACAACTAACAGACTAAATACACTAACCAAACAAAAGACATCATCCATCTTTTACAGAGGGGAATCACAGCATTTCCAGCGACAGGACTTCACCTAGATTTTTGGTCCTGCTGCTTTTGTTTTAGGGTGATGTGGTAGCTACAAGTATGGATGGTGAACAGCCTGAGCATGTCAGCGTGTTGGAAGTGCCTACCAAGTTTTGCCTTATCAGGTAACCACGGCACAGGTTTTGATGCTGTCCTGAAGTGATTTGCTCATGGTTGCACAGAGCCCGTGGCAGAGCCAGGAGCCAAAGCTCTGGCATTCCCATCCATCATCTTGAGTATGAAATGTCCTCCCCAACTGAGCTGTTTTCGTATTACAGTGACACAGACCCACTGAACAACAGGGATGAGAAGGAGCCTGTGGGGGCTTCATGTGGTGCAAAGCACTGTGTCATTTCCACCTGAGATAATAGGACCCAAGTGCTCGCAAATCTGCGAATGAGTGAGTAGGAGGTTGTGCAGTTAAGGAACAGATTGTTTCAATGAGAGTACACTGCTCCAAAACCTGAATAATCTGCATTTAACAGTTATCTTGTAAGCTCTTTGGAGCAAAGACTGTGCATAGTGAACGGCTCAATGGTGATGTGACTAAGGCTCCTGGGAGCTTTTCCAGTACAAGTTTCCAGTTTAGTCCATGCACTGACACTTAAATCGAAATATCAGTGTGGAGTAAATGATGAGCACTTTTAGTAGGCCAGGACATACAAAATATGTTCTGAAAAAAGGTTTTGTGTAACAAATATCAAAATATCCTCCATATATTCAGATAAAATCACTTTATAGTAATTCTTCCTTATTTTTTATAAACAAGTCTACTTTCTAGGTAATATTTAAGAAAGTGAAAATGGAATGGAAGAAAATATATATAATCTTTTGTGAGATTTCTTGTTTTGATTTTAGATATCACAGTATCAGAACCTGGCAGATAAATTTTTATCAATTCAATATGTATTTATTCTTAGTATGCAAGTTCTAGGACCATTATTTTGCAATCTGTGCATAGATGGTTCCATAAATTAAGTGATTTTCCACTTGAAATTTGATTTCAGAATACGAATCCGTATTGGCATTAACCTCAGCCATACTTTATCTTCTTGGAAAGCTGACCATTATTTCCTAATAAATCATCATGGGATACAAGTCTAGCAGTAGTTTTGTTTGCTCTTTTAATTAAGAGTTTTCAGTTCAAAGTAACAGACAGTAATAGGCTTATATCAGAAATGCATCCATTACTTCATGGACAAGAAGTAAGTAAGAAAAAGTAAAACAAAGAAAAATGTTTGTTTTAATGAGAGTGGATCAAATCCTAATATCAAATTATCTGGTGAGCGAAGTCCTACCAAAGTAAATATTTGCTTTGCTTTGAGTTAACCAAATATTGCTGCATCAGAGCCCAGAGAATAATGCAGACGGTATCTACAGATGCTGTAACTGAATCAACACTAAAACACAATGACAAAGATGCAGCAAAAGAGACACTATTTTATGTTTTGGAGCTGAAATATTGCCATCTTTCTCCAGTCACATGCACAGAAATTTCTGTGCAGCAGAAAGACTGGGTGACTGACACATAGACCCTTCCTCAGACAGCAGGGGAGATAGTGAGTTCTTGGGTCTTCTGACATCCTGAGTCTTGTACTGCCCACTACTTTTTTTGTTCCGCTCTGTAGATTTTTAGTCCCATGAAAATACACTTACATGTTGACTTTGGTAGTAGTAAAAGACCATGAAATGAAAGAAATGCTCTGTTCTCTTACAAGATGTTTTGTGCTCCTTTGTTTGGAGATGTGGCTAATTTTAACAAAAAAACCCAAACTTGATTAATATCTCCCCAGATGGATAACTTTCCTTTCTGTCTTATTTTAAATTCGTACTTTTCCTGTAATGAAAAATTTTCAATTCCTTCTTCTTCCGATGATGTTCTATGTTTATTTTAGATTTAGTTAGTTATTATCAAGAATCCCCTGCAAATTACATCCTGTGATTTGCTACCAGTTAAACAAGACTTTGTGCGTTCCTGTCCCTTTCTCAGAATGTTAGTCAGCTCATCAAATTTGGACAAAATCAATCTGGATGTGGTCATGCCATCGTCAACTCTTCTGTTCCCTGCAAACTCTTCTGTTCCCTGCACCGGAGCTTCCCAGGAAATCTAACAGTCCTGAGGATGATTGCTTGCTTCCTCCCTGCCAAGAGAAAAACGAACTGGCAGGATCTCACCTGCACCGGTTGATCAGAATGAGAGAGTAGGAACTTGCCATCCATCTAAAGTGCTGAGTAAACGTCAAACAGTTCAGAGATTTAAAGGATATAAACTTTTGAACATTTATGTGCTAAAAAACCCCAGTATGCGAGAGCCACAAAACAGCACTAAAAATGTGAGAAAACAGAGAAATGTACTACTTTCTTATCGTAGATCAACCAGGTCTAGAATAAGCGTTTATATAGCAGATACCTCAGGACAGACAGGAGTTTCTAAATCATTTGTACACTCTCAGCACAGGTGAGGTAGACCTGGAGCTGGTTTTGGAGGCAAGTATGGGCTAGCAAGTGACTAACACACTGAATCATCATCACTTAGAAGAATTATTACAAATAAGTTGAGTCAGCGGCTTGAAAGATATACAGTCGTGGTAGTCCCTGTATGACCAAGTCCACCCATCTTGTTACTTTCTATGGTCATTAGTCTAGCTCAGAGGATTGTCAGGACATTTTTCCTGTGGCGCAGGTCTTCCCAGCTCTTTTTGTGGTGACTGGAAATTATAACGCCTCCCTGTTTCCCAGTCTTCCTAATTATGCTGATGGAGAGGCCTCTTTCTCTACAGAGCAAAGCTATCATTTGCTTATATGCCTTGAGTTTGGAAGAAAAGATTCCAGGAATTACATTCTTCTGTATATAGGTTAAGAGGTTTTTTTCTTTTCTTTTTGTAAAGAAGAAACATGAAATAAAAACATTTATAGTCAATGTAACCAGAACACAGAGTACCATGCTCTGAATTATCATCATGATTTCAAAAAGCAGACAATATAATAACCTAAGATAATAAAGATGGCCTTGTTGCATAATTTCATTTCTTGATGATGAGTCAGTTGCTGTCCTTTTGTACAAGGAAGGACTGGATATGTCTTTTTTTTTAATTAATTTTACTCTTGAAGTAGAGTGTCATCCACAGACCAGAGTCACACATTGCTAGATGCTTTAAGAACTGTAGAATGTGTTCAACATTTACAGTACTCTTCCTGTATACAAATAAACTAAATTGGGGTCTCATTTTAAATCTTTAACAATGCAAAATGACGTGAGAGTTTAAGCAGGCTTCTTCAGAGACTTAATTTTATTATTCCTTGTCTTTGTTGCAGGCTGGTGACATTCTGTGAGGCATACCACTTATTACTTGTGAAAACAAGAATCAGCTGGCAGAGGGCTGGAAAGCCCTTTATAAATTCTAAGGAAAGAGTTTCTTGAGCTTGAAGGCATCTGAGCAAGGCTGGTTTTCCAGTTGGAACATCTTCACTCAGAAGAATTATTACAAATAAATTGAGACAGAGGCTTGAAAGTTTTTCAGACATGGTAGTGCCTGAATGACCAAGTCCACTTATTGTGTTGCTTTCCATGGTCATTACATTAGTCTACACAAAGAATTGGTTCAGCTCAGACGATTCTTGAGAGCTTTTAATGTCACACCATGAAGGGAAGGCTGTATTCAATTACTCGATGCAATATCTGATGGATTGCTCTCACTCCTGGTCTGTACTAACTAGACATGCTTGCAATGTATCTTATCAAAAACACAACATAAACTGAAATGTAAATGCTTCAGATTTCTTTTAATCTTTGAGATTTGTGTGTGTGATTCTGTTTGAGGGGATTTAATAAAAAGTCACTCAAGATAAAGCCTGCATCTCTATCTTCTGAAATACTTCTCTATGCAGCTGTTCTTTTAATTGTTACGGGATTTGAGTGAGGGGAGCTCACATTGGTTCAGATGATAATTGAATAACAGGCAATCATTATTTTGGGGCTAATCTCATGCTTTAAAGGGGACATGACCAAGGAATTTGATCATTCAATTATAAACAGCTGTTTCATGTTTACACACATTTTCCTTTTAGGAAAGGTGGAATCACCTTTCTCCCCTTATTCCCTCTCTGAAGGGAGACAACAGCCTCCTTTTTCTTTCTGGGCACAGGTAAGATATACTCCCTGCAAATACTTCTATAAGGGCTAAAAGATTAAAATATCATTTAGATATGAATGACATTAGGTCACTGAGAGACAAAAGCTTCTGACAAGGATTTACTTTTCATTAAAAAGGTCTTAATAAGATATAGTAGAAGAGTCTGGATCCCAGACAGTGTATTTTATGTAATATCCTACTTTGTGGGAACTAGCTGATGACCTCTCTGACCTCAAAGCCATCCTCAGGGCTGGGGGGCTTTGGTCAGGCTTGCTTTTCTCTGCAAATTTCCAAATTATTCCTACAACCAGCATTAGCTCATAAGATCTTTAGAGCATAGAAGATTACTCTTTTTGTTGCTGTAGTTGATTATTCTGTAGCCTCAAACATTTTTGCTAGTGGTTTCTCCTATAGTCTTGCTGGTAACACTTCAAGTCTTGGTCATTAAGAAAAGTAGGCAGTAGATCTGCTACTGCTATTACCTGGTACACTTACCTGAAGTCCTAAGGTTGAGAGAGGAGTATTCTCACATTAAACTAGCCATCTTTTGTTTTCGTGTTCTCTGAAAATTCAGCAACCAACTCCAATGCACATGCATTCAGATCAGCATGAATCAAAAGGCAATATTTTGCCCTAGGATGTCCACTTCCCAGTTGCTTTCAGGAAGAAGCTAACTCTTGTGTACCCGAGGACCACATGTGACCTGAACCTTGACTTCCCAACAGGACAGTGACAGGCTGAAAAAAATTATTTTGCCATCTGCTGAATGAAGAGAGAAGCAGCCTATGAGCTGCTATACAAGTCAGAGGCTTTCTACCTTGACCTCTGCTCGTGTCCAGGAGAGTTCTGAGGTCCTTTCTATTACCATCAGCCTGGCATTTTATAGGATTGGCCCACAAAGCAAATGAGATGACTGCAGTTCTTATCACCACTAAAATAAAATGCAAAAACCCACCATGGAGCCACTGAAGTACTTGCTAAGCTCTAGCACCTGCAGGACTCGTTGCAGGTAACATCTTTGAAAGTTGTTTATTTAAACTGCAGTACAGAATATTTGTCTTCAGCTCAGTCTGTAAAATGCCTTCACAGACTGTCAGTACCATATCACAAAATAGTAAAATTAAATTGTATTTATGTGGGCCCAAACTATCATTCTGCCTGCTTGACTTTTTTTCTCCATACCTGTTAACATGATTCTTAATTCATAAAGTTCATCTATCCTTGTTGAGCAAACCAGATTCTAACGTAACTGAGGGGGTCCAAATGTATTTGCTATTTAGTTTCCAACACCTGTTATAGCCTTTACAGGAAATGTAATACTGTCTTATTAAACCTTTTTCTCTACTTTTAACAACCGTCTTTTTTGGCTACAACAGACACAGGAAGATAAGACTCTTGGAACATTTAAATCAGTGTTTTACTGACCATGAAAGACACTATCTGCAAAACGATCAGTAATTAACTCACATATCTCACTCCATGCAAGAGAAGCTAGTTGTACATGATAAACGTGAACTGTATAACTGTTTAAGCTTTGAATTGGATCTGCTCAGATATGTCTGGTACTCTTGGTCAAAGTACTTCTTCTGGCTTAGGATTCAGGACCCTTATGCTGTATACTTAGCATCACCCAAAATAAGTAGGTCACCACTGCAGAATTATGCAGGTGCGTTCACTGATACAAAGTCTTTTGCTAACTTTCAATTTCATTATAATTATTCTTAAAATGCACCAGAAATTGTATGAGTAGCAATGCTACCTCATTTAGTTTGAGGTTGAGAAGCAGAAGAGCAAAGGTCCCTGCTTAGATGAAATCAGAAGGGAGGTAGAAGTTCATGTTTATTACAGACACTTCTGAGACAATTTTCTCCTGTCTTTTACTGTTCCTGCTACAGTCTTCCCACCTCCTCCCCAGTGGGGGAGCTGGATGCAGCATGGCTGATGTCAGTTTGAGAGAAATAATGTTCACTAGTGCTGCTTTCCTTACTCCTCTGGGTGTTCTCATGATTGTGTTTCAGTGAGGAAATTATCTCAAAGCTTCCTTAATTCTTAAGTCAGGTCCCTGAGTACTGGGGTAACTCTTGTTTTTTCTTTATACTTTTGAAGAGAGAAGCTTACAAGGAAACCTTAAAATTCATGAAACACCCTGTGTGGAGAGTACTGTTTCAGTAACTTTCTATGCTTTCTGTGTAGGTGAATCACCATGCCGTATATTGCCTATGGCAATTCTAAAAAATTTACTTGGAAAGGTTTGAAGAAGGTGATGACAGCTCTTCTACACGTTCTGTAACCACCACATGTCTTGTCTTTCAGTTTGCTCCTACTATATTTCTGGATTCAGGTGTACGCCCTGACGTGCTGCCACCACTTACCTTGTACCTCAGCCTACAAGTCCTGTTCCACCTACAGAAGTGCTAATGAATGTGGCTTTTATAGGAATCACACTGCCATGGCCAAGAACTGGGGGAAAAGATTAAGTATATATAGGACACTCCACATCATAATTTCTAATTTTCATTTCCACACTCTTCCCTAAAGGAAAAGTTTCCATTTGAAATTCATAATAAAAACTGAATTTTTGGAAGAGTGAAAGCATTTCAGCTAAAAGGTGTATTTTTTAGAACATCTGTGGATCAACCTAGCTCAGTGATGGATTCTTATGAGATAGCGCATGATTTCATGAAACAATTTACTTCTTTAGAAATACTGACTGCAATATTTTCTGGCTATTGATTACTGATCACACAATCTGCAAAACAATTGGAATTAAGTAGTGAAACAAAGACAGAGCTACAGGCTCACTTTTCTTTCAATTTCTAGGATGGCTGTTGTTAGTTATCTCATATTTTTAGAAATTATAAACATCCATAATAAACGTTAACCAAGCAAAAAACCTGGGAAGACTTATGGTGTGTTAGTCTGAGATTTTATCACACCTAGGGTTTAGCAGTTTCTTTTTTTGAAAGACCAGATAAAGTCTCCACCAGAATGCAAGCCACAGCCTTGTGTCTGTAAATCAATCTGTTTTTCTGCTAGGAAGGTGAGGAAGAATTGGATATCCCAGTGCCAGAAACCAGAGCATAGCATATGACAAAGAGCAGGGAGAAACAACACAAGCCAGTGCAGTAAAGAAGAAAGGAAGGATTATGCTGACCATAAGCAGATGGTCTACACTTGCCTCTTTTATCAGGTTCATAAATCTGGGTCCAAAACGCCATGGCTTGTGTCTGTGGCACTGCAGGGAGCTGACAGTCATTTGGGAGGCACGCTGGGAGGCCACTGCTACCATGTAAACAGCATCGTACATCAGAGCTGCTTCAGTCTGCATGGAAAAACAGAAAGGCTTTCTTTAATGTGTATCTTTGTGCCCAGTCCCTGCTTTTCTCTACTGAGAACCGTTTCCCTGGGCTGCTGTTATGGAAAAGGCCACTACTGGGCTCTCCGTGGAAATCTGAGGTGTAACAAAATCCATTTTTTTGCAGCTTACATTAATTTCAGCATATTTTCAGGTGAGCTTTGGGAAGAAAACTATATTGGGTAGCTACAGGAAGAGAGAGGTCTGTAGGTCCAGTGCAAGAAGGAGTGCATGGATAGCTCTGTGGCATGGAGAGTTTTATGAAGCCTCAGGTGATACAGCAGCCCAGGTCCCATCGTCCAGGCATGTCTTAGGGCCAAGCACTTTGCAGTACTCGGTCTTCTATAGTTTCCTCGTGGGGTTTGCCAAAGACTCTCAGCACCTCCAAGTCTGTCATTCAAAAGCACCGTGCAGGTGCTCAAGCCAGCCTCTGCCCAGCCTGCAGGTTGGCGTGTCACAGTGGCATGTCATGGGGCACGTGGAAGGGCTGCCTGTGTGGGGCCCATACTGGCTCCCCATCTTCACTCTTCTCATGGCATTTGTGGGACTGCTTTCTTCCCCACAAGGTAGGCAGGCCCTGCATTCCAGGGAAAGCAATGCCACTGAGCACCTGGTAGGTATCCCACCAGACAGGCATCTACTGTCTTTAAGTGCCTACTGTCCTCAAGGAGCTTGGCTTTTGGCACAAATGTGTGAAATAGCCCCACTGAGATCTGGCTAGGGCTGTTCCCCTGCCATACCCCCCACACTGTCTGAGAGAGACATGGACTGTCTTTTTGAGGTGTCTTTTTTGGTGATTAAGTTGGATTTATACATTTAACTTCTAGTTGTCTAAGACAGGGCAGAGGAATACAGCCCTTAGATACTTAAATGTTACTAAAATTACCGGATGCTGTTTGTGCATCTATGTTTCTTTTAAGAATGGGTTTATTGGTTTAAAAGCATGCCCAGTAAGTCCCAAATTGAGATCGCACACCCTGTTACTCTTTATCACTCTCAAGTTTTAGAAAAATCTCGCCTTCACCTGCATTGTGCTTCAGTGCTCTCATGTGTGAGGTGGGAATGGCCATGTTTGCTTTAATGAACAGGGATGCTGTAAAAATGAAGTGCTTACCTTTCTTGTAAAGCTACTGAATAATTAAGCAGCGACCCTAAAAAAAAGTACTAACTCTGCAGATGGGAGACTAGACTCATTTATATGAACTGCCAAGCTAATCCATTTTTTATTCCTTTCCCATGCAATTCCTTTGGGAAATTAATAGATTTGATTCTTCGTCTGTTTCATTTACCTAAGTAAATTACAACAGCATCAGTCTTATCAGCATTGGAGGTTTTTGCTGGCAATCAAATGTGATCTGAATTTATCAACTAATCTTAATATACTGCAGATGAGGAATCGCTCTTGACATGCTAGTCAGGAACTGCCCAAAACAATGCTCCCACAATCAGAGCAAATTGAAAACATTATAAATGGTGAGGCAAGCAGGAAGAGATAATAACAGCTGTTCTCAGTGTCAAGTGTCTTAAAACAGATAGATAGTTGTTCCAAGTGGACCCGGAGACTAAAGACCTGATCCAAAACCCCTCAAAATCAATGGAAAGATTCCCATCAATGTCAATGGACTTCAGATCAGCTTTTACATTAGACTGGGGACATGTCCATTCAGGATTGAATTTTACTTGATCACTGGAGTCCCAGTCTGCCTGCGTCCCAGGCCTAGAGACTCTGGAGATACTTGGTGAAAATGCTTTAGTGCACCTCACTTTGCACTCCTATCTGGGACCACCAATGCTTTTACTTGATAACATGATGCATCCTACAGTGTTTGTATGTTGACAGCATTGCCAGACGTGGTTGTTTGAATCTTGTGATTGTGTAACTTGTTACTCACCCATCCTGCTGTGCAGCAACAGGGAGGTTATATTACTTCCCTTAGCCTTTTATTTCTCCCTCCACTGTTGTTCTGTTTTAGGGTTTGGGGTTGCATGGAGGAACAAAAGGCCATTTCATTTTCTGAACCGAACCACCTTATATTAGTGTCTGTACTTGTGCACAAGAAGAAAGGGACTAAGAGTTAGTCCTGGAAGATGTTTCTCTGATTTTCGTATTCTATTTAAATTATTGCAAAGAAACCCAAAGATCTCATTAGAACAACTATGCCTCTGTGTGCAGTTTGGGCATAAAGTGGGACATGAACTCACAACTGTCTTGATCATGCCCTGCTGACTTCCCACAAGCTGAAATCAGGCATTATATACAAACAGTATAGCGTGAACCAGAAGGGAGAAATCCTGAGTTAACAATAGGACATGTAAGCCTGATCCCCTTATACTGTGCAGCTTGTCATAGCCTTATTGTCTAATGAAATACAGCAGTACTGCAGCTCACCATCAAACTGAATAAGCAGAACTTGTTATGAATATTTAAATGATCATAGCCAACTAGGAAGATGCTTTCCTTGGTGCTCATGCTGCTTCAAAGCATCAAGGACACTAAGAGATTATAGAGATGCAAAGGAGATGATAAGAGTCAGAGACACAAAGGAGGGCATGAGTAGTAACAACTTTGTTTTTCCTAGTTTTACAATTGGGTGAATGCAGGTGAATAGCTATGTGTGAATAGCTACCCTTGCAGGTCCTGTGTATTCACATTAGAAGTTCCCAGGGACAGTTTTCTCCCCTCCTTTGCATATGAGTGAGCACAATGGCACTGCCCAAACAAGCAACAGTTTTTTGAAATGCTAGAGATACCGCACACAGTGCAGTTCTCTTCAGGATGTTAGGGTGTTTCAAAATCTTCCCTGCAATCATCTGCAATAAAGTCTATTTCACATCACTTCAAACTCTACTCAGTACATAAGATACATTACCTTATATTTCAAAAAGATGGCAACCCTTCACCCTGCAAAACTGAATGGAGTCGCGCTGCCCATGTAATTGTTCCTATTCTTTCCTTTACTTCTTGGGGGAGTGATAGGGAGGAAATCCTAATTTCCTGGCTTGATGATACCTTTCATTTATCTTTAAATTATATCTTAAAAGCCAGAGTTGCTGTAGATGATGGAAATGAAGAGAAAGGGCACTTTTCCAATTTAAAAATGCTATTACCTGTCCACATGTACAATATCTTTCCCTGCAGGTTATAAATCGTATAGCTGCTCTGAAAGTTTTTATTTCCTGTTATGTTCTTCACTCCATCCAGAACATTATTAGAGAAATGAGGCAGCAGTACATACATTTGACAACAATAAGATGAACGGTGTTAGCTGGACGGCACTGTGATGGAGAACTGTCACGCATCTCTAGACCTGCCTGGCAGTGGTTTGTCACACAGATGAGTACAACATTGGTTCACAGGGCAAATGCACTTTCGGATAGAAGTAGGTAAAAGGAAGTCTGTTTTGGGGATGCTGCTTCAGCATTTGCATTGTGAAATAAAGCAGTAATGGCATCGGTTCACATCCACTAGAACAGCATTGCAAAGCACACTGTAGATGCCCTGCGTCATTGTGGTTGTTCACTTACTGTCATCATGCCATCAAGGAGGCCAGTCTCTGGTTTCGGTGGTGCCTGCAGACGCTCCATTGACCATTTCTCAATGACCGATGAAACTTGCGGGTTCTCAATGTTGAGCAGGCGAAACCCTGTCATATTTACTCCACTGTATCTGTAGGGTTCCAGGTCTAATGCAAACAGATCCTAAATCACCATTAAGAAAACAAACAAAACCAGATGTAGTGTTTTTAAAGCAAAATGTTCGGAAGGTACAATTAGGCCAAAACTGTATTTGATTTTCAATCCAAAGCTCAAGTCCTGGCTTTTTTTCCGTGTGAATGCTCTGCTTCCTCTAAAGCCTAGCCATGACCGCTTCAGTTATAAATCTGAATAAATCAAAGCTGTGTGAAATTTATGACAAACCACATATCTCCTTTGTTGGAACGTAAAAATCAGTTCCCCACAACAACACTATTTTGCAACCAATCTGCACAGCAGTATCTAATTTTTATTTATAACAGTCCTCTAACAGTGTTACAGCTCTGACAAACCAACATGAGGAATTAGCCGGCCAATGTCAAGCTTATTTCTCAACTTGGGGAAGGAAAATTCCAAGAGATGTTGAGAGTGGTACACTTTTACTACTTAGGAATCTAATTTTTCTCCTGCCTTGTCTCCTTCAGGTGACTTGCTGCCAGTATGTCTAATGGACGTGTCAGACCAGTGCACAGTAAGTCCATGTGCTTCACTGCTTGGCATTTACAGGGCAGAAAAATAATGGATATTCTAAGTGATATAATTGTGTGGCACACTCCACAGCTGTATTTATACAGGCAATGGAAATATGATAACTGCTTTTCAAAGCCTGAAGGCTGTTTTTCAAAACAACTTTTTGCTGATCCCGGCAGGCCAGTAAAATGACAAATGTATTGGTCATGGTTTAATACCACAGTAACCATCAAAACGTCAACATTTACAATACCACAACATTCAGATCCCACCAGCACTGCCTACTGCTCTATATTATCTCATGTATATTGTTGATGGTGGTTACCGTTTTATGTTAGATTCACTGGTATTGTATAAAACTGTAAGTTCCACAGTAAATCCTAAATTTTCACTTTTTCCTTCATGTTAAAATGGGTTCAAAGAGAACTATTTCAAGCTACTACTTCAAGTTCCAAACAGCTAGAGAGTCTTTTCTGACTAATGAATTGACTATTGGATTCAAAATGATTTTTCAGTTCCACATAAAATTTTATATGGAAAGGAAATAAAGAATAAGCTGATGCACATGAACAGATATAATCCAGCCCTCTAGGATTGCTCTAGTAATATTGGTTCTTTGCTGTCTTTCTAGTCTATGATGCAAATGGACCTTAAGCATGGATTGAGTTATGTTTATATATAGCATATAAGTTAAAATAAAGGAAAAATGTGCTGAAATAAGTATTTATAGATTTGTGCCAAAATTCAGGGTTTTTCTTTTATTATAAAATTTCCCAAGTGATTTTATACATATGTGATTTTGTGTTTTTATAAGGAAATCGAACATTTTGGCAATGAACCGCACCGCCCATGGTGCTTGCCTTTGGTTCTGCTGCCAAACCATTCATTCATTACTTTGTTTCACTCTGATCCACCTGTGCTGATGGCTCTTCCTTAAACGCAATACTGGAATTAATTTTGATTGTATTAAAGTGTTAGCCAGCCCCACAGATACTGCAAAACAGCTTCCTTACAAAATTGTGACTCCTGATATTACTAAGGAATGTTAGTCCTCATTCTCCAGGGGTTTCCTTGAATAATGGCAAGAAAGATCTACTAGAAAAAGTGTACTTTTTAGTTGTCTTTTCTGCAACAGAGAAAATTCACCCCCAAATCTTTAGTGTTCCTTACCAGTGTTGTAAAAAAGTAGTGGTAGTATTCAGTCATCATTCCCATGGAGAGAATCTGTTGAAAGAGGTTGAAAGGTGAATGTTCTTTACACTGGATGCTTTCAGTGTACAGTCTTTTAAAAAGCATGGGGTAATCTGGAACAATATGTTACAGGTTATGAAAACTTGACTACAATAAAACCCACATTTTTCTTCAGGAGGAAAAAATATCATATTGTATTTAAATTATGTTTTTATCACCTCTGCTCAGGAAAGAGATTAAAGATTGCAAAACTTCTAGGACAAGAAAAATGACTAGCAGTAACAAGGAGCTGGTTTTTTAGAAGTGAAATTCTTTAGTCTGCAGTTTAGAAGTGTTACAAAGGAATTTACTGGCAGACAACGGAATTTGTAGGGAAAAGTGCTTAAGTGCATTTTTTTTATTTTTTTTTAATTCTGCATTACCAAGTGAGAACAAGACACTTGGTGAGTGCTCACTGAAGTACACCAGAAAAACAAAAAGAAAAAAGCTTTTATAAATGCCTTTTGTTCCACCTGGGGAATGCAGGTCCGCAGGAGGTTGTCAAAACAACTGGTATGAAAGGATTTCTGGTCTGGATTAATTTTCCAGAGTCAGACCTTTTGAAGGTCTGCAAGGTAAGGCTAGCATTTAAAGGCATACTGACTGGCCACCTCGGCTGGAAGAGGAAGAATTTTTTCTTCCCAGCCCTCACATTGCAGGAAACCTTGAGAGGGATGTGTTTTGTTCCCTCAGCCCCTCTCCAAAAATCATTGGCAAAGCTTGCATAAAACATCCCTGATGGCATAGAGCAGGATGCTCTACAGTTTCAGCCCAGCATCACCCATGCTTGTCGCTGTGTCCACGCACACTATTACCATGATGCGAGCATTTTGCCCTCTCTGGGATCTTGTGAAGAGGAGGAGGAATTATGAGCTAGGAAACTACTGAAGAATTCATTATCATGACAGTAACATGGACAAAGGTTAAATGTTATTCAGTCTTGATCATAGTAACGTAAGCATCTGCTATTAATAGCATTTTAGTACAGTTTTAGCAGTGCCTGAATAGCTGTTTGAAAGACAAGGGAAAATAGTGTGATTTGGCTTGCCAAAATTCTCTTTCATGGCAAAAGCCTCTGAAAATCAGTTGTGTGATTGTGTATTGCAATTCCTCACATAAAAAAGGAAAGAACTTAAACTTTCTAACCTGTGGTAGATAATAAAAACAGCTCAGTGTTAATCACAAACAACCAATCCATTTCCAGCCACTAAAAATCAAGCCAGAAGGCAAGTATTTTATAGAAATGCTCCACTGAATTTACATGTCAAAATTGCCTTTTTTATTTCTTTTTTTTTTAATCCTCTTCTATTCCATTTCTTAGAGTTATGTATTACCTGTAGAAATGAGCAAACTAGCAATCCTGAAGACTGATGTTCCTTCCCTATTTATGCACAGAAAATGATATATGGTAGCATCAATGGAAACTTTTGCATGCTGTATTTCTCAGTTGATCTGGCTGGGCTCAGTTCTGCTCCCTACAGCCATTGGATTTCTGTGTCTAAGGTCGCTGCTACGGGAAGGAGGTGCCAGTCAGTATTTTTAGGATGCAGGTCTCTCTTGAGCTGAAACTATTGAAATAACCCAATTGCTTCATATGGGGCACAGACCAGCTGCTGGGTTATAAAAATGTGATTTGAGCCCAGGTAATCCTCTGTACGCCTAAATTTATTTGGTCCCCTACAGGAAGATTGCAGTTAGTCCATGGTGTTACATTAGTATGAAAGCAAGTTCATACTAAGAAGTGTCAATAGGAGGATACAAATACCCAGATTTAAATTATTGTTTCGTTACAGTTTTAATTCTAGCTAGAGATAGAAGAGCTGACATCAAGTCATTGTACTACTGTTATCAGAAGATATAAACTGCAATCTGCCTGTGTAGAAATAGTAAGACAAAGGAGAACCAGGACAATGCTAAGCCATATAATGCCTTAAAATACAACTTTACATTAATTAGACAGATACAGTAACTAGAATGATTATAAAGTGTGTAGCCTGGATGTTTGGGAAGCATTACCTAGCTTGTGTTGCTGCAGCTACACTGCTACTGGGTAACTAGCTAGTTAATCCAAGGTAGCCCAGCTATTGCTTTCCTCACAAATCCAAGGGTAGTAGCCTGATAGGAGTGTTTGCCTCCTGAACACATTTTTGATTAAAACTTTTTATGAGGATATTGATCCCCATGTAATGTGCTATAAACAGAGCTGGCAGGACACGCATACACCTGTGAATAATAATGATTTCAAAAGTCATGCTACGGAATTGTCTTTAAAAAAAAAAAAAACCAAACAGAACCAAGAGGGTTCAGCCATTAATGTCATCTGCCGTAACCAAGACACAGGTTCATGACAGCAATTGCTGGAAGGGTGCCCTGGATTTGCCAAGGACCCTGCACCCAAGGGCTCCATGAGAGATGCTCGCTGAAATTCTGCTAAATAAAGTATTGCAGAAGCCCAGGAAAGCTTAATGAATGTGTCATTTTTTTTATTTTCTGTATTAATGATGATTCAATTAAGATATGAAGATACAGACAGCTGGAAGGGAGCTTGTAAGTGGCACACACACGTTAATAATGTCCTTGTCTAGTTAAAGAATAAGAGTTGATGTTGGATCTGTCCCAGGCTGGGCCCTGATCTGCCACTGAGCTCTGCCCTCTCACTTAGCATTGGTCACAAGAACAGCCTTAACTGGTTGTCCTCCCCTCCAACAGTCATTAAGGATGATAATTATTTAACAGTTATATAGCACTTAGACATCACTATGACATGTGACTTAGATCTGTAGATTGACCTAAATAGGGTGCTTTTTATTCATGGATCATAAAGACTTTGTAATAATAACTTATTTATGATTTAGGGTAACATAGTCACTAAGTAAAATTCCCAGTGAATGATGATTTACTGACAGTACCAAATACCCACTCTGATGGATGGTATTAGGAAAACAGGAGATGAAGACAAGTTAAAGCAAAGGCAAGAGGAATGCTGAGTACCATGCTGGAGATCCCAAAGCATTAATGACTTGGATGCTCCTATTAGTGTCAATAAGAGAGTTGCAAGGACTGGTCTTCTGCTGTGTGTTTGCAACACAGCAGATACAGGGAAAGCAGCTTCTAGGAACTACCAGGAGTGAGACAATAATAAAAGCATGTTAGGAGCAAAGACTCCTTTCAGGCTGGGACACCTCTGAAGTACCTTGCAAAGCAGCTGCATAGGCTCTTCCCACAGAGCAAGTGTCCTCCCCACTAGAGAAAATGAGCACAGCAGCCCAGAAGAAAGAAGGTAAGGCAACAAGATTGGTTTATGTATATATAGCTGCTCATAAGAAACTAGAATGAGATTTCATTACACATTCCTATTTAAATAACTTTGTATGTAATTATTTAAATAATTATGCATCTGATATAAATGTTCTATTTAAATAATAACAGCTTTTACTTACTGTGAATGTAAATTAGTAAAATCAGGCTAAAATATTCTCCATTCTCCTTGTAGATCTCCTACCCATCCTACCCTGTATAAAATCTGTTCTTCAGCCAAACTCAGATATGGTTGGATTATGGATTATCTTGGCAAATAAGGTAAAGACACTTTCATCTCTAATTATCCATTTCAGACAAGAAGTTTGGGCCTTGTCTTTCACAGACCTGTACTTTTAGCTGTGGGTCATGAACTGCAATGTGAATCTGAAAAAGTATCTGTGGTCAAATTATATATGGCAAGCTGTCAGAACCAGATAAAAATATTCTCTCATGTCTGTAAATCTCTTTGGGTGCCCTGTTCTGGAATTGCATTATATCCCAGCTCCAACCTGCATTTGTTCATCTTGTAAGAAAAATACCACCTCATTTAGAGCTAGTGTCAGTCTTTCTTCAAGGAGGGCTGAAACCAGAATGATGGCAAAGCATATTAGTGGGAATTGCATCAAATACTTTGATTGCTTTCACTTTGCATTTTCCTCACTCATGCTATTATTTAATTTCATGACCATTAAATGAATGCATTTCATTATCCAATTAATTAGTACCACCACTGTTTTCTAAGATCAGCAAGATACACCATAATGAATAAAAGCCCCTCTGCCTCCTTGCCTCTCAAGTGTTCAGTATAAAAAGCTTACATTGTGCTTACAGTGCTTCCCTGGACTCTGTGTACACAGCTTTACTTGGACATGACTTAACTCAGCAGAAATCTGCATCCCACTCAGTCATAGCAGTGGTCCAGCTGGAGTGGTATAGAGTTCCTCCAACATGGACATGAGCCATGTCAAGAAACAAGATACATTCTGTAAATACTTTGCTAGCATTGGAGTCCAGCTGGAAGCAAGGGCCATAGCAATAGGGCAGGATAAATGTGTTGGCCCAAGGTCCCAGTCAGCTGTGGTTAGCTCCTTCTCTTTCCTGAAGACATCCCAGGGAGCTAAGGCAGCAGCATTACCTTTCAAACTCCAGCATGGACATCATCTCACAGTACCAAGACTGAAAACACTCTTTCCGTTTGAAAGTTTACTTGAATTCGCACCACCCAGTGCATCTTCCAAGGAAGCAAAGAACAGCTACATGTGCAAGATGTAGCTTGGATGGCACTGCACTCAGTTTATTAACTAGTTCAGCTTTCATCTAGACAGCACAGCTAACAAGAACAGAGGAGCAGAGGTCTCGGCATAGTGCAGCTATGATGTTACACAGCAAGGATCCCAGAAGACTGTACTCTGATTTATAGCCTATGCTGCTGTATCTTCAAATCTCAGAATAAATCTTCCAAGGCAATGGCCACATTTACTTCTGTAGAGACCCACATTTAGATTTGGAAACTGAAGCACACTGGCAAATTTCAGGATGAATTACCCCTGCCACACCATTTCTGTGCCCATGGTCTTTACTGATGTCTTAACCCATGCATGCCCTAGGGACCAATGCTCTCCCCATCTGATGCCATTCAGCAGTAACCGGGTGGCCAGAAGAGGATGTCTCCCCATCAACAACCCCTTTATAAAATCAATAAGAGAGAGGAGAACCAGTGAGGTAAGTATGTCTCTGCTTCTCACCCTGGGGCTTGGGGGCATCTGGCGGGATCTGCCACTGGTATTTCTTCAGCAGCAGTGAGAACAGAGCTAATCCTGCCTTTTCTTAGCTGAGAGTGGGCTGCAGCCTACCTGTCAAGTTACTAGAAGGACCATACTCAGGAACTGAAATTTTATATACTCACGTTTATTATTGTACCTGGAAGGTATACTATGGTGACACTTAGTTTTCATAATTCTGTAGGAACTGAATTAATTATTTTGCGCTTTGTCTGTCACATAGTGAACATAGAAGTCTTCATAAAATGCTCTGTGAGTGTCCTACACGTGATTAAATGTATAGCACATTTCATAAAATTTATTTTAGAGGTGTGGAGGAAGGAGTAGATAATTTAACGAGAGTAGCAACGTAATTTATGACACGAGTTTGCCTAGCAGTAAAATCTATGTCAACTATTGGTGTGTTAGAAGAATAAATTGAAGGTTAAACATAAGAGCTTAACCTCTTGAACTAAGTTCCCCATACAAAAGGCAATATCAGACTAAATACGGTATGTGCAGGATATATTGGAAGATTCATGAATAAAACAGTCTGCAATTTTCAATAGTGAGATTTAACTGACATGTGGGAATGCTTACTTAGGCTAGACAGAGCACCAAATCTCTGTCCACAAAATATTTCAGGTAAATGTTGTAACGACCAGATTTTTCCTTAAGAAAGTGTTTCTAGCTTCCTTGTGTAAGGGACTCAGTCCTGCTGGTCTTTGGCAAGTTTGGAGGGTGCCTTATTATCTAACATTCTTTCAGGGATATCTGTTTTTAGGCTTGGAATGGAGAGAGATGTTAGGTGCCCTCGGAGCAGAGCAGGACACCCAATGCTGAAGTCAAACGGGGAGGTTCCTACAGAGCTTAAGCAGATCCTGAATGGGACTTTGGAGATCACAATTTTACCCTAAGAAGCCACAGCTGCACTTAGCTCCTGCTTTTGGCATCTAATTCTCTGCTAGATCTTGCTCCTTGTCAGATGATTTGTTCAGTCTTCATGAACTTTAAAGCTCCAGCAGCCAAGATTTGCAAGTAGACTATGGGAGTGACAGACCAGCTGCAGCTTTTTCTGTCAGCTCTGCTGGTGTGGTATGTCTTGTTTGAAAACCCTGCTGGCATAACTGCCTGGTTCAAGTAATTTCGGAATATCTTGATCCTCAAAGCAGGTCACTTTGGGCAGTGAGGCTGCTGGTTTGGGTGGTTACCTGGTACAGGCAACAGAGCTGGAAAACTCCCTTAGCTGCCATGCGCCGGTCACATGAGGTTACCAACCCTCCTGAGGGAATGCGGAGAGAAAATTCAAAGTGACTGTTGGAAAAGGCAGCAATTAATAATCACAATTTCCTCTTGCTCCTTCCAGATCTGGGTGAGGAGAGGGCCAGGCCTCATTAAGCTGGTTGGGGACTGTGAGAGCCTGGGCTTTCTGCAGCATGTCAGAGAGAAGGGGAAATGTGTGAGTTTAGGGAATAGGTTATTCAGCTGTGTGCAGGCTTTGTATTTTGTTTAAATTAGGTTATTGATTTGCCTGTTCTTGCTGTGCACAAGGAAGAATTGTGGCTTAATGGTATTTTAGTCGAAGCTATAAATAAGCAAAATATAGTCTTGTTTAAGAGAAGAAACCTTTTGTGCTGTTTTGTAAACAAGAGGTTGAAGGAGGCAAGTGAAGAGGTCACCTCCCCCGGTCCCACAGCCCAGTAATGCGGCTGAGTCAGGTAGCTCCACACTCCCAAACACAGCTCCATACGCTGACTCTTTCAGGACATAATTCTGCATGTGCTAATCCTTTTGCATCCATAAACAGCTTTGGGGCATTCCTTGCCCTCCCTTCCTGGGAAACAAGCCGTGCCACAGCTGGTGGTCCCTGAGTGCTGGTGCAAGTGGCCCCGCTTGCAGAGCCATTGCTGCTGCTGCCAACCCCGGTGGCATGGGCACCACTGGAAGAAAGGCAGCAGCTTTTCTGCCCTGCCCGTGCCTTCAGCTCAGAGGCGGGCTGGCAGCAGAAATGCTGCTATGGTATGCCTCGCTGTCTCACAGTAGGGAAACGTGGCCAGAGCAGGTGAGAGGTGGGCTTTTGCCTCTTTCCCAGCATAGGTGAGGCTTGAAGGAGGTGAGGGATGCTGCCTGCCTGTGCTGGGGGATTGTCCAAAGGAGATGGAGCAGATCCTGGTGCAGAGGGGGCACCCTTGGGCTTAGGGGAGGGGGGGAAATGCAGACCCTTGTGCAAAAGTTTTTGGGGGAAACCTATGCAGGCTTGGAGGGTGAACAGGACACAAGAACTGAGCATAAGCAATGGTGGGTATGTCCCTGTGTGACCCTGCTGCATTTTTAATCTGTAAAATACCTTCCACAACCCAACCTGCTACAAATCTCCACTTCCTTTATTTATCTTCTCCTGCATGGCCTGCTAAACATCTACTACATTATTGTAAATACAGTAGGCAGACAAAAAATTGTTGCTTTGGGGACAGGTTTAGTTGACTGTTGGCTCTGATTCCTACTTCTATTAGAAATCTTATATAATTTAACAATGATATTTATTTTTCCCGTAAAACCTATTGGATCTCTTACAAAGTAAAACATATTCTCTACTAATATTGCAGAGTTTTCTTAAAATAATTTCTATAGTATTCTCTTCAATATCTGGTTTTCATCCAGTGTAAAATTATATAGGGGTTTGTGTGTGTCATGATGAGAATCTGAACCATGGTACTTCATGTAGCTAACCTACAATCAGATGAGTCCCACATGACTTCAGAGTCCTCCACACCTTCACATTTCACAGCTGCCTTTGACAGGGAGGAACTTCTGCACCTGAGTTACTGCTGCCAGCATCTAGATTAAGCCACAGAACTATCATCTCATATAAAAGCCATTTTCCCATTTTTTCTAGCCTATATTTATGTTGCTTCACTTCCCGCAGCTCTGACCCGCAGGTGTACCTCGCTTAATTTTTCTGTTTTCTCCCACACTGTCATTCACCATGCTTCTCTGAGTTCTTAAGGCATTGGAGAGCATTATCTGTATCTGCAGCCTGTCAGTAGTCTCCTTGATCCATTTCCCACACAAACTGTTCTGCCACTTTGCCCTGTCTTAGTGCATCTTTTAGCGCTTCCTCTTCTTCTTTTGACACTAAGGTTATTTTTTTTTTCATACTCAGCCTGGTATATCTGAAGCTTTGTGCCTCCTGCAGTGTGCCAGACATCTGTACTTTCTTCTTGCAGATCTTTAAAAATTTGTGTTGTCAGTTTAACTCTTCCCCCACATACCTCACTTTGGAGCAGCTTGTTCCTGTTGTCATGTTTTAATGTTTTTGGACAGCCCTACAGGGAGCAGAGTGAGGGGACAGCAGCTCTCCTGTCCACCCCCCTTCCCAATTAATGCCGCCTGCTACAGTGCACTCCGCGTCACATGAGAGAGCAGCTGTGTGATTGCACACCCTCCCCTTGCTCTTCCCTCACATTCCCAACATCATGCCTGCATCTGGCCCTGCTCTAGCTTAAATATATAACTTACACCGAGAAAATCCTAAAATTTAGTACAGGCCAACTTTCCTGATTAATAGCAGGAAATCTAACCCTACTAGCTCATGGGAACTTGTGTGCTGCTCTCAGCTGTAGTGCACCCGATTTAGGACACCATCCTACAAATCTGGACTCACAAGACCAAGATTCTCCAGTGTGGAGAGGATGGTTTCAGGCTCCGCAGACTAATGCAACCAGTAAGTTGTCTTTCTTTCTTACTTTGATATAGAATGCTGCTCTGCATAACTTAAATATTTCAGCAGAACATTCTGGGATGGAAGCATAGGTTTTAACCTTTATGGGACAGCCCATATCTGTGCATTTAGATCAGTGGAACCTCTCTGGTGGTCTTCTGGGATCAGTGTTTCCCATCAGACTGACCGACAGTAAAAACAACCCCTCATACCTACAATTGCAGCAAAAAGGGAAATGACATTCATAATGTATTACTCGCTTGGAATTATTGTCTATAGACCAATTGCAGGAGCCAGTGCTTTAGACTTTGATTGCCTAGAAATATATAGCAAGTGACAACAGTAAATTCTAATTTACACCACTCTTTGTGTGCCCCTGGTAACGTCCCAGCCCATTAACATCAGGCTTTGTGGTGTTTGTCCTTGCCTTGTGTGGCTGTCCAACTCTCATGCTTAGGTCAGGGCCATGTCAACCCTTGCACAATAGCCTCTCTTCCTGTTTTAAAGTATACATTTTTCTTCTGATACTGTCTCCGTTCCATCTTCTTGCTGTACCAGAGTTTAAAATGTAATGAGGTAGTGCCAGCAGACCAAATCTTGCTTTGTTACAGGGATGGGAATGCAGAGTTATACTCTTGTCTGCAGTGGATTAATGCCCTATTGTTACTGTAGTCAGCACTGAGCCTGATGTGCAGCCTCTGTGGAGGCAATAGCTCAACGTGAGCCGCCACCTAAGCACTCCAAAATGGGATCTTTTTTTTTTTTTTTTTGTGGGGAAGACATAAAAACTCTATTGATTAAACCAGGACAAGCTAAAATAAATCCAACAATCTTCCTAGTCAAGCAGAACCTGAAGTACCAAAAAGAAATGCATATTTCCTTCTGCAGGATATCTATGGGCTTCTCGTCAGACATCAATACTGCTGCTGGTCCTTATGGCTCTGTGAAGCCCTGAAGCCTTGTGGAGTGCTCAGATGTTACCACATGTTCTGTAACACCTTCTGTCCCTGGTATTAACAAGCCTATGGCCCAATTGGCAAATACATTCAGTTTTAGTGTTTCCCGGAAAATGAAAACCAGAGAGGCTGACAACTTTCAGGATACAAAATGAATGTCATGCTTTTTCACCCCTTTCCCCTTACCTGCTTAAGGATTTCTGCTGCTGTTTCATGTGAGCAATCAAATATTACGTAGAACTCCTTGCCCTTCTTCATCTCCTTGAGTAAAGGCCTGGCATCTTTATTCCCAGAGGGCAGTTGACGGATTTTGATTTTAATGTTATATCTAGAAGGGGCTTTGATGAGCTCTTGCAGGCGAATTAGACCTGAAAAATGATATGCAATTACACAACTAACCATTCTGTGCAATGAGTATTTATTGTCACTTAAACAGGGTCTCTTATCAGTCCCAAAATATTTCACATACCCAAAGGGTAGTTATTAGCTTCATATTTGCCAGCCTCCTAACTAATATTGTTATAGCTTTTCCTTTTCATGGTGATACTTGGCTTCAACATGTGAATATTCTGAAATGCACTTTTAATTGCTTGACTATAGGCTATGTTTGTATTGATGCTATATTGATACAGCTTATTACAAAAAGGATATAATGCTTCTTCCTTGGCGGCTAATTGTTATCTCAATATTAAACAACAAGAACATAGAAGTGAAGAAACCTCCTTAGTAACTTTCCTGCCCAATGTCAGCCATGAGCAGATGAGGGGAGCTAGAGAGAGAAAAATGTTCAATGGTCAGCACCTCCATTGTGGCTCACTTTGAAGCCAGCCGTTAGCCTGAGTGGCACTTACCAACAATTATTCTTAATAGCCATCCATATGGCTCTCATTGTCCTCATTTCAGCATACATTGCAATAGCCCAGAGGAGGAGTGACTTGCGTAAGGTCACTCAGCAAGTCTGAGATCTTATAAAGAACCGAAATATTTTGAGATCCATCTCTACATCTGTAAACACAAGAACGTGATTTCTAAGATGATGTCTTTGGCTGGTACGGATTTACACGGCTTATTTGAAGTCAGTGGAGCTCAACCAGTTGAAGATTTGTCCAAGTATTTAAACACAGTGCACTTCTACCAGCTAATTCAGCACTCCTATGTAATTTGTACTGCCTCCAAAACCTAAGTAAGATAGTTAAGAGTTCTTTGAGGTGTGTGATTACCATCTCTTTCTCACTATCCATGAATGTAATTTACCCACAAAAAACTCGTGATCTCCTGCTGAGTGAAAGTAAAAGGCTGTCTGAAAAATATGCATAAAGAGAGAGAGAATACAGGCAAGAAGCACTTCTTGAACAAAAATCAAACAAATTATTAATATGAAAAAACTCATTGCTCTCCTGCTGGGAGTGGGTATATATTTGTCTTGTGCGTGAATGTCCTTGGTTGAATGGTCCAATGGTACATATAAGGCAAGACAAAGCATCCCTATTTCTTCTGAGGTCAGTGAGTGATTGCTATGTTGAGGACTGTTGGCTTTCACTGAAGTACTGGCAACGTGTTTTGAAAAAAAAAAATCTTTCCTTTCGCCTGCAATGCTGGGTCTGTTCTTTGCAGGTTTTCAAGTATCAACAATCAATATAGAATATTAAGCATTATGAGTATTCAAATGTAAATTACTGCATGCGCTGTGAGATCGGAGCCTGGCTGGAAGCCAGCCTGTGTAAATATGAAACAATTTGAGCTCATTATTATGAGAATGGAGCATATGCTTCCAACACTGACTAACAAGTAGGGGAGTTTATGTAATCCGGCTGTAAAGCTGTAGTATGGTGGTACCATGCACTCAAGTGTTCAGCCCTTGACTGCGGTGTCTTGGCCACTATAACGAATGGTGACTCTAAGGAGGAAAACTGAGATTTGGGAGCAGAGTCCAGCACGCAGGGAAGCTTTCATCTTATCTACAGCCTCAGACTGAGTACTGTCGTTTCTCTTTCCAGCAACAAAAACTACTTAAGTGCAAGTGTGGTGAAGCAAAGGATTTGCCCACCCACCTCCATCTCCTTTTGGGGGGCAGGAAAATGCTGTGTGCCTTAAAATATCTACTTCAGTCACATGAGACTTGGACCTTGCATTTCCCATCACTTTCTACCACCACATGAAGCCTAGCTAAAACGTACTGAAGAAATCAAAGAAGCAGTAAAAAACCTGCAGTTATTTTTCTGGAGGACCAGGCAAAAGCCTGAATCACCTGACTGCCAGCATAATTAATAGCACAGGGGATTAACCATCAGTGCTCTCCTTCCTCTTCCTCCTGCTCAACAAACCCAAACCCTTGGACATGATACCACCAAGTCTCAATTTAGGACAAATCTTAACTGCTTGGTCTGACTCCTGGGGGGAGTGGGGAAGGCCTGGGCAAGTGCAGTGCTCAGGGCTGTCACTTTTCTCTCGCTTGGTGAGACCATTCGGAGCTCAGCCTGCAAGAGGCACAAGGCATCACAGACTGCCCATAAGGCTGGGAAGGAAGTAGCGGCCAAGCTGGGAATGGCTCAGAAGTGACATATCCTGGGCATCAGCCCCCTCTCTGCAAGGTGGGTGATGTGACCTGAACAGTAATGCAGGACTGCTCTGGAACAGGAACTTGGGTAGGAAAGATGTAGTAGAGTCTGGCCAGGTGGAAGCTGTGGTGGCTGAGCATGAACTGTGAAGGACCTGGAAAGAGTGTTAGCCAGTACTATTGAGAGGAAAGGTTCAATTTAGGGCTTTGAAACAATATCTATAAGGATGGAAACCAGACTTGTTTCACTAACTTTCTTGGTCTATTGTCTGTATTCTGCTGCCTTTTACCCAGACATCTAAACACTTTCCCTTTTTCCTTTGGAAACAGGATTGGGAATTTTCTGTATTATCAAGGAATTACCTTGTGGTCTCTAACCTTGATGGATGCAGTAATCTTTGGGGTTGGATTTCCAACTTCAACTAGTGGTTTGATCAAAAGAAATGGTTTGCTCTGACACTTGAGTAAAATGTTAAAATATGTGAACATCTTCGAATGTTTCATATCATTTCATGATGTCTAGAACTACTCCAAGTGCTATGTGATGTATTTAGGAGTTCAAACATGCCTAACATAAACACAATGTTCCAACAGGCAAATAATCATACACATGGGCAGTAAGCGTGGTAGTGTGTGTCGGTAGAAAGTTTTCACCTCCCTATTTCCCTTGGGTTTTTTTGTAATTAAAAAAAATGTGTATGTAATTCAGCCAGACTTAAAATTGAAGAAATACTTTTACTGCTTTGGGAGAAAGTACTCCTTTTTATTAGAAAACAGTTATAGGGTTAGCAAAGTTAGATGTCTCTTGTAAGCCCAAGTTCAAAGAAAGCAAATTCAGTAAGAACTCAAAATTCTGCCCTGTGCAAACTAATTGAATTGATACGATGAAAAGATTTGCTTCCCCTGAGCCTTAAACAAATGCTTGGAGAGCAGGCTAACAAGTGGGGAAGGTCAGGGATTCTTACAGAAGATGAGAAATTTGATGTAGTTGCCCTTCTCAGCACCTGGTAGGTTAAAATTATTGAATTCAGGGAAGATAGATCAAAAGCAGAGTCAAACCTGCACTGAAGGCAGTGTTATTCCTTTTGTTTGAGTTGTTGATAACAGAGACAAAGTCATGTGTCTGTTACGATCAATGTGCCAAATAACAAAGTGCAAAAGTGAGATATTGGAAGGCATCTATTACGAACCACTAAATTAAACCAGAGAACAGTATGTCTACCCAGTCCTAGCATGTGGAAAGATAAACCATAATTTATGGTACCTAAGTTTGGGAAATGCATGCTCAATGTATCGTGCAGTCTATTGCAAGGCTTCATTAGATCGTCTTTAAACTTCAGGAGACAATTTTTTGCCTTCTGAAAAGGCATTGCACTTGATATAAACTAACTCTTTTTAACACCTTGATGAAAAATAAAGAGGAATTAATAATCAGAATGAAGGCTGATTGTGGCCTGGGGACTCTGAACATAACGTGGATTATGCTTAATATGGAAAAAAGGAGCACAGTCTCAACCTGAAAAGCAAATACATTTGCTTAGGGGTCTTATTTTTCCCTAGCATTGGAAAGCTATAGGCATTAATGAGTGGGGTGAGAATTTCAGAAAGAGAAAACTAAGAGGTGTTTAAATAAATATTTACCTATAGCCAGAAGCCATTAATTTACTATCAAGAAAGATGATTTTGGCTGAAAGTCCCATCTTTCAATGGCACAGTAAGGACAGCAATTAGAAATAAAAATCAGCTGTAGTGTGCTTTATTACTCTTATTTATTTTGAAGTCTAAGAGACAAGAGGGTAAAATATGATCAGCTCAACTCAGAAAACATGAAGAAATTTTGCAAATGTATTTTAGGAACAAAATACAAGCTTTATAATTGCTGTAGGTCCCTTTGGAAGAGACAGTAAAGTTGTTTACCATGGTGCATTTGGTACCATTTAACATGATATTTGATACGAAGCAGGATGAGTAAGTACTTCCTATTCCAATTGTAATTTTTAGCACAATTGGTTGCAGGTTTTCTAGACCTGCTTATATAAAATTTGCTTCTCATTGAGAGTCCTATAGAGTTCACTCAGTAGATTACTAACACTCAACAACTAATGTGATAAATACTGGAACCTTGAATGAATTCTAGAAGATTGGACAAAAGTGCTAATGTTTCATCAATATCAGAAAGGGTATGTGAGATAACATAGAACAGCTTACCCCAGTGTAAGCACTGTACAAGCTAAGAGTAAAGCTGATATGGTGATAAAATGCTGAAGAATGAAAACTTGGGACTATAATTAAGACAGATGTTAAGCTGTCAAGGGAAGATAGCTCTGTATCACACCAAGTGCCTTCAATTGGTGTTACAAGTTCTGTTGACACAGGTAGCTTCCTAGATGTAAAGCACTTGCCCCCAGGAGGTATCCATCTTCATATATCATGCAACCTGCTCATGAAAAATGTGGGTCTATAAAATAATCATTTGCCAGATCTCAAAAAGCAGATGTCAATGAGAAAGCCTTATTAAACAGCAGAGGTCTGTGAAGGCTGGTGCTAAGCCATTCAGACATTTGCAGTGCTCTTGTCTCAGTATGAACTCCAAAATCATTGACTGGAAAAAAGTTATGGCTGAAAAACATTTGGATGACAAAAACTGGCAGCATGGTGAATAGTGTTTGAGATAAGGAGGGTAGGCACAAGTGATTTGGATCATTTGGAAACATGAGCTCACTCAGAGGAACTTTTTTTTTAGCATTGGTCAGTCCAAACTCGTAACTGCATTCCCGTTGATGGATGTGTCCATGCAGCAGTGAAAACCTACAGGAGTTGGGCAGCTACACCTTGGCAAACTGGCACAGTATGTGGCCTCTGTGCTGGAGCTGGCCTTCATGGCATGTGGGCTTGGAGCAGTGCTGTAGTGTGGAGGATGAAAGCAGGGTTTTCCACACTTAAACTTCTAAATAGACTCTTAACCTGGAGCAGGGCTAATCTCAACCTGAATAATCTGGGTATGGATCATTGGAAGTTCACTGTTACAACTATGAGTTCATTGTTTGTTTAGGAATGAAGCTGCTCTGCACATACAATTAATCTCTAAGAAAAAAATGGGTTAATAAGTTTTTTCTTCTTGTGGTGTAACAATGTCAAACATGAGAGAAGAGAAATAGAAAGAGCTTGAGATAAATGGCGTCCCTCTAACCCAAAATCCAAAGGCTATTTATATTGATCAAAGTTAACCTGTTTACTTTCCTGACTCCAAGTTAATAAGATGATTGATGATTAATTTACTTTGTAAATATCTCTGCAAATGAAATCCCTTTAATATCAGTCATTTTTGTAACTGAACACGTACACAGCACTTAGTGTTTTGGAGTGCTAATTTGATAATAGGGTAGGCTGAAAAAGGCCTCTACTTGTTTATCCATGATTATAGTTTGGCATACAGTGCTAGGAGTTCAGCAGAAATCCTGCTGAGCTAGACCATTGTAATGGAAATGCAAGAAGATGGCTGCAGTAAACCCAGCCTGACTTGATCTTTCTCTTCTACCTCCAGCCCTCTGGTGTACTCTCTGAGTCCAAGGTGAGCAGAACATTGGCACTGAGACCTGCCTCTTGGATCCAGGAGGAAACATGTTTCTTTTGTGCTGTCAACAGTGCAGAAATAAATACAACATTTTTAGCCTTAAATTGAGTTTTGAGGGTTTTTTAGCAGAATTCTGTCTTTCAGACATGTTTTTATAACGTGATTTGAAAAGGCATGATTTTTTTGTTTTTTTGCATACTCCCTTTAAAGGCTTAGGCAGATGCCAGAGCTTATGGCTCATCCAGGTTTGTTTTATCCCATTGTCAAATAATCAGTTTAAATGTTGCCTGCACATCTGTAGAGCTCTAGAAGATGCTATATTTCTGTGGGCAATGGGAAGAGAAAGGGGAATGCAAGTCTCAGAGTGGGGTTGACCGTGAAATGCTTAATTTGCACCAATGACCGCTAATGCACAACAGGATTTTTCAGAAATGCACATGGTTCAGCTACACCTTTAACATAAAAAGATAGTGTTGAAGGACAGTGGTGAGAGTTACGGTGGAATAACTGTCAGTGCAAGTCTTATTTAGTTGGCTCTATTTTCTTTATCTCTACAAATATGATCTCTTCAAGAAAATCTTTTCTGCTGCTTAGAATGTGCCCTTACCTGTAACTTTGTGCCCTGCAAAAAAACAATCAGTTGGCAGGCCTTGCTTAGTGTTTCCTGTGTTTTGCAGGGAGACCTATAGACCTGACGGAGCTTTTAATGGTTTGTTTACATGCAAACCTTTTCTTGTGAAACCAGATTATGGACCCTTAATCCATGAGTGAGTCTACAGTGTAGGAGAGATTAAGTTCTCTGCAGTCATGTTTGGAATAAATTTTGATGTGTAATCGTGCCACACAGGACTCCTTCTGAGAGCAGTTTAGGTACGCAGTTCTTTCAATGACCAGAGCAGCTAATACTCAGAAACGATATCTTCCCATTCCAGTAAGGGAAATGATGCTGCCTGAAATATTTTCGCTGTTGGTACAATATATGGTATCAACTACAGGCGTAGATATATAAAGCCTAGATATGTAAAGACATGGAACAGTGGCTTGAAGTTCCTTATAATATCAACACTCTTCCACCGTCTCTGTGTATTAAAAAAGTCTTAGTCTCTGATAAGCCTTTAAATCACTTGTTCCCAGGAATGAGTTTATTATTATCTTTTGTTGTTGTTGTTGTTCTGTGAATAAAAAGGGATGTGTTACAGGTATTGATTGTCCGTGGTATGTCGCTGGACCGTTATGACTACTGTGTGCCCCAGGGGGAGGTTCTTGTCACAAAGAATGAATGATCTTCTCTAAGTTAAGAGTCCCAGGCTGGAAACATTTACACAAATTGCAGATTCAGTCTTTGGTACCCAGATGACAAGTGGGTTGACTGTTTCTGAGACAGTTTCGAGGAACATAGTCTCTATGTTAAAAATGCTGCAGCCTGAACTTTTGGGTTGTAGCTGCATCCCTTTTAATATCAACCCCTCATTGAGAGGGGAAATCCCTAATCAGCCCCACACTACAATATTTATCATTTTGAAGTGGTGTTATTAGTTCCACAAATATGAAGCAAAACATGATTGAGTATTCAGAATCCAGGAGCTACTTCCTGGCGACTTCTTCAGGTCTGATGAAGTGAACGGCTTTCCAAAAGCCACAGCAGCAGAAGGATAGCTGCACCTTACAAGACATTTTTTGTCTATATTCTGAGGAAAACTACTGTAAGTATGCCAAACTGAACTATCACAGGCATTCTCTCTCATGGAATTTATTCATATACGTACATTAATAGAAGTACATGGCCTGCAGACCTACTTACCTGTGCTGTCTTCATATACGACTGTTACTATTTTCCAGTTGTAGTATAGTACAAGATCCAAAACTGCTCTGCTGATGGCTGCATAGTCTGGATAGAGGTTGATATAAAATGCATCTTTGTTATCAACTGTAGGGTGCTTCCATCGGGTCTGAATATGTGGGACTTCAAGTGCATTGCAAATGGACTGCACTGCGCTGACAGAGGAGCTGTGGGAAGGTCCAAACAGAGCAGCTACACCAAGAGCAAGCTGGTCGCATGCTGAGGGGGGAGAGGAAGGGAGAGGAAGAAGCTGTTAGTTGGCAAAAGCAAGTAACTTGTGTGATGTTTACTGAAGTCATTGATTCTCCATCCATCCCATCATTTCAAAGTGAGAATGGGTAACGACGTTGCTCCCAAACCCGCTAAGAGATTTGCAAACGGTTCCTGAAAATGGCTTTACTGATTAGCATTATATCCTATAACCTGCTTGCTACAAATAAAAACCGAAACAACTTCTCTGTTCATTACCTTCAGATCACATTGCTTCCTAAATTGCCTTTCTCAGAAAGGCATTATCCTGGAGAAACCAGGAGCTTTCTGGCTATGGGCTTGCCAAAGAGACGTCACATGAATTAAGTTTCATGGCAGCGTGTCAGGAAATATGTTCATGGAGTCACAACAGACACTATACGGATTCCCTCCGTGACTGGCAAGCTTCTACCAATGTGAGTTGCTTTAATTTCAGACTACTGAAGGAATATAAACAGTAAAGGGCACTATGATTCATGCCGCTCCATAATCTGTGTTTACAAAATAGGCAGTAAAGCCTAAAGCCCTCAGTAATGACAGAGGGAAATAAAGAACCAACACACACTGACATTTTAATACCTTTCCAAATCAGTCAAAGGCTAGTATCAACAAAGGTTTCTTTCTCCTTGTGCCTATATTTCAGCCAAAAGAATGCCTCCTGTAGGTGTCTTTTTTTTTCCTTTCCCTCCCATGTCTTTTCAGGCTAACAGACAGAAGATGAAGTAATACTAATTTTTTTGGCCATTAGTAAAATTTACTGCAAATGTTTCTAGTAAGGTTTGTCAACTGGGACAAAGCCCTGCACTGAGTTGCAATGCTGTACTCTTTGTAAGGTAGTTCTTTGTGGGAAATTTCGCAATTACTGTGACTGGGTGAAATACTAAGTACACAAACATCCACAAAGAGCCAAGGTTTCTTAAATAAATATTTAGGTCTCTGACAGTAATAAAATATGACAGAAAATCAATTCTTTTCTGTTTTCAGTCTGAAAACAAGTGTTTTACAGACAGCATAAAATGCACAGGCTTTCAGGGTTTAATTCAGAAGCCTTCTTAAAGGATCGCAGGTTTTAATGTGAAAATTGCATAAATAATATCAATAATTCATGATGAGAAGAAGTGATTACTGTCTGCATGGATTCCTCACATGTAGATTTACAAAAATATTTGTAATGAACTCCATCCTACAGATTAAATGGAGAAGATACTTTCACAATAGTCACAGAAGAGATTCTCACTCTACAGGGAATCTAAAATCCTGTCTCAGTCTGGATTATACGGATTATAAATCCAGCATACTTGATTTTTGATAGCATATAGTTCCAGCGTATATCTGATACTTGAAAAAGAATGCAATAAACACAATTTAAAGCTATTTTCAGTGTTCTTTGAAAGCATTCTCTTTTTTTCCAGTCTTTAGTAAGAAACTGAAGTGCTACGAGGAGAATTTAGTAACTTAGATGTTTGAAAGCTGACAGCTCATCAGCTTTCTAGCATGATTCGTGATGTGAAGCATGTTTATTTTCCAGCCTTCATTTGCCTTATAGCAGACACATCTTTTGCCTTAGAGCAAGCATATCTTGTACCATTTACAGAGACAGATGTTATAGTGAACTACAGAGCACATCTGCAAAGTCTTAGTGACTTATGGATCTTTCTCCAGACTTGTTTGCATGAGATTGTGTGCGCACCACGTAAGTCCAGGAACTAGACTGCCGTATATAAAATTTTATCAAACTTCAAGGTTGCCTCCTAGAGGTGAAGGAATACATGGTGCTTAAGGATAGTTGTGACTTTTTTCCCCTTTCTGTTTTGGTCTGCAAGTAAATGAGATGCAAATTGGACCATAATTTTCCCTCCGAGAAAAATAAAGAAATAGGCAAAAAAATTCCAAACTTTCTCCAATTCTTATAGTTTTTTATAACAGAGAAATTTGCTTCTGTCTCTAAGCCACTAAAGCATTAATATTTTAGGATAGGGAGACTACTGGCCTCTGTTCTTTAAAGTACAATAGAAATAATTTGTTATGAATAATGGATATCTGTGTGTGTGTGCTAATTATGGGTTGTGACATCCCACTGTGCTCCCTGTTAGTCCGTGATCATTTTCTGCAGAATTCCAGGTGGCAAATCTATTTTTTGGAAAGAAAAATGGGTTGGACTTGCCACCTTCCATCTGGGGCTCTTAGCATGCAGACAGAATGTAGGTGTTTTATCAGAAACTAGATGACAAGTCAAAGTCCAGTTTGATTCTTAGTTCAAATAGCTTTGAAAGATGAATTTTATGTTACCGTTCATATACACATGTTACAATCAGAGCAAAAAAGGAGACCAGGATGGGGAAAGGTAGTATAGAACATGTATGTTACTGACACAGTAATTGAGATAATTACCTCTTCTCGAGGCTTCAAAACTATCAAAAAGGTTAATTCGCTGGATGTCGTAGGTTAATGTGGTATTAGGCATCAGTGTTCTGTTTCTATTAATGTTGGTGACTGCAAACTTGAAAGCCAATTCTTCAATATTAACAGGTTCATTTTCCACAGTTTCAAATATCCCTCCTGTTGAAACAGAGATAAATGAGAAGTATTATTCACCTCTTCATCACTGTACATAAAAAGAGAAAAATAAATTATGAGCAATAATAATCTGAGTGTTCGTAAAGGAAAACAGTTAAAATCGCTGTTAAAAGCACTACAGCAAAAGCATACTGGATCATTAGTTTTTATCTACAATGTCACTGTAGGTTAACTGAATATTATGAATGTTGCTTAGACAAACATCTCTGAAAGATGATGCATGTTTATTATTCAGGCTTTTCACAGTAAAATTTTAAATGCTTGTGAAAACTTCTATTGAGTTCCTAACTAAAGCAAGTAGTGATATTCATAGGTCTTGTTCTCCCTGCTCCAGTCTAATCTGTGTTTGGAGATGAAACTTGGATGTGTTAGAGATGTTTTCTGAAGTGTTTTTGCAAATCTTGGCAGTACGAGATCCACATTCATAAGTGATGTAGCAGCTTGAGTACAAATGGACTGAAAGTTTCCACTTGAGGTCTGTGTCTTAGTAGGGCTTTGGTTTTTTATAAACCTTAGATAACATTTTTGGTCATTTCTCAGTTTCCTCAGGGACAGGTAAATATTTTTACTTTTTCAAAGCTCATTGCTGAATGAACTGAACTTGTTGATATAGAACATAGCTGAGCCATACGCTGAGCCCACAAAAGATTTCACCTCTGTGCCAAAGTGTTGAGTGATGTCTCCAGTTGTGTAGTGTCTACCAGTACCATCATGGCACTGGTTTAAAAGTCTCCTTTCAAGGACAGTGCTGGATCTAGCACAATCTCTCTCAACTTCCTATCATTCCTCTAAACTCTTCTTCCAACATCTGTTTTGAACTATTTGAACCAAGAGGTGTCCCAGCCCATTCAGTGCAATTCCAGCTGGGCAACTCCTCTTTGAGTGGTGTTCAATTTGTCAGAACTTATTTTTATTTCGAACTGAAATTTTATATACTTCTTGCTCCTTTTTAAAACAAATGAGGTGAGTCTGAGCTTTTCTTTAACCTGGAAGCAAGTTTTCCAAAGAGGACCTCTAAATAACCAATCTGAATTTTGGAAGCATAATGAACTACTTTGGCATATATTCTGAGATGAGGAAGGTGGCTGTGTTTCAAGTCAACAGGCTGTCCCACTTATACTGGGATGCCTACTCCCTCTAGCCTCTAGAGACTTTATTATGCCAACAACACATTCAGACTGTCTAGGAGCACTGGGATGTGATGAATGCATAACAAACACAGCTAATTTGAAAAAAAATAGCTCCTTTAAACAGCAATCTCCCGCTTCAGTACTTGATTTTGCAAGTATAATTTACTCATTTAGTGCAAGTCACTAGAGAATACTTTGGATTTCTCAGTTACATATTTTCACATTTCCCCATGTGAAATTTGAGCCCTAGATATTGCTTTATATTTTCTGAGCATCAGACTGTATTCAGTTAATGTGCTGCAATCTCTTGCAATTTTGATGTCACCAATATAGGAATAGTGCAGTCATTAGCTGACAATCAGGAAATGGGAACACAGTGGAATTAAAACTTGTTTCAAATTTTAACTCAGCAATGAAAACACTGGAGGCTATCAAACCCAAGTTGGCAATGTACTCTCTAGCTACTCTTGAATATACAGCATTATATTATCTCTCGAAGCCATATGTAACAATACCTTAACGTGGCTTAAGCAATTTGCCACCTTAAGCAATTTTCTTGTTCACTATATGTATTTCCCATTTACTATATGCATGTATTAGAACCTTAAAGACTTTCTGATTTTTTTTTTTCTCTCCCTCATAAAACATACAAGAGATTACAGGAGACTGTGACACACAGAAATAGCTGGAAAAAGTTTAAGTGCTGGTTTTGGAACCAAATATAAAACCTCACATAGAATGCTGAGAGTCAGCAGGACTTTCCAGATTTGCAAACTATAGGATCACCAGAAGGAAAAAAATCTAAAGTCTGTTCTTTCAGACCTATAATTCCTCATCCCAATGATGATACCAACAAGTTTACTACTTATCTGGTTAAACAAAATTTGCTTTCCCCCCTTTCACATGAGGAAGACAAGTTTTTTCAGTTAGCTATAATGTCAGCTTGGTCTCGGGCCAGCAAGATACAACTGTTGTGTTTTGCTGGGGCCCCTACTAGAATTAACAGAACATTATTTGATAAGACAAGGAGGATGTCACTGAGTATAATGGATAGCCTGAGATAACTATTTAATAAGACAGGGTGACCACCATCTCTCCCCAATTCCAGTAGGATGAGTCTCTTACCATTTGATCTCGGCAAAAAGTCTTCTCCATCTTGGAAACAATTATTGTGCTCTGCCTGTATCACTTTCTACTTTTTTTTTTTTTAATTAAAACACCTTCATTCAACCACCCGTGAGGTAACCTTCACACTTATACATACACAAGTGCTTTCTCATTCTAGGACTAGAAGTTTTTCCAGACCTCTAATCAGTTGCCTATTAAATGGAGATTAATATTAATTGATTTATATCCATGAACTATTTATACTTCATTAGCAGAATTTTGCAGAATTTCTGCTTGATCCCCTTTAAAAAAGAGTAAAAGCTCACTGGGCAGAGGGAACAAATGGAGGGAAAGGAGGAGTGATGGAAAGAGTGAAAATTTTGCATGGATGTGATTCCTAGGCAAACTAATCAAAACTAGATATGCATTATCAATCACATACGCTTCAAATGTCTTCAGATAGGTCTCTCTGAAAGTCAGCTCTATAATTAATATGTTGGTACCCCTTCAACATATTTTCCAGGTTCCTTTCGAACACGTTAACATAGCAGTAAAGCACTTACAGAGAACTTTGCTTACATGCTTTAATTTGCTGGTGAGATACTCTGGCTAGGTCTGAGTCAGAATGGGACAGGTAGTCAAGCGGTTCATAATTTCGCACAGGAAATTTTGTGCAGCTGAACTGGAGAGGCTGGATAGGGTGCCATTCAGAGGCTCTGAAAGCTAGTGCTCCCCCTCCCCACTAGGATGGGGAAGTTCTGAGACCACAACAGTCATTCTTCCAAGTCAGTAAATGTTTACTTGACTGAATGTTCTCCTGATTAAACCCTAAAGTAAGGACAAAGAGTGATACCCTGCTACCCATGAACAAAGTTCATGAGGTAGTTTATGGAAGAAATCGCTGATTACTGTGAGTAAAGTTTGGGATAGTTGCATTGTGAAAAGCTTGAACTGCTACCTGTTTGAGCTTGATTTTTCTGTCGGGACCTATGGGTGTAAAAAAGAGTTGAATCAGTCTATAAATTTGTATCACGAACAAGCCAGCAGATAAAATCTGGTGGTTCCGTGCTGTAGTGTTTTCATCCATGTATCCTTAAAGAAATCTAGCAAGTTAATAAATAGTTTCTCTTCTCCCATGTTCTGCTGATGACTGACAGTCAAGCTTAGAATTTATTGTAAGGTCCAGGTTAAAAGAGAAATAGTAGAGTAAGTGACAAGTTTGATGAAGAACCGTTTTGTCAGATGATTCATTTAAATAAAGTAGTTACTGTACAACATTTCAAAAACAAATCAGCCACAGGTTTCTACAAGGGAAGGAAAAAAAAAATCGATGTTAACTCAAGATATAAATGATGCTCCAGAAATGAGGCTATTATTGCTAAGCACAAAAACAAGCACTGGCTTTCAAGGTAGCGCATACATGGGACAAAGCTTAAATTTTTGAGTCCTCCCTTTCATCTCCCTCCCTTCCTCCCCACTTACTAAGCCAGGTAGTGAATCTGCTGCAACAGCTTCAGCTGACCACAGGCTGCTTAGTCCTGGTCAGTGGCAGACCTGACCTTTCTTCTGCACAGACACTATGTCTGCCCCTGTGATGAGTGGGACTGTCCACCTGAGTCAGCAGGTAAGCTGCCTACCCAAAACCAGGTGAGTGCCAGAGCTATAGGTGTTGCTCTGCTTCACATGGATGTCAACACCTCCAAGAGGCTGTCTCACCAGGTAGAGCTGAGAAGCAATGCCAGACATAGGTTATCTTATTGTACGCAGGGAGTAACTCTCCGCCAGCCACATGTGAGGACATCAGCAGGAGAACCCAGCATTCATGTTCACTTAACCAATAATCCTGCTTCAGCACACGTGTGTGAGGAAACCTTTCACTTTCAGCATTTACTTTATAAAATGATGTCTGTGAGGATGAAGGGAAAAAGCTATATCTGCCCTTACTTTGAATTTAGCTGTGGAAAATAAGAGGAAAATGACTGCTCGGCTAAATGTTGCTCTGACAGAAATGAGGGCTGAGCCACATGAGTGACTGCTCTTCAGAGAGGAGCGAGGGATGCAAGTCAAACTGACAAATATGACAAAGCATCAGCCCCATTCATCCTCTGAAGATAAAAAAATTCTACAGCAAGTAAAATGTCAAAAGTATAAAAGCACATCTCAGCAGGCACACCTGAAAAAGCAGCTCCAGTCCTTCTGAGCAAGCAAATGTTTCCGTTTAAAGGGGTCATCACGGACTGAGAGACTTTTAGAAAAGGTCATGGCTGAATCAATTTCCATACCTCTCAAATGGGTCTCAACGTTTCTCTTCAAGACAAGGCAGAGCGCAAAACCTTGTTATTGGAAAAATTCTCTACTGCTGTTTTAAAACCAGTCATAAACAGCAACAGCTAAAAATTGTTGACCTTTCTGATGGCAGTTATCAGCCTGTCTGCCTGGGCTTCTTTGGTCAGGTTTCCTCAATGCAAAACATCTCACTAACATATTTCAGTCCCAATACAGCAGATGTAGTATATTTTTTTAGCTTCATATACGTAGAATTGCCTGAGTAGCCTTGAAGGAATTTCTGTGATTTCAGTCAGTGGTATCCCTTTGATGCTTTCAAAGTAAAATGCTAACTTTTCAAAATACTTTTAAAAACTATATCGCGCTTGCAGAGAGATTTTCCTTACCTACTCCATAGCAAACATAAGAACAGTGTCTTATTGCATTGGGGTTTTTTTTTGTTATTTGTTACTCTCTGTTAAAATACTACAGAAATGCAGATGAAATGGAGATAGGCTTACAGAGAAAGACAGTACTGATAGCCCCCAAAACAGAGGTGTGAAAATGTCATGCTTTTCTAGGGTGGTCTACATTTCCTTCTGACACCTAAAGGAGACTGAAAGAGAAAAAAATGTGTTCTGCTCTTAAGCTAGCCTGAGATCCAGCGGTCACCATAGACATGCCAAAAAAGCAGTTGTTTTTCAAATGTAGATCTTGCTCTGGGACATTCTTGTGTTCATTATCTTAGTGGATAAATATCATATTTCCCAATTAAATTTGTTAAAAGTCTCTCCAGCTCACTGGTGGCTGTGTGAGGCAGCTCTATGGCAGGTCTGTGTCCACGCTTACACACTGGACCAGCAGTCAACCCTCCTGTCATGCTGGGATTCCACTGTGTATCAGCTATTGAACTGTGCTCCACACATTTTTTAATAATATTATTTATTACTAACATAATATTTATTACTAACATAATTCTCTCTACTTTTTGACCAATGGAAAATGCTGGCAGTATATGGAAGTCATTTGCTTGTACTGTTAAAATAGAGAAAAGTGTTACTGAATACTAGATACAGTATTCAAGGATCATAAGTCGAGCCACCAGATACAATGAGATTTAAAAGATATATTGCTGGGATTTTTATTTGCTGCCAGATTTTCACCTCCCAGCACACCATCTCTTTCCTACAGCCAACAGTACCAGCAACTTAAAGACAATAGATCAGCTATTCATATATGCATATGACTCCAGGAGTAGCCATATTAATACTAACACGAAGTGATTTGATATTCTGACAGAAATTAAAGTGAGAAACAGAAGGTGTTAAAAAAACCCTGAAAGTCATATGTTGCTTACATTCTTATTCAGGTTCTACACTTCAAAAGAATGCTGTTTGAAAACAAACATGCTGACCATGCAGTAAAAAAATGTTTGAAATATTAAAACATACAGACTAAGAAGGATGGTAGAGGGAAAATATAGTTAAGATTAACAACTCAGATTTTCCTCATAAAGACACAGGTATTTTTCCCTTTAGTAGAGACAAAAGGGGACTTTCTATGGTTTACAACTCTTCCCAGTTAAGGATAAAACCCTATTTCTACATGGTTGATGTCCAGGTTTCCTTTCCTTGCTCAAAGGATATCCTAGTTTCATCGCCTGAGCATAAGGCGTGCACCTTCTCGTCTGCCTGGAGAGGTGTTTGTTGCACAGGATGACACACTGAATAAGCGATGTGGAAGCACAGGGCCCGCTGGATGTCATTGCCCCATCCCTGAAGCTCTGAGCCACCAACAGCTTTCACAGGGAATCCAGGGCCATGACATGCACATGATTTGCTAGCAGGATTTCCAGGAACATCTGAACGTCTATCTCCTGGAGGGATTTAAGCTCTGAGAAGCCTTCCCTCCTTTCCACAGCACCATCTGAACACCAGGAGGTCCATGAGACCTCATTAAAACCCACCTGTCAGTCACTGAAGAGAAATGAGAGTTAAAATCCTAATGACTGTGCAGCTATGTGCCACTGGTTTCCCGAAAGAGAAGCTGTTGCTGATGCCAAGTTAATGCAGGAGATTCATAAAGCCAAATTAGCATGTAGTTTGCCCTTGCTCTGTGTCAATATAGATATGGACTCACACCGCTCTGCCGCTTGGATGGCAATGGACTCACACACTTCTGAAGCTCAGTGGGGCTGTCAGAGTGGTAGGGCTAGACCTGCTGGCTTGAAAAGGAACAGGGCAGAGCGAAACAAGATTTGATTGCTTATGAAGATTTTTTTGTCCAGATAATGTCCACTTACAGTGCTAAAGAGCATGCTACTTGGAGTGAAAGCACTTGCTACTGGAAATCCCCTCCAAGCATTTTTTTCCATTCTTTCCTCTTACCAGAGACCATATTCTCCTGTGCCATGAGGCGTTCAATTGAGAGCCAGTGCAAGTGCACTCATTACAGAGCTAAGTCTGGGCATTCATCTTACCAGAACAGAATAATCAAATGAGTTATTACTTAGAGGCTTACCTTTAGCAGACAGTTTAACAGTATCTTTCTTTTTAAAGTCAGCTCACTGACTGTGTAAGATTAGTCCAGAAATTGGCTATTACCTCTAATTTATACATGACTTATAAAATACTCTGTTTTGTGTGTGTGTGTGTGTGTGTGTGTGTGTATTAAAAAAAAAAAAGTTTCTCAGGAAGAATCATTAACGATCACAATCCTATAATAAACAGTAATTGCATTTTACATTTACAAATCTAGACTGAAGTGGGTTTACTCCCCTAGGTTTTTGTGGAATTAGATGCATGGGGTTTGCATTTGGCTCACAGAATGCAAACCAAACACATTAGCATTCTTTGCACTGGTGAATTTAGCCTTGCAACAGGGACCTCTGAGTTAGGCAGCTATTATCATCCTCATTTTACAGACAGTGAAACTGAGAGGTTGAGTGACTTTCCTACCATCACTCCCTCTTCAATCTGTTCAAAAGCTGTTTTGGAAACCTTCCATACATTGTGCTCTGTTTCAGCCTATTCCCGCCCTTTTCCAAGCCCCTGTCCTTACCTTGGCATTCACCGTCTTTGCATTCACCCAGCCTGGTTCCTGTCCAGCGTGTCTTTGATTTTATTCCTCATTGTTATACCCTGCTAAATGTCACTGCCATTTCATTGCCTATGCCAGATCCTGGGTCTGGATCATTTTTCCTCTGTAACTCATCATCCGTCTGTGGGCTCCTCCTTTTAGATTGCACTTCAAACAAAACTCGAAGCCCATACCCTTGCCCTTTCTACACTCTACCCTCATTGTTTTCAGCCACCCGAATCTAAAATAAAAGAAGAGATGGTGGGCACAGAAAAGCAAATATCTCAGTCTGGTGCTCACCTGGATTTCCCATTTGCCTTATCCTCATCTCTGCATTTATTTGCTCTGCTGTCGCTGTAGATTGCAAGCTTCTCCAGACTACAAGAAATTTGCAACCAAACAGAATAATTTGGAGTAGGGCTGCCTTTGGGGTTTGGGGTGATGGTTACATTTTCCTTTCCATGACTGCGTGGTAGGACTGGGAAGCTGAAACCTGGGACAGGTTCATGACCTGAAACCTGACAAAGAAAGACAGAAGGGGGTGCAGCCCAAGTGTCAAATTCAGCAAATGTGAGGATTGTTTTTTTAAGAAGATTAGGTTTGTTTATAGAAAGGTCACTGACTATTTGTCAAATTGAGTACCTCCTAGGTTCAGAACTGCACATCTGAAATCCACCTCTGGGCACGTGTTTAGCACGTGATTGTATGCCAGTTGCTTTCGTGAAGATTTTGCTCTCAGCTTTAAGAAGAGGTAAGGTTCAAGGTTTGTCAGGCTCTGCAGTCCGATTCAAAATTTGCTTGATTTAGACTGAACTCTCAGAGGGACTTAACCTTTCTGTTATTTTCATGCAACATGGTTAGTGTTTAATTTCACAGCAATGAAACTGGTAGAAATCACATTCCAGTTTCAGCCCTCATGCAGACAGGTGCAAGGTCTGCGACTGCCGAAGAGCTGCAACCCCTTATACCAGGTCTGAATACATAACTCACAGCAAACAAGACCTAGTTAAAGATTGAGATGAAGAGCACAAATGAGGGAAAAGATCTTTCTTAAATAGAAAATGTTAAAGCATTTCTCTATTTGAAACGTTCTCTATGAGAACCAGGGCCAGGTTTTTATAATTATCTGCACTCTAGCAAGGTACTGCATTCAGTGATGCTTTTATCCTTTGGAAAGCAGAGGGATAAAAATATGTATGTGTGTATGTACATATATAAAAAGCTGAGCTTATTAAGATACAAAGATCTGCCATTTCCAATGGGATTTATTTCAGTTCAGCTTGTGAGTTTGGAGATATTTCCCAAAGGCTCAATCGGCATGATTCATGTTATAGAATTTCTAAGTAATGAACTTTTTCTTTTTTTAACGGGGAAAAAATGGTTGACCTGATTTAGGTATCTCTTGCAATACAGGGGCAGTACCAGCCAGAAACTAAAGGATTATTTTTGAGGTGCAAACTCTCCATTTGATAGAAATTTAAAAAACTGTTTTCTTGCTGCCTTTATTTTATTGTTTTCACTTGATGCAGAGGCTACTCAGGAGGTACTGAAAATGCAGGGTAATAGATATGTTATTTATATTGTTTGCTGTTCTTCCCCCCACGTAACCATACCTACTTGGGCAAACTAACTATCCATGCATTGCAGCATTAATTTCAAACAAGACAAAAACCAGAGAAGGAGAAAATTAGTTCTAATTACCCAGTTACACATGCAACATTGGGTCCCATCAGATGCTATTTCTGGCCATGCAGCAAGGAGGAGCGAATAAGAATTGTTTCCCTTCTCTTCTTGGAGCTAGAATTAGGCAGATGAGCCTTGCAGAGACTAGGGTTAGATTCTGTGTGAGATGTTTTCCCCAGGAGCAGGGTATCGGTTAAATCGGCATACACAGAGTTTCAGCACCTTGTTTTCCCTCTGCCCGCACATATTATCTGGCCCACTTTGCAGAGCATGGCTTGTATGCTGTTTTTTGCAAAAGTACATGGCAGATCAAGCCTCCACCTTCAACAGAACCATGGTTTAATCCGGATGTGTGGTATGAACAGAGCTGCTCTCTTCAGAGCTCCCCAGTAACCCAGTGAAACAGGGCAGCGGTGTTGTGGGATGCGCTCCCTGCCGCACAGCAAGGAAGCCCTCGCCCAATGCAGCTCCTGTGCTAAGTGCTTCAGGCGAACGTTTGGGCTCAGTGTGAGCACTGCCAAAATGCTCATAAGGATAGTTAGGAGTATAAAGTAATAAAGCCATTCTTTGAATTAATGAGATGATCTTGGTGAATGTGTTTGTTAACCATGTGTTAGCTGCAGCTATGTGGCTGGATCTACGCATAGCCCCGTGCCTGTTGCTGTAAACCTCCTGCTTCGTAAGTTGTGTGGCAAAAACTCTCCAGGACTCTGCAGAAACAGTCGTTTCATTCCCTTTTTTTAAGGCTCCCAGCAAAAAAGTAACAGCCTTTTAAACTTCCCTCCCCATCATTTTGTTCAGAAGAAATAAGACTTTACTGAAGGAGGTAAATGTTTGTACTGATTTCAATAGGTTTTGATCAAATTCTCTCACAGCTGAGCATTTCCTCACAATGCTGTAACAACTTAAATAGTCCCACTGGAAGAGAAACTTACTTTCTGGTGTCTTTTTAAATCCTTCAGAGCACTATTTCACAGATATGTTTTTCCTACATATCTGTCTGAGTCAGAGGATTTCCATCTGAGACATCCAGGCATCTTGACATATTAATTGACATTATTATATTTAATCATGTGCTGGACTACAAGGTGCTTCTGAAAATGGAAAGGGGTGGAAAGGCAACATGAAAGTAGAGAGGAAGGAACAATCACAGAAACCCCCCAATGTTTATATTAAGGAATAAAGGAAGGGAAAAACAATTTCACAGAAATAAAATGTAGATGAGGAGAATGGAAAGAAAGCTGATTGAATGAAGACTGAAAGACTGATGACATTGAGCTGCAGAACTTGCTGGAAGTTTTATTTACTGATTTTATCTGGTTCCATCTCAAAAGTATTAGATTGCTTGAAAAATATGGTAAGATATGTTGCAGATACAAAGTAATTGTACCTTATGTTTGAGGAAACCTTGAACCAAAGAGAGTAATAGAGACCCTATCTAAAAGAATAGCAAGGAAAATTGAATTCAGATGGGTTTTGCCATCTGCTTTTATGTAGGGACCTGGTTAAAACAGGAGGTATATCTGTGAAAAAAGTGCTTTACCACCTTCCTTTGCAGTGGTTACAAGATATTACACTTCCCAGAAAGTAGCAATCAATACAGTATGTGCAGCCATTTTACTTTTTTTTCTGGACTATGACAGCAGCTGACCCATAGAAAGATATATACATTCATTTGACTGAAGTCCTGAAAAGGTTACTCTAGCTGGAGAGAAGTCCTGAGGTGTGAGAATATTGAATATACAATATTGCTATAAAGCAATTGTGAGTTTGCATATGCAATGAAACTACTTCAGGATTAGCCATTTTTCTCAAGCTGTTAGACAGAAATAGAGTGATGTTTCAAAATCCTAGACTATACTTTGAAATGTGCATTATTCAGTAAACAGCATTTTTAGGCATAAACATCAGGGTTATATCTGTAAAAATTATATACTTTTTATTTTCATGAGTGCCCATTAAGCACTATTATCTGTAAGAAGCTTAGGAACATAAGGTCTTTATTAAAGCTGAAGAAATCTGAGCTTATCCTGAAAAAGCATGGATAAACTCAGATCACAGACTATCGGAAAGTACCTCCTTTCCAGAAAGGAGGTGGTCGTGGAGGGAGGTTAAAGTTGGTAGGAGGGACATTTTACACTCTAACTTTAGTCAATTGGTCTTTTCTTTCTGAAATCCAGCTGTTATAATTCCCCTAAAGGCAGTGCTACCTATCAATGCAGAAATGATTGACATGGGGGATGCCAAGAAGCCCACAGCTAGCAAGCTACAGCAGAGATCCTTATTTGTATGTTACCATGGACACTTTGCATTTTTGAGCATGCAAAAACCAGTATCCTCATCAAGAGTTTAAACATTAAGGATATAAAGATTACATTAGCTTTTGCTGTTACACACTGTGCATGAAGAGTGAATTTTTACTTTGCTTTCCTTCTAATATGCAACAACTCTTTATGGTAGACTGAAGAGTCTGAAGTTGGTCCTCTCACTCTGGAGGAAAGGCTTAAAATAATTCAGTTAAAATGGAGAGGACTTCACTTGTTACAGTCACCAACCTTTCCTTCTCCCGTGGTGGCTGGAGGTCCCCCAGGGCTCTTCGCTAACCTTGCCAAAGTCTTGGCTCATGGCTGGAGCCTCTGGCCCTGCTGCTACAGCCAGTAAATGCAGTCAGTGGGGTAAGACTAGCCAGGAAAACAAGAAATCTGCTTCAGTTCTGGTGTCTTTATCCTTCTCATTGGAGAGGAAAATGAGACGTCTTATACCAATTTTTGTTTGTTATGGCAATATGAGAGACTTGTGTAGCACATGGCAGCCAATAAACCAGGGGCTAAGACAGTGGCCTGAGATATGTGCCCCCTCTCTCCAGCCTCACTGGGAAATGCCAGTCCATACCACAAAAAACTTTGTCAACAAAATGGTGACAATATGGATCTGTTTCTGTGAAAAGCGTAATAAAAATTTTCCTGACCAATTTGAGCCCAGGACCTGTGTGGTCTTCCAGTGCCTCTGCATGAAGCCACATGTCCTGTACTCTTAACACCGAGCAACTGAATCAGAAATCTTCCTTATTCGGCTTCAAAAGTCCACCAGAGACAACACTTGGGAACTTGTTGGCACCTTCGTCTGTTGTCCACACCTCTAACCCTGGGAGACACAGGCCCCCAGCAGAGCACAGAGGAAGGGGGTTGGTGTAGGGAAGCTGTTATTCCCTGCTCCTCCTCCCCCAGCACCATCTCTCACTGGCACCTTCTCAACGTGCAGCCCCAGCCTTGCTGCTTTTTTTTTTCCTCAGGTCTGCTCAGCTTCATTTAGATGCAAACTGGGTTTGGCCCAACAGCCATTTGAATACGGCTGTTACTGAAATAGACGGTTGAGCCAAGTGTCCTTCAGTCCTCATCAGACTGAAATGATGGCATTTCTTGTAACACCTCAGCAAAGGGAAGCATCAGCTGTCTTTTATAGCTATTAGATAAAGGTGCATGCTCAGAACCCAGAAGACATGTATTAATAAAACATAGCTAGCTTGACATATTGCTTGTTGAGCTTGTCTTGGCTTACAGACGAACTATGTAACATGTCTATTAAAAAAAGATTATTCTGTGGAAGAAGCCTTTGAGCTCCTTTGACAAAAAAAAAGCTAAGGACCGGCACCCCGCATAGCCCCTCTGCGAATAAAGTGTGTTCATGCTGCAGCTAACCTAGTGGAAGATTTTCTCAAGCCTCTTTACTGCTCTTGTGCACACCTGAGCCTGTTGCAACGTGACAGAAAGACTTGCAGACTGCTAGAAAGAGTGACAAAATACAGGTAAGAAAGAGTGCCACAAGCCACTCAGATCATGTCAGGTATGTAATTAAGAAAGTATAAACCTGAAGTTTAAACACAGACACTTAAAAAAGATATGTGTCTTGATTTTCAAAGTGAATCAAAGTGAATTGATTTTCTTTAAAATAAATAAACCTCCTTCACCCTTAATCTTTTATTGGCATACAGGAAGGATATTAAACCAAATGTTAGCAGGTTTCCCAGTGGATCAATTGTTTTGATTCTCCTGAAACTCCAAGCACACCACTGGGATGGGGTACTTCACTGATAGTCCCCTACAGTTTGTGAGATGCAAGGAAATTGGCAGATTTTACTCAGGATTTGCATATTATTCTTTAAACTTTATAGAAATATATTTTCTTCCACCCTGCTGGATTATTCTGTCCCTCTCTTACTAGCATTAATGTAGCTTCATCCTTAAATCCTCAAGGATCAAAAAGGAACACATAGAAAATGAGCTGACATTTTTCTAAACAAGATATTCTTTATATTGCAGCCTCAGCATAGCAGGTGCTTTATAGACAAATACTAAGATACATTTTCAGTCTTGGAAAGTATAATGTCTAAGTAGGCTCATCTAGGATTATGCTTTTAAGGGTGGGGGTTGTAGATTTTGCAACCAATCCACTCTTACAAGTAATGTTTAATCAGCACCTGCACTTTGAGTTGCCATATTTCTTTATAATAATGATGGTTGGCTCTAGAAAAGACACTTAGTTGAGGTGCCTGCAATTTAAAGCTTTCTTGGTAATTATCAATCTGGAACATTTCTATTCCTAAATCTACTGAGAGCCATTTGTGTCTGAAAAATATCTTATTCACATCTACATTTGCAAATGTTAAAGTAACAAGTGTAAACAGAATGCATCTGCACCTAATCACAAATTTCCATGAAGTGTTAAAACATACAACCTCAATAGAAATTTGGAATGGGAACCCGAACAGCTATAGGAACACTGTTTTCTTGTAATGCTTTTTTTTTTTCCTCCACAAAAGAACACATATTCTTCAAGACCCCATATTCTAGCAAGACTGATTTGAAAATATGTAGAATGAGCAGAGGAAACCAAGGCTCCCCAGCAGTGTTAAACCTTCTGATGGAGAAGCATATGGTGTTGAAATTCCTATGCGTAATGGGGTCTAAATTAAAGAGGACGTAAGACCCTTAACTCTAGAAATTCTTGATTTGGGGGAGCTTTCCAGGTTGTATCATCACTTTTCTTAATGCTGAGTATCCCTAAAGGTTCTTTGGAACAAAACTTTACATTTATACATGAATCTGGGGACTTGAGAGGCTCCTACTCAAATCACTCACGAAACCTGTAAAAGTGGTATCTTTTAGGTAAGCCACTTTCATGCTCTGTAGGCAAATTTCAGGATACCTGAGCCAGCAATGTTATAACCAGATAAAACCCAAACATGAAATGTTTAACATTCGTACCTGATGCGTACATAGAAATGTCTTTCACCAGCATTCATACTCGGACTGAGGCATTCCAGTGCTGGGACTTACTACCTGATTCTCAGGGATGAATTCAGTATGAAACTGACTAGAAAAGCCTATAGTAGCTACATCTGGTTTTTTTCTTTGTTTCTTCTCCAGAGCGTTTTTGCAGATAGCACTTTTTTCTGTGTTCCAAGAGCTACATGGAACAGATGTGATTTGTCTGAATGGGGTCTGTGAAAGACTCGTAAAATTCTTAAAAACAAACAAATCCCCTCAAATGTGCATACATCCCTGCTTATCAGCAAGTGTTAAGTGAAAATTCAAAATGTATCCTAGTTTATATTTGGTTGCAGATGAAATTATGGTAGCATGACTGTACACAATGATCCTTGGATTTTTACCACAAAGCCTAGGTAGTCTGTTCTTGCGTTAAAAAAACATTTCAGTAGCAGTGATTTGGCTGAAACAACATCAAGATTTGCGAAGTGCACACATCCGTTTCCTGTACAAAGATGTCATATGCATGCAAATTTTACATTCTTGAAAAGATTTGCTTGTTATGTGCAATGAGTATGTTAGCGGTTGTGGACGCTTCCACAATGCACGCTTAAAATTGTGCTGCACTGATTGTGTTACTTTTAGATTTTAGATCTCTTGGTTGTTTCATCCAACATTCTGTCTCTGCAGGACAGTTTTCTTCCCTTTTTTTTCCCTCCCTGATCTAGCCTTACCTGCTATAGGCAATCAATGTGACTGAAGCCCAAGTCTTTCCATTGACTTCTCTGAGCCACGGATCAAGACCAAATTTTGCAAGAAAAATTCTTATAGGATGCGGTATGGCATTAAATTCGCTATCTCCTCATGGCTAAACACTCAAACAGCTTTAGTGGGAGCAGCTTCATCAGGAATTATTAATGCTAGTTAGAGATGTTAGTTTTTATAGATATTACACTTATTTCTTATATTATAGCTATTAGTTTTAATTATCATAGGTATTGATAGGAAAGTTAGATTTTTTTTTTTTTTTAAAAAAAAGGACAGGAAAATTTGGTTCTGGAAAATTTTACAAATGGGTTAAAACTGTGACCTAATATTAAATGAATAAGAAAAAAATAAAAGAACAAAAAAGGTAATTCTCTGAAAAAGTGGATACAATATCTCTGGGCTCCAGGAGGTGAATAGCTGACTTACTAAATCATTCTTCAGATTTTTAAAATGTAAAAGCTGAGGCTACTAGGTATAGCTATTATGTGGGGGTTTTTTTAGACTCATAGCTTCATTGTCAGAAATTTCAATCAAAAGTCCATAAAATAACTTTGCCATGAAGAGAAAACTGTAATTACTTATAATTAGCACAGTGCATAAAGTATGGCTTGAAACCCGTTACATAGCCATAATTTCAATGTGTTACCATCAATCAGGAGAGAAAAACTTAAGTTTCAAAATAAAATTAAAAATTCAACTTAGGAGAGACAAGATTTATTTTCCTTGCTCAGTGACTCACTTTTCCTTTCTGCATGTAAAACTTCCTATACATTGTGTTACTTTGAATTTTCTTGACATTTCTACATTTGAACAGGCTTACGTTTTTTGGAAGCTATATATTAAGTCTGTTTCAAAGTGACACCAAAATTAGTCTTCCCCTGAAAATCAAACAGAGCTTGAACTGAGCTCCTCATGTAGACACATTTGAAAACCTCAGAGTGGATTACCATAACAAGAGGATGGAGATTGTTTCAGGTTGCTGAAGCTGTTGCGTTTTGTGGCTGTTGAAACTGGAGAAACAAAACCGCCTGAGTGACTTCACCCGTTCTTGTTAAGCATGAATTGCAGCTCTAAAAAAAATATTGGACTAAGGTTTTCAGATGCCCAATGTCACTTAAGAAGGCCTTCCGAGGGGAATGCAGCAGAGCTCGAGGAAAGCAGGGTGTAAAACAGGGGCTGACTAATGGGGCTTCTGAAGTGGGGCATCCTTGTCCCGCAGAATATCAGATAAACTCTTCAGATTCAGAAACAGACTGTATCTCTCAGAGTATGTGATTCTTGTCCCCCTGATGTGAATACAACTTTTTCCTCTTTATTCAACAAAATTAGTATTTAACCCCATATGCACATTCTTTAGTATTATCATATAAGTTTCAGTAACTCAAGAAATAAGCTATTACAGTGAAAACCTGCTATTTAAACACTTGCCGAGTGGTGCAGATGTGGCAAAGTGGCTGCTCGGGTTTACTGTGTAAACACACCCTCTCTCTCCTTTATGTTTTGCTTAGTTATTTTGTGCCTACAAAATGCTGGTGCCTGCTGGGCATGACTCTGATCTCAGTATCACTGAAGTTTCTCAGGCTACCTCTAGTCACTGTCCCAGCTGTCTTACTTCCAACATAAACTAAAGATAACAAGTGAACCAGGCTTGTTGATTATTGTATTAAAAGATGCACTCGGGGCAGGAAGCACAGCGATCATAGAGATGTCTCTAGTTATTATTTTCCCTAACATGCAAACCTGGAACGTTGCCAATGTGCATGCCACCTGGGGATGGACAAGCCTCCAAAGACCTGGGTGCCCATAGATTAGTGAAAGTTTCTAATGACATGAGTCACAGAGACAGAGAGCGGGTTGGGTTTTTTTCCCAACACTTGACAGGGTGCTGTATGATTTTAAAAAACAGAGACAACTTTAAGACTGTAAGCCAGAATGTTATTCCTTGACAGGTTGTCATTTATTCAAATCATCCCTGAGTGCCTTTCTGAAAGACGTGCTACAGTCACACAGAAGTTAATGGGCTCAGTTTTGAGGTAAGGGGATGAAATTCTGCTGCTTGTTTGTGATGGCAGATAGGTGTGGATCCTCTAATGATCCTGCCTGGCCCGAAACTTTATGAAATTCTAAAGGCAGTAATGAATCATACCGGAGATCTCGAACAAGAGGGAGGATGCTCTTATGTGGCAGGAAAGCTTTCTTTCACGGTTATATATGTCACAACAAACTGGGTAACAGAATTATGTGCACATGTGGTTTTTGCTTGGTGACAAAACAAGCATTGGTTCTAACTATATATGTTTTCTGTGAGATACTGAACATTGAAAAATGGTCAAATTAACAACCGCAATACATTCTCTATGTAAATGAAATGCTGTGTAGATGACACTTCTAGTGATTATAGCTCTCTACGTGACATATGTTTAATGATTTAGATTGGCTCCTGTTGAGAGGGATTTAATTTAAGGCACTTATGGCATTGGGCTCAAATTATTTGCAAGAGTTGATTGAAGCTTATGTTTTACCCTGCAGCTTGTGTTCAGCTAAGGATCATCCGCTGAGTACATTTCATTTATCTCTTGCAGGATCTAAACTGTGGGCTTTTGCCACAGTTTTCTCTCACCATACATATTGTTTAACCAGTTTCCAGCACAATCAGCCATTGCTGTAAAATCTGATGTGAGAACAAAATTGCTGAATTCTTGTATTTGATTTTTTACTTATTTAAGTGTTAGGTCTGCAATCTTTAAGCCTCCCCATCTATTTCCCTTGGCAACAGGTTTTCTATGTCTAGTGCCCATTAAAACTAGCGAGAACTGGGCATCCAGCCCCTTAAGAAGCTTTGAAAGTCTTCACTTTTCTGTCTATCTGTATCATCGATCATCAATGAACTGCTGATTGTAGGAACCTGTGGATTCAGAAGTGTCACCATCAAATTTGGTAGTGACTTAATCTGAGGTATGCAGCTACCACTAACCTTCCCTGTGCATTGTAATATTATCTCCCCATGTTGATAAACTCCACTAAGCAGTGTTTTGCAGCCATATGCTCCCATAAAACATCTGCAGATGCACGTGCACATCTCCTGCTGGATGACATGGGAGTTGAAAGCATAGCTTTCACTGAAGTTGTCTGAGTGCAAAAGTGTGATTTTGATACAAAATGTAAAGGTCTTCCATTAACTTTTTTTGGCCTTTGGATTGGCCCCTCAGCACTCACTGGCCTGGCCCTTATTAACAGTAATGATTGTTAAATCCAGGGGGAGGATGGGGAATACAGAGTGCAGATGAGAATAAATAATCAAAATGAATGTGTAATTTCCCTATAGCACAGTGCCAGCTGGCTTGGAAAAGACTGAGGGCAACTGAAGCAATGGTTATTTCATTATTTTTTGAAAACTGGATGGCTGATGGTGCTCTTCAGATTTGTCAGGTAGTTGGCTATTCTGTTCTGGTTTCTAGGAGCTCTGTGAAGGAGTGGGTTACTCCTCCAGAACTCTATTAGTGCAGGCTCTCCAAACGTCCAAAAGGTAATGTGGACAATTGTGCGTGTTAACTAGTCTTTTAATGCGGGGGGGGGGAGGGAAATCCAGCTGTTCCCTACTTGTATTCGAGGAACCTGTTAGTGGTTGTGGTGCAGTGGTGGCACTGGGGGAGAGTGCAACATAGAAACTCAGACTCCTGCACTGCGTAATCTTGACCAAATAATGATCACGAAGCTTGCAGAACTTTGCATCTAAATCACGTTGTTTGTGCCAGTGACACTTTTTCTTATAAAACCCAGCCTGAAAAGAGAAGACTTGCACTCCTTACTAGCCTAGAAACATTCTGAAAATGCTCTTTTTCCTCAGAGGTAAGTGAGTTAGCTTGAGCCCTGTGCAGGACTGGCACTAGCCCATTGCAGAGAACTGCAATTCCCCTCGCTAGAGCCACTGCTGCAATCTGAGTCCGTGTACCAATAGAGGCTCTGAGATTTGATAGACTCAGAACTAGGATGTCCCCTCTGCTGACTTGATACTAATTATACATGTCTTCTGGGTATACTACGTTTCTTCTAGGCGGTGCAGGTATGTCTGGCTAAAGCAGGTGTAAAATATAGGTTGAATGCTCAGTGAAACCCTAACATAAATCGTGTGATTTAAACAAGTATTAAATAGAAATTAGCTGAATGAGTTTGAGAGGAGAGCAAAAGCTAAGCATTTTTAAGGAAAAGAGTTAGAATAGTTTGCACACATTGCATGTGAAATGTCATGCTTTTCAGTGTGTGGATATCTTGTAAACCTTCATTTTGATTTTTCTTTCCTCCCTAATGACGATTACATTTCCCTTTCACAAAATACGGAGTATTTCCTGGGACACACCTTTGACTTTATATTCACTGTAGCAAATACAATCTTTGAAATATTAAATTTTTTCAGACGGTTAAAATACAGCCTATAGTTTTATGGTATTCATTATCAATTAAAAGAAATGCAAGTTATTATATTACGGCACCTCCTGGACAGTCACTGGCAGAAGCGTTACTTCTGGGGAGTTTGGAGGCATCTCTTTAAATGCTCTGCTCAGTCCTGGTCCTGCAAAAGTAACTTGTAATTCTAGGGCTAGCCACTGACTTTCAATGCGCATCAAGAAAAAGGGAGTCTCAGGAAATAATACTGGAAATTTGTATAACTGAAGCATCAATTGTGTATAAATAGTGCATGTATAATAAATTATTCCATTAAAATAAAAAGATACCTTTCTCAGATCATTTTGCTGAATACATAAACCATAATCACACTATTCTCCAGAATATTATTAAAAATGTATGCAAATCAGAAATGCTGAACCCAAAATCCAGCTCTCTAAAATCAACCAAACCCCAAACATAGACAAGAGGTTTGGGGTGGGATGTGGGTATGAAAAATCTGAATCTTATTGTTCCCATTCATACCGGAGTTCTGACTTTTGACTTGCCTAGAAGTAGAGTTGAGCTACAAATTGGTATCGGAGCATAGATGTGGAATGAAAAGAAGATATAAAGCCATGGTTATAAGTCTTCTTTTACAAAAAATAATTTTTTTTAATCATTTCTCCTCTTCAGATTTTTTGCTGTATGAAGGACACAATGCACAAAATTGCCATGTCAGGAATTCAGTTGTATTGCTTATTCTTTCAGATAGCACATGCATTGTCCATAATCATGGGATATTCTACTTTTTAATCTCTGCCTTCATATGGTTAATCCTGCCAAAAATAATACCAGTTGATCTTGACAGGATTTCAACATGCGGTTTAGCATGCCAAGAAATTATTTCTTAAATTTGTCCTTCATGAACTCTGACAGATGTTTTTTCTCTATTGTGGCTAAATTTTTGTTGTATACATTATTTTGTGAGTGGAGGCAGACTGAAGATTTGAATTCCAGAAAAGACAGTAAAAATGTATTATTAGGCATTTAGAATTCATTTTTATTCAATAAAGCTTCAGCAGTAAGCTGAATAAGCTTACTAATGTAAGAAATTGCTGTTGGTCCTTGCTACATTTCATTCAGTGTGTGAGAATTGGCAAAAATGAAAAGCAGGAGAATATAGAAGACAATGAAAAAGAAAAAGTTCATCAAAATTTTTCTGACTGAGAAATTCCTGTTTCCTTAATATTTGGCTTATTTTTTTCAAGTGTTATCTGGTTAGCTTATTAGAGCATAATTTGGATCTTTTCAAAGGTGTGTATATCTTTAAAATCTTCTGTGGTAACTAGACACTTTTTAAACAGCAAATGAGCCCAGATGGCATGTATTCAAGAAGTCGGGGGGGGGGGGGGGGGAGAACAGCAGAAAAGCAAACTAGCTGAACTGCTAACAAAATATGCGTTTCTCGTTAGTGTAGGAACCATTACCAGAGGATTCAGAGGTAGCAAACATTGTTCATTGTTGTACTGGTTTTTCAGAAAAGGTGCTTGGGACTGATTTTGAGAATTACTAGCAAATTCACTACCTGGAAGATCAAGTGAAAGGATAAATTACAATATGGAATTTATAAAATGGTTGATGAAAATAACCTGAGTTATACATATTTAATGATTAATTTGAAAATTAAACTAATTACGTTAACTCTTGCTATTCAGAAAGGGTGCCTCAAAGATACTGTCAATATTTCCTTGAAAACATTGGTGCAGCATGCAGCAAAAGTCAAAAAAGCAAATAGTGTTAAGAGTTTTAGAGAAGCAATACAGACCAGAATGGCAACATGCTCATAGCAGGGCACAAATTCACACCATGGCCCTATCTTTTTAGATCAAGAAAAACAATGACAGATCCCTCTGGCTGCCGTGGTATCTAAAGCCCAACTTTGTGCATTGCTACTAGAGAGCAACCCTGTTTTGACTTGGAGCAGCAGAGGCCAGCCCTGCAGCCTGCTTGGCACCACACGTTGCCCTTTCACAGGACACCCGCTCCAGCCGCCTGGGGCAGACCCAGAATGACAGCAGCAGCACTTCTGCTCCTTAGCAGGGACACTCGCTTCCCTTAACAGGGAGTTTTGCAGCCTCGTATTTCAGGACACCAGCTCCAACCTAACAGCTTTCCTGTCGTCCATACACAGAAGACACACAAAGCACCTGGTGCCACTGTGCTTGCTGGTGCATGTGCCTTGACATCACCAGAGGCGTGCAGTGTGCTTGGCCCCAGTGCAGCGAGCCCTGCTCTTGGCAGCAAGAAATCATAGAATCAAAGAATCACAGAATGGTTTGGGTTGGAAGGGACCTCAAAGATCATCTAGTTCCAACCCCCCTGCCATGGGCAGGGATATCTTCTACTAGATCAGGTCGCTCAAAGCCTCATCCAACCTTGCGCTGAACACTTCCAGGGTGGGAGCATCCATGACTTCCCTGGGCAACCTGTTCCAGTGTCTCGCCACCCTCACAGTAAAGAATTTCTTCCTAATATCTAATCTAAATCTATCGTCTTTCAGTTTAAAACCATTATCCCTCACCCTGTCACTAGACTCTCTGATAAAGAGTCCCTTTCCATCTTTTCTGTAGGCCCCCTTTAAGTATGGGAAGGCTGAAGTAAGGTCTCCCTGGAGCCTTCTCTTCTCCAGGCTAAACAACCCCAGCTCTCTCAGCCTGTTCTGATAGGGGAGGTGCTCCAGCCCCCTGATCATCTTCGTGGCTCTCCTCTGGCCCCCTCGAGCAGGTTCGTGTCTTTCTTATGCTGGAGGCCCCAGAGTTGGACACGGTACTCCAGATGGAGTCGCATGAGAGCGGAGTAGAAGGGCAGAATCACCTCCCTTGACCTCTGGCCACATTTCTTTTGATGCAACCCAGAACACAGCTAGCTTTCTGGTCTGCAAGCACACATTGCCACCTCATACTCAGTTTTTAATCCACCAATACCCCCAAATAAAAATTTATCCTTATTTGGCAGAGAGTCCCTCCACACACTTGATGAACAGACCTGGAAATTGATCTAGTTGAAAATGTCCCTGCTCATTGCAGGGGGTTGGACTAGATGACTTTTAAAGGTCTCTTCCAACCCAAACCATTCTATGATTCTATGAAAAGGGAAAGGAAAAGGAAGAGGAAGAGGAAAAAATGAAAAAAGAAAAAAGGAAAAAGGAAAAAGGAAAAGAAAAAAAAAGGGAAAAGGGAAAAGGAAAAGGGAAAAGGAGCAGCACTGCAACTCACTGCATTAGCTATAGGCCAGCTGGGGTCCCCACTGTGACACTTGGATGGGTTTCCCTCTAGAGCAATGAGCAAGGAGGAGGCAGCACATCAGGGGACAAGGTGTCCTCAGGAGTCTTCTCCTCAGAAGGACAAGGCTGCACAATCCCTCTTTCTCATTTTTGGGTGTAAATGGATCACACTTGTGCTGCCTAAGAGGAGTTCTTATTACTGCAAATGCTTCCTCTTGAAAGCTGTGTGTGGAGTCCACACGTTTAATCATGTCCATCTCTTCAGGATCTGAGAAAACCTATTTCTCCTTGCCTAATGTGGCAAATGCTGTATTTCAGCAGCGATCTTTTTTAACTCTTCCATGTGCACCCTATGAATGAACAGCTTCCTTGTTTAAGGCATTTTCTGGCAATAAAAAAAAATTAGAAATTAATCTCTTTCTCTGAAAGCCCCATGTAATGTTTGTAAATATTTTAGTGTGGAGATTGTGAATTTTTTTGCAAAAACATGTAAATATTAATTTAATTATGTTTTTGTTTTGGAAGGAATCTTTCCATATGCCCTACATAAAGCCAAATGAATTTAGGAAAAGGTGACAGGAATTTTACCTGAATTTCTCTATGACATTCATCAAATTCAAAATTAAAAATCAAGTTTTTCCACAAGCAAACACAAGTTAATTCATTTTTTCTTTTTTTTTCAGTGAAAAGGGAGAGATGTGAGAACTATCTAAAAAACGGTGGGATACTCTTTTCATGTTACCAGATTTAATTCTTAGTGAGACAAGACAGATGACTTATTTATAAATTACTTGCAGAATAAGCCTGAATCACACTTTACACAGCAGTCAAGGCTGAAGTCTTGGCTCATGGAGGTTTTGTTATTGACATCTAAATGAGTAAAAATTTCATACGTGGTTTCTGAAGAAATGTTTTCTTTGTCAGTCATTATGCTAAGACTTGTATGTCTAAACTCATGCACATGACTGTTCCTACTGAGCTCAATGGGACTAAAGTTAAAACTAAGCCAGTGCGTACTTCTTTGCATGGTAGGTGTTACAGAGCTAAAATATTCTCATCTTGGTAGAAGAGATTTTATGCAGATGGATGCACAGCGTGGGTCTCCAAACCTTGGAAGTTATATGTGCGTGTAAAATCAGCCACTTTTTTTTCTAGATACAAGAAGGACAGTTTTGTCACTTTTTTCAGGTCTGTGCCTGAGAAAATCTTTGTAAAGGTCTATTACAAGAGCCTGACGAGGTTCCCAGTTCAACAGAGATAACAATCTACCTTAAAAACTGAGCGCTCAGAAAGTTAGACCTAACTACAGTCTCACTGCAGGAGACAATACTTTGCAGAGCACTGACTGTAGACTTGAGATCAGGAAGGATATTGATAAAGAAAACAATTACTTCATTCTAAATAGAAAAAGAGAACCAGAAAGAGGCAAGAAGAGTTTTGGAGTTACTGTACTATAGGTATCTCACATAAAGACGATAACTGAACAAGAACGGTTGCAAATACATCTGAAAATATGTGATAGGTTTGACTGGAGACAGTCCTTTTTGACATGCGTGTGAAATTCAATTTACTCTCTACACTTTGCCCAGAGTCTTAGTTTTGGGTCACTGCTGTCTGGAAGAAAATGCACAAGAGGCTGGACATTTGCTTGGTTGTTTTTTTCCATGTTTGAATTACAGCAAAGCTTTTAGTATTACAAGTATTTTTTTTTTTTATTTTTGACTGTGCAGGTTCTCTTGATGCCTCAATGATCAAACGGCCCTTCTACAAAATAGGAACCCATTTCACTAAAGGCAGCTGCTTTGACAGAAATTTACAGTCATCGTTAGGATCTTTAAAAAGCAAACTCAAGTAAAGCACTAAGGAAGTAGGTTTACACCAAGGCAAACCATAGGGTGCTTTTAAGGAGTATGGCACCTTTCCATGCATTCGCTGTGTTTCTTGCTGCAACTGCAGGGTAACACTGCTGGGAATGCAGGCAGGGGCTCAGTCTCCTTGAGTGTCTCATATTTTCCATGTGCACAATTTAACATTACAGAAGTATTATGGTTATTTGCCAAAAAAGGGTCTTCCAGGTTTCCCACCTTTCGAATATTGCTGATGCAGACACACAGCAAAGAGGAAAATTACATGGAGAAACTACTGTTTTGGTTTTTATTTAAAACACAGCATGGCCTGGGTGTGCTTTGATGTCCTAGTAGTGAGATTGTTTTCTACCCTTAGCACATGAAATTATATTATCTGCACTAGAAAAAAAAACAAACCACAACAAAACAAAGACTGCAGATAGGTCTGGATTAACTCCATTTTATGGAGGTACGAAACTGAGAAACACCATAAAGGCCTGCTTCCTTAGCTCTGTTAGATTTTTGGTCTGTTTGCTGCTCTGCAGAGGTGGCCAGGAGCTGGGCAGCATACCAGATCTGGCTCTCTGGCTCCTGGCGGCAGCACACGCACACCAGCATGCATGCCTGCTCAGCAGCACCCCACCAACACAGCTCTGCCACACCCGATCCCAGCACCCGGCTTTGTGGCATTAGCGCAGGCTCTGCGTGCTGAACTGTACTGCACCATGGGGCACAAATATGTCTTTATGTGTTTCTCCAAAGTCATGCAGGCAGATTTCCCTGACCCTTTGTTTTGAGGTTTTAATTAAAATGCCTTTCCCACCCTCCTTTTCTTGCCTGTCGTGCTTCCCTCTCCCAGTGCGTGCACATCTGCTCAGCTCAGAGGGTGGCATCCTGCACAGCGTGCTCTTCCTAAGCAGAGCTGGTTCACGCTTCCTCTGCAAATAGTGAAGAAAGGTCACTCAAGAGCCTGGAAAAGTAACTTAATGGCATTTCTGGCAGAAGTCTTCCTCTGTGCCTGATTTCTCACTCCTCAGTCTTAAGAGCTAGAGAGTTCATTGCAGTTGGAAATGTCCCTGAGAGCTTCCCCTGCAAATACTGCATGGCACGAGTGAGGAAACACAAGAAGGCTCTGCCAGCTCACCACAGGGCAACGGCCACCATGTGCCCCAGAGGCTGTTCAGCCTCCTTCCCAGGGGCCAGAGCCCCCTTTGCAGGACGCAAGCCTGCAGCTGGGGAAGCAGGCGGCAGGGCACTGCCTGCTCCTGCTGCACCCACAGACTCTCTCCTTTCCAGAGAGACTTGTAAAGCTTCCCATCTGCTGGCAGCGTAAAGGTCTGAAAAGCTCCTCAGCCGGTGTGGTGAAAATGGGCTATGTCTTGGAGGGCAGGGGAGTGTAGCACAGTTGGGGTTTGAAAAGGGTACACAAAAACCTTTACAAATTGAGATACAACTCCATGCAATTTACTGCAATTTAAAATAAACAAATAAACAAACAAAACTAAGCTCTTGGTGATGGGGCAACTGCAGACTGCTCACAGATGTAAAAAAGGAGAAACCAGTCTGTGGGGCTGACTGCCAAACTGTGACCATCTTGCTGATAGATCACTCTGCATCCATTTTTCCTGCCCCTTCATCTGGTTTTGCTGCTGCCAGCGTCACGTGAAAGCTTTCAGAAATGCACAGGACACAGAATACTGCAAGTGTTAGCACCGGGTAAAGGATGAAGAAGCGCAGTCGTCCTCGGCCCTTACCCAGGAGAGCTCTGCTGGTGCCGCTTTAACCCCCTGTCTGCCCAGCACCTAATGCAATACATGCTGTAACAAGGTGGAGGAAATAGGTGTGAGCAATATGCCCCGTCGGATATAAATTCACGCAACTGTGCCGGTTCCACCAGCATACCATTTGCCATTATATCCTTTGCACGTGCCACATGAAACCAAGACTTTTTAGCTTCTCTCTGAGGACAAGAAGACTTGAACCAGGCCTCTGTCCATCTGTCAGTCACTTCCATCTGTTCTCGCAAATAAACAGCAGCTTTCTCAGAGATAATTCCTCTCCTATGAATTTTGTCAGGCGCAGCCGGTGGGGAGAGAAAAGCAGCAGCCTAGCGGCGGGCAGGGCCAGGCAGGGCAGGCAGGGCAGGCACGGCAGGCAGACCTGAGCGCCAGGAGCGTGGGCCCAGACCAGCCCAGCCCACTGGGGAGCCCTGCCGGAGCAGAGGATATCAAAGTGGGGAGTGAGGGAAAGGAGGGCTTTGAGAGAAATCTGCTGCGTGGCTGCAGATAACCAGGTTTCATTAGATCACCGGGTTTCAGAAACCTGCAGATAGCTCACAGGATGATGCCTGAGAAGACATCTACGAAAAGTACTCAGCAGTTCACCACTGTGCCTGGGTGATGTTTTTGCTCCTCTGGGCTGGCGGCAGAGCTGTGGCTCCATCCAAACTGGTAAACACATTTTTGGTGTTTTCTTCTTCTCTTTTAAGGACCATTTTCTGCTGGTTTTCTTAATAACTCTTTGACATCACTGTTTTAATAAAATTATTTCATGTTCTAAAACATTTGGATAATGAACTGAGTAATAGAGCTGTCAGCTCTCTGCTCCTCAGCTGACCAGCTGTCACACCAAGGACTGCCTTTTGCAATTGGTAGACGTTGGTTTTGATGTTTAATTCCCTTATTTCATCAAAAGACTTACATTGAAAAGAGTATTTGAATCATGCATGTGTTGGAGATGGTTTCTTGTATCTAAATCATCTGCTAGAAGCAACTGGGGTTTCTTGATTAAAGATTGTATTTAAAGAAAGAAAGTTTTTCTTAATGTGGGGATTTTTGTTATGAAAGAGATCCCTTTGCGTTATTCAGACCCGGTGATAATTAGTTGCCAAATTTCCACATCCAGAATAGTGCACCTTGCGCAAAATTTCCCTTGTGCTGAAATGGCTTAAAGACACAGTGCACTGCATGCCGAGGTCCCCTTGTCCCTTCCTGCGAGGATCTGTGGGTGGGATGAGGGCAGCAGGAGGCCTTTCCTGTTTAGCAGATTTTAATAGGTAGTAGTGGTTGATTGTCACTGCTGTCCTATGATAACTATCTTAGAGTATTTATTCCACAAAAGGGCTAAAATCATTCAAGGTTTATAGATGAGAAGTGGGAGAAGGACTTTTGTTAAAAAGTCACAGAAAAAGGCCTTGGACAATACTATATTAAGCATGGTGGGAGAAGTTAACAGCATGCGGGAATCTGGCAAGTCTTCAACAGGCTTTGCTAAGGTAGACACCAAGTCTGATACTTCTATTTTCTTCTTATTTTTAAACATTAAAAGTCACTTTCGAGCTCCAGTATGTATGAGGACACGCAGAAGGACAAGCTTTGCTCTATGGGAGGATGTTTTCAGCAGTGAATAGAGCAGTTTCATGAATGGTGAATAGATCATTCTCATGAAACCTGTAGGTATGATGAGGATTATATTGAAGTTAAAACTTGCTGCAAAGCAGCATTCAGAAATTCTCCTACGATTGTTTTTGCATTCTTCTCCAGCAAACTGGGCAGAAAAGGAGAGAAAACTCAGTCTCACTTAGGAGGAGCAGACCTACATTTCAGACTCTGCTATAAATATAAACCCATGTATTCTTAAGTGTTCCAGGATTTGCTAGTTGCTTATTCAAAATCCAGCAGCATGTTTGAGAGGAGCATTTGAAACAAATTGGAAATCAGTTGGTCAAGGCTTTGCATTCTTTCTACCTGGGACGATGGCATCCAATCCAAATAACCCTCATGCAAAAAGATGGCGAGTCCTACCACAGTCCTGCTGGCACCTTGCACCAGCTCCTCAGCCCATGTGTCAGAGAGATGAGGTTCCACGAGGTTTGGGGCAGGTGGATGAAGACCTGGCTCGTATCTGGTGGACCTAAGTGGCCCAGTGCTTAGTTGTCCTGTGGTGGTTGTGGGGACACAATGGCCACAGCTACCACTCTTGCCTGTGGGCTAGTACTGTGTATCTGTGAGAGAGGCATCCCACCTCCATCCTTGAAGGTTTTCAAGACCTGCCTAGAGAAAGCCCTGAGCAGCCTGGTCTGGTCCCAGAGCTGGCCTTGCTTTGGGCAGGAGGTTGGACTGGAGAGCTCCTGAGGTCCCTTCCAGCCTGAACAGCTGGACCTATTGTCCTATGAACAGCTGGATAGCTTTTCTGGAACAGAAGTCTGGGAAAGTTTCCCAGCACAGTTTGGGAAAGTGGCCTTTAGCTGAAATAATACAGGTAATGTTCCCTTCCAGTGTATTGCATAGGTTCTTCTCCCATTTTTGCATGCATACACATCCCTCTGCACTGCTTTGGTGGTTCAGAGCAAATACAGTGCTGATTTGATTGCTCTCTTAATATGAGAATATTTATACCAAACTTTGGCTGGTCTGTGCTGTGAATCTGGCTCTGCAGTTCTCTGCAGTATCCATCACCTCCTCCCCATGACTGATAGCAAGGAGTAAACAGAAAGAACAGAACAGTTTCTGCAGATTTGTTACTTGCAAATGTATTCTTTGAGGATCTATCTCAATGCACGGTTTGGTTCTGAAAAGGCAATATGTATTTTACGTATTTTATTTATTCCATCTTTTTCTTTTGCATTGTGGTTAGCTTTTGATTTTCACAAAGGCTGGTATTCCTGTTTATAATATCAGAAAGGATGCAGGAAAGTGGGCAGAACTGCAGTGGCTCATTTCCATTTACGGATTCAACTATTGACCTCCATATTTGTCTGTTCCAGCCATTTTCATTGTATTTTTGGAGAAAAGTTGTGAGCTTTGCATCTAAGTGGATGTTGCCACCATCACAGCATAAAGAAGAAAAAATCTTTGGATTTTCTAGCTCCTGCCTGTGGCAGGTAATTCACTATAACACCTCCTGGAAGAGAAGTTGATATTTGCCTGTAGCATATTCTCTTTTCTCAGGAGACCCTTTTTTTGTTGTTCTGCATAGTCATACAGGTTACAGAAAATTGTATCAAATAGCATAACACACAAGACTTAACAGTTGCTTCTGTTTCAGGAGAGATAACAACAACAATGTAGCAATCCAAGATGGACAGTGCTGCCTTGTAGTGCCAGGCCCTTTAAATTCTACACTGTAAAGTCCTTAACTGCAAGTAATTCATGGCCTAGGTGTGGATATTCTCACTATTTGACCAAATGCTTCTTTTCAGCTTGTGACGGGTGATCAGGAGCCGTATGAGCCCTTGCCCTGGGTGTGCTGAAGTGATCTGTGCTTTGATGCAGGTTTGAGCATCACCACACTGATGCCTCCTTGCCCTCCTCCCTGAGCATGGGGAGGAGGGCAGGGAGGCATTAGCTTCCTGGGAGTGGGGAAAGTAACCTGCTAGACCAGACAGCAAATGACAAGGTTATGAGTATTTGAGGTGAGTTGAGGCACTGCTCTTGGAGGAGAGAAAGCAAGCAGCTCTGTATGTGGAATTAGAGTCACTGGGTTTTGTTTCTATAAGGATGGGGCTGAGATACAGATCAACTGTGCATGCAGCTGCGTGCATAAGGCAGGCTTGCCTTGCTATGCCATGAAATGGTGAGATAAAAATCATGCTGTTGCTAAACTAAGCTTTTATAGCAACAAACTGTCCTGGATCCGCTCCGATGGTGCATCTGTATACTGCAGACAGCCTGCCCGAGCTCAGACTATCGTACGTGTTCTAGAAGCCTTCCAAGGTCTTATCCTCCTATCCTACATAAAACTATTCACAGCTAGTTCATGTCTATTCATGGTTAATTCCCCATTATGTATTTAAAGCATTGCCAATACACACCAGTTTTTGTTCCACTGAAGGGCCTACAGTTGCACGTAAATATTGATGACTGAAACTCATTATAATTAAACTCCTTAAAATTGCTGGGTAGCTGTCTGTCCTGGTACTGTCTGCATATGTACAGAATTTTCTCTGTTGTTAATAAGCCAGTGTATCTGAAATCCCTCCATATATGACTGACTGACAAGAGTAATGGTGAAACTGAAGCTGTATGTGCTCTCAAGGGAACAGTTTTAGGCACAAAGCAGGAACTAACCTTTAATAATGTTTATGCATGTCATCCATTATTACAATAGTTAAATGCTATGGATATCCAGTGCCAGAGAAAAGCAGGCTTAGGGGACTTGGTGTGGCTTTGATACAAATAGCAAAAGGCCCCTTTGCCTCTTTAGTGTTGAAATTGCTTTTACACCCTGACTAAGTTGGCCCATATTAACTAATATGCCAGATGGATATAGGAAATGCCTTAGATTTTATGATACTTTACAACTTGCAAATTACCCAAACCCGTTTGCTATATTATTCAAGGTATTAAGGCCCCAATTTTCAGAATTAGCTTCCAATTCTGTGCCTGCAAATAATTACAGGTACAATTTATAGCAAATAGATGCAAGGGCATTTTTTGATATGTAGACCTCTGCCTACCTGATTATTCCACAAAAAGATGGCTATGTGCTATAAAATGTTCCCAGAGTAATCTGTCTCTGGCAAATTGCTTCCATGAAATTGGAGCCTGAGTTGAAGTTCTCTCAAAAAACCCAAAGTTAAAAAGTAATTATACGATTACTGTATATCTTTGTGGAACACAGCTTTAAAAACCCTAAAAAAACTTTCTTTAAATATGTGCTTTATTGTTATCATCATTTCCTTGGGGTTTGCTGCACTGGCAAACTTATGGTTCATCACCTAAAAATGTCAGTGTGATGCCTTTGGTAAACACAAGAAAGATAGATCTTCCTTAATGTTGTTATAAAAACTATTTTCATGTTCCAGCACTGGATTTATGAAGCATAGTGTATATGTACTATATAATTTTTTTTAAAAATAGTAGACTTACAAAAAGCAAATAGGGCTACCATTAAGTAAAAAAAAAAAAAAAAAAAAAAAAAAAAAGAGAATGATGTTAGAGGAAGCAAAACATCAGGGGTTTTATAAGGCTTAATTTCCACTCTTCTCCATGGGCTTGAGACAGCTTACATATAAATATTGTGTGTATTAGGGTGAAGAGGTTATTTAGATTAATTCAAAATTTCTGCTTACAGTGAGCCATTGCTAAAGCAGTGTGCCCTCTGGAAGCAGTGGGCACGTGGGTGTGAGCAGCTGAACTGAGACGTTGCAGTCAGACTTTGGTATGTTGTGGAACAGTTGATGAACTAATAAAGCTGAGAGTTTTATATATAAAAATCTGCAAATAATTTTTACTATCTATTACTATCTTAGTGTGCTATCTCTCCCTTCAGCTGCTTAGAAAAGTGTGTGGTTTCTTCCTCTTTGTTCCAGAAGGCCATGGCTGCAATTGTGACTTCTGGTCAGATTCCTAACAATTTTAGTGAGGAAATTTTTCCATCTCGAACTGGAAGTTATATATCTGCTGCAAGAAAGAGTGCCTAATTCTACCCCGGCAGCCACACACACACCGAGGCAGCACAAAGCTTGTGAACCTGGTGTACTCCTCTGACATGCCACCTAAAGCCAGTCTTAGTGAAAAATGTTCCTGTGTGCCAGTGAAAAAACATCAGTTTGACAGAGATTTTAATGGATGATAGCACTGGGGAAGGTCGGGGGTAGAAAAACGCTTAGCATGCCCAGTAGCCCAGAGACTCTCATTCACCAGGAGAGTGAGGCTCCAGCATCTTAGGCAGGTGGAGGAGGGCTTCCAGCCTAAGTCTTCCCCCCTCCCCTAGTAAATGCTCCTACTGATGCCAGTTTTGTCATGAAGTTTCACAAAGAAAGGTTTTGTCAAGAATGTCTGACACAGAACATTTATCACTGCCCCCAAAATTATGACCAGATGGCGATTCAAAAAATGACAAGGTTCAGATTTCTTGGTTATGACTCATTGGACCAGGGCTATTCCCAGTTCTTCTACTCATTGATATGTCCTTTGTGTTTGGTTGGTTTTGGCAGTAGGTAAAGGGTATTTCATGGCAGGCTGTATTTGTAACCTTAGATGGTTGCAGACTTCCCACTCAATCTTATGGGCCAACCAGGCTTAGTGCCTGCAGCTGGGACCATGTTGCTCACCTGGAAATGCCCATGTCTTCTTTCTGCCTAGGAGGAGAGACAGTCTGCACCTCCTTCAAAGCAGCACTGTTTAATAAGCAAAGGAGTCAGGAAACTGAAATATGGAGCTAATGTTTTTTTTCCCTGCACTATGGAGCCACTGTGTAGCTGGAAAAGCTTGTAAGGGCTGTTAATTCTCTTGGAGAAAAATAAAAGGTGATTTTTAAAAATGTAAATTATTACATTCTTAATCATTCAGGTGAGTCAGTATGCAGTGAGTTACTAAGGTAGCAAGAGTCCTAACAAACACTGAGGAGCGGAGATATTCCCTACACTAAGTGATGCAGCATTCATTCAGATGTAGAAAAAGGTTCTCTGGTCAAAATCACCTTGTATTTTCTGACAGATCTCCTTTACTGACGTCTGCAAACTACTCGTAATGACCAGGGCCCACCTTTATGGAATAATTAACTTATGAAAATAAGAATTTTATTTCCTGCTGAGCTTCCATTCTGAAACTTAGTCCTGTCTTTGCTTTCAAATTGGATGACTTTTTATTTTTCCAGAGAATGTTGTAGCTGCCATGAAATCTAATGCAAATATCATGGTACTGATAAAAAGATTGTAATATACATATACACAAGTTTGCATAATCGCACATACCATAAATATACCATGCATTTTCTAGGACAAATTATCACGGGGCAGGATTTAGTGGATGGATTCTAACTGCAATCTCAATTGAAATATTTGGAGTGGGACTTTGCTAACATTTTTCACCATGTCTTCCATTTGGTACTTCTAGAGAATGCCAGACAGGAGAAACTTCTGGGAAACAGTTCTGAAATCAATAAAAAAATGTGTGAAATAAGTAGGAATTCCATCCAGAAAGGAGAAGGAATTAATGTTTTATTCAAGCTTCAAAAAAATCATTCTAAACCACGGGCTAAACTTTCTTCAAAGTTAAGGTTCCAGAAAGCTCACACTGACTGAGAACATAAATGGGAAGGATGTATGGAAATACGCAAATATAGTGAAGGTTACAGTTCCTTCTGCAATGTTGCCTACTCTTGTGAGCAAGATAATAATGTGCCAGTGTGGTCCAGAAACATCATTGCCACCTCTTGAAAAGATGAAGAAAGTCTGACTTCAGTAGGAGATAACTGACAGATAATGTCTTTAGGCTTTTTGATGGCTATGAACTCTATCTCTCTGTCACTAATGAAGATAAAAACTGACAGCCCCACAGAGGTGATATGGTCATACAAGCTTCTATCGTAGGGGAAAGCAGCTCTCATGCCAGAGTGTCACAAAGTCAGCTTGTTAAATAGAAATTAATTCTCTTCTTTTAGCTATTCTGAATTTAGGCTGGACAGAAGATGAGAAAAAGAAGAGAGTTCTGCTAGCGTATGTGAACCGTTGCTTTGAAATTCAATTTTTCACAAATTCATGTTGGATCTGATTTTGTACATTTTCACCTAAATTTCCCCCAAAGACAAGCTGAGTTCTGAGTGCCCAAAGAAAGCAAGGATCTGCCTCTTGGTACTGTAATGAGATGAAGCACCATAACAAGCAGCATGTCTTGAAACCTGACAGTTATTGACAAAAAAAGCTATAAAGCACTTAAAAAGAGCAATACTGAGATAACCCAGCAAGCAGCACGTGGCAGTCTCACAGAGGCAACTCATGAACTGTTGCACTTAGTCACATTCTATTGGCCCACGTAGTGGCAGGACGCTCCGTCCTATTTCTAAAGGTGATGAGAGTAAATCTATATGAGATTGCCTTTGGAAGTGGTGGGAGAAAACGGAATAGGACATACTGCCTAATTCCCTCAGAAGCAGGTGTGATTATAGCTTCAGAAGACACGATGAGGCCAAGGCAGTAATCTGCCACATATCCCTTGCAAAAACTGTAGCCACCCTTTTCTTGTATGGTCTCTCTGACATGTCCTTCTGACTGCAGCTCCCCTTCTTTGAGGTGATGTTCAGCCTAACTGCCCATTGGGGTGACCTTGGCAGCCTGGCTCCTGCACCAGACCTTGGCAAAGAGCACTGCAAGACTTGGGGCAGTGGGAAGAGGGAAAATGCAGCCAGAAAAAGGAACTTTTGCTTCCTTGATGTTCAAATTAGCTCTGCCAACATTTGGGGACACAAGGATGCCTTGTTGGCATCCTCATCTGCATATAGGGAAATTGCAGAAGTATTTATTAGCTGGCATCCTGGTGGGTGGACCTTGTGACAAAGGACGAGAAAAAAGCTGAGGTACCTGATGCTTTGCTTTGCCTCAGTCTTCAGTGGTAAGACCTGCCATCTCATTTCCCACTTTCCTGAGCCTACGCAGAGTATGTAGGAGTCTAGCATTACCCATTGCAAGGGAAGAAGGAGTTAGGCATCGCTTAGGCCAATGGGGCATGCGTGTCCATGAGCCCAGATAGGCTGTGTCTGAGGGTGCCAGGCAAGCTGGACAATGCTATTGCAAGGCCTCTTTCTGTCATCCTTAAATGTCATGGTGATTGGGAAGGTTTCCAGTGGATGAGAAGATGGCAAACGTCATACCCGTGTCCAAGAAGGTCAAGAAAGAGGATCTGGGTAGCTACAAGCTGGTCAGCCTCACCTAAGTCCCTGGGAAGGTTGAACAAATCTGTCTGGAAGCCATTCCCAGCCATGTGAGGGACAAGAAGTTGGTTGGGAACAGCCAAAAATAAACTCCTTCCTCTCTCCCCCCCAGCACTGTCCCCAATGGAGTAAACACAAGACAAAACAGCTGGTTGGAGGTATCTGGGGAATGAGATCCTTCAGGTTTCTAGATGAAGACTTCCACATTTTTAATCTGTCAGATTGTGTCTATGGCCATAATATTCTTGTGGCAGGCATATGTCTTTCTGCAATAAGGCTGCTGCTCTATTTTCTGCATAGCCTTAGCATGCTGAGTGGAGGTGCTAGCTTTCTGCTGTGAAGTAGGGAAGGGGTAAGGCTTTTAACAGCGGGTTTTATTCTTGTGACTTCAGCCTTTCCCTGCAAAGGTCATAAAAGCATCTATAAAATATTTTATTTTTGCAAATACCCTAAAGCTGTCACATAATCATTGCCTGCTTTTCACTCCCTGTCAAGGCAGCTGTTGCAGTTATGGGAAAAGTACCTGAAGAAAACTGTGGAATATTAACAAATGGTAAAATTCTAGTAACAAAAATTGAAGGAAATTGAAGCTTTTTTCTTGTTCTAGCCATAGTGCAGACTCTGTGATATATAATTGCAGTGGAACTGAGTAATACTTTTTTACATCAATGTCTAAATGCACAATAGTAATGACATTCTGCTGAGCACTTTCCACTATAACTGGTTATGCTGGTTGTTTTCTCATAATCATTTCTCTTTGTCCCCTTCATCACAGAGAGGTTCCTAGGCTAAAACCAAGCAAACTAATAGTGTCCTGGTTAGTTTTTTTTAGTCTGATACCATCTTCCATTTTCCAGTCATTCTTCAAACACACAGACATCCCTGTCCCAAGAAGGCAGCAATCCAGTAAACACCACTTACACCACCAGACTGTCAGTAGACTACCCGTATAAATGACAAAATTATAAATAAAATCCCTCCCCTAAATCAGTTTAACCCTTGATTAATATTTACTGGAACATATCAGCAGTGACAAGTGCAATGTGCAACAGGGAGCAAGCTTTGTGTGGAGGGGTCTCCACACCTGAATGTGGACACATCCTAAAATCGTGGAAAGATCATTTCAGGCAGAGCTGGAAGGACAGCTGAAATATAAGAGGGTAAAGTCTCATCCGCTCTTACAGTATGTAAGGCCAACACCAAGTTTGTGCAAGCCACCTGAACAGAAAAAAACTCTGTGTCACTCCAGGGACTATACCACACAGTATGACTGGTCACACTAACATCTCCTCACCCTGAGCATAAGTGATAGCGGCTCATGTTTTTATAGAGAGAGGGATCAAATTAGTGCTAGTATATTTGACTGCATATTCTCCAGTTACTTGTCCATGTCCTGCTTTCATAGACAGAAGGAGAAAGTAAGAAAGATGTTGTCCTGTAGCCTATGGGCAAATGTTGGAATAAACGTGCTCCATCTTCCTTTACTGGATAGTGTTCATAATGGATCAACGCACACTTCCTTCAGTTTACCCGTGTGATGTACATGGAAGAAAGTTGGCCTCATGAGTCTGAGATAGATTCACACAGTTTCATGTATGACTTACACTGTTATGAAGAGAAAAAAAAGACAAAAGTTCAGTGCTGGAATCTTGGAAGAGTTTTTGGATGCCACATCTCGAAAAACACTTGTGTGAACTTGTGCATGGACCAAAACGAGCTGTTTAAGGCTACTGTGCTAGTTGTGCTACTGTGCTAGTTGTATTTAACCTTATTCCCAAAGGTATAGCATAAGCACTCATGCAGGTAATGAGCTATTGAACCTTTCCTGAGAAATCATGAGTGTGATCCTGCCTCACCTTGCAAGAGCTGAAAATGGTTTCCAGCTACTGGGAGTTTGGCAGCCATAAAATCAGTTGAGTCCTAGCTGCAACTTCTACACAATATATCATGAGATATTACTTTTCATTGGGTAGTGAGCTTTTATGGGTCTCAGGCTGTCTCTTGGGTATGTTTAAGCAGTGACAATGTTCCTTTCCCACACCGTGTGTTCTCTGAGGTAGCTGTTTCCCCTCTCTGGGTCTCCTTGCATAGCCCTCCTCATCCCAGTTAAGCATCTTCAGAATGAAGCTCTCCTCAGGAAGGAGGCAGGAGGAAGGAGGAAGCCAAGTGCTTGCAGGAATTTAGTGGCTGTCTTTAAGCAACGTCACAGGCACCTCTCCCCTGTCCTTAACATCACCAGGATTGGTGAAGCCAAATGTAGGTTCCTCTCAAACCTCTCCTCCTCTGATCTGCTTCTCGCTCTCCTTTGGTCTTCCTTCCATACTGTCACTTGTTTTTCAGTATCTACCAAAATAATATCTGAATCTGTGGTCGTTAGTTTTTATTCCTTTCCCTTGGTGCTCTCATTCCTTTCTGCCAGTGTCGTGGTCCCTGTTTTCAAGACAAGCCATTTTGTTTCCTTCTATGAAACAGTTTGTTTCTCATCCCTACTTTTATTCATTCTCCATGAGGAGTATTCTCATTTCTGTTCTTTTGCACTGTGCCAGTATTTACTTTCCTTGCCAATATCTTCCTTCCTAAATCACTTTATTCCCTTTTTCAGCCCATCCCAACCAATATTAATCAGCACTTTGAGTCTTACATTTTATTTTTTATTCTTGCATAAAACTGGGTTTTCTCTACTAAAAATCCCTTTTTCCCCAAAGGTGCTAATAACTTCCATGGTCTTTCCTCTCAAACCCTTATTCAGCTACTTTGTTCCCTGTCTTGATTTCTAACTCATGTCATCCTTCTGCTATCATCCTTTCCCTCTTGCTTTTTATTTCACTTTCACCTCCTCCCCTTCACTTTTCCCCTTGAACTACTTTTTCCCTTAAGTGTCTATTACTCAGCCATGCAACAACTCTTACATTTTCTAACCAACTTAGTCCCTGTTGCAGTCCCACCTCTCTCCCCCTCCTTTTTCATGAGAACCCATTAATTTGTTCTCCTGTGCTGGCTTTCTTTCCTGGTACAGCTGGGTTTTGACATGGGTGAAGAGATCCTTATCACAGTATCCAAAAGCAGTAGATATTCGAGACCGGATGATAGCATAGAGATAAGAGATTTGATCTTTACTAGTATTTATCTCATCTTTCAGACCTTTCCTCCTCTAACTTTTGTGACCTCCCCTTTAGATGGCCTCTGCACAGACAGCTGAAAATTGGCTGTTTCAAATTAAGGTAAGCAAGTATTTCTGGAAATTCTGAATTCTCTGGGAAATGCTGATTCAAAACAGGGAAGTTATTTATCCAAAACACTGTGCCCACTCCCCTCACCACGCAATTTCCAGTGCCTAAGCAAGCCCTGCCCCTTGCTGCTCGTTTCCACTTGCAGACTGCCCTGTGCCCAGCACAGCTGGGTGTGCAGCCACATGGTGAGTCAGATAAGGGAACAGATCCAGCTGAAAAAACTATATCTTCAAACTGAGATCCTTTTGGACAAACCAGTTCCCCACCTGGTTTGTCATGGAGCCACACTGACAACTGTGCTGGAGCAACAAATGTCTAGCCTGGGGGCAGGAGTAGTGTCTGTGGATGAAGAGGGCACTTTGTGGTTCAAACTGGCTTCAGCAATACCTACCAGCATGTGTGAAACCACAGCCCAACATGGAAAACAAAACTGCAGTAATCAGTTGTTTTGTTCCCTACATCCATCAGTAATTGTCTCTCACTTACACAGAAGCTTGTTTGATTTTTCTAGGTGGCAAGGAAGCAAATGCATTGATTTGGTCTCAGATTAAAACTAAATGACTGCTGCTCGATAAAGAAATCTCTTAGGCCAACTAGAAGGCACCTGGGATGGGAATTGAAGCATGGAGAGCATTGCAGCTAATATCTGCTCCCATCACAGTATTCCTTCGGATGCTGGACTAACATAGTTTGGTACAAGCTGGTCATCAGAAGCTAAATGACTACACCTCTATCAATGCTGCCCTCAACCACTGTTTTTCATGCTTAATTGCCTCAGGCTTTCACACGAAGATGTAAAGATTATATAAAAGGAATACTGTGTCAAAACTGATAGCACTGAGAGATTTCAAAGCTAATACAGGTTTCTTTGCTATCACCAATACATTGTTTTGGGTTTTTTTTAGAAATGTTTACTAATAATAACTTTAAAATTACTGCTGCACCACTATTCCCATGCTACACTTGCAGATATGTTGGTAGTTTTAGATCTTGTTTCTAGTGGCTTGCATTAGATCTTGAAATATAACCACAACTGGAATCAGATGGCATTCTTATTTGATGTTATTTTAAAAATCAACTACAGATATATATTCTAGCCTAAAAATAGATTTATAACCTTTAAGGAGAGCAAAGACAGTCTATGACAATCTAGTCTGGAACTGTGAATTAAACAAACTGTCAGATTTCAAGGGGGGCATAATTTCAGCTGTTGATGCAGGCTGCTAGCTTCTAATTTAGCCATAACTTAGTCAACATCAGACATAATTCCCTTGCTTAAAAAGTTATTAAAATTTTAATAAAACCAAGGAGATGCTAGGACAAAAGTATATTAAGATGGCATAAAAGTGGTGCATACATATCATTAATTTAAAGACAGACTAGATGTTAATTAGAATGACTTAATTGAATATTTCCAAATATGAACATTTTTAGATTCATTTGGAATGCATTTTCAATGCTGAATACAGTAGGTTTCAAATGTTTAGTACGAATGGAAGTCTGAACCCCTGTAAAGTTGTTCTTATATGTTACTGACATATAAACGCTAGGGGTACATACGTATAAGTTGTTCTTATACATTAAATAATACTTGTTTTTGTATGTTACTGGTACTGACACATGAGATCTGCATCAGATCTCAGCTCTGTGTAGCTTGCTTTGATGACTGTGTGCGATGTAATCTATACACTTTCAGTAACTTATGTAGAGTGAGCTCAAGGAGATGAGCTTATGCAGAAGCCAAGTGTTTAAGTTACTTGTCAAAATTAAGCTCAAAGGAAATTTTTCAGTCTTACTGAGTCTAGGTTTAGGGGTTTGGGGTTTGGTTTGGGGATGCGGGGGTTTGTGGGTGTTTTTGGGTTTCTTTTCATTCTCCATCTATCAAAGCAGGAAATTATTATGAGTTATAGTTCCTGTCTCCTTTCTATCTAAATATAAGCTACTCTACTTTATAGAGTCTGCAAACAGTCATTTATAGCTATGAGGTACACATGAGTAATTGGAACCTGGTTTCTTTCATTTCCAAGTAGAATGTATTTGGCTCATTTTCTAAAAACCTGTTAGAGAATGCACTCTTCTTCTATGAACAATCAAACTAAGATTTTCCCTTAAGCCCTTGAGTACCTATGTGCCTATTACTATTTTATTAGTTAATTTGCCAGTGTAGCAGTCAGTATGCTCCTGGATTGCTTTGAGAGTGCACAGAGTATTTGCACACTGTGCCTAATATATACATATGAAGAATCTGTTTTGGTCTACCAGCACTGGGGTGTCCCATAAGCAGATATTGTTCAGGGTAAACTGTAGTTCGATAAGGCTTTTTGGTTAAAATCTATATCACATGTACATGTTTTCATAAATATCTTTGGGGGTTTTTTTCTTGTTGATATAGCTCAAAAATAGCATTAAGTTTTTCCAAGCAAAAAAACAACCCTAAAAATGTAAGCACATTTACAGTGTGTATGGTGAAATACCTCTTATTCATCCAGACTTACAGAAGGAAAAGAAATACATTGGGAAAGGTACAGTAAAGTCATTCCATGTTTGGATCAAGAAACTATTGAAATTCAGATAACATTATTAGAGGCTCTGCCATCAACTGCTTTTCACAGGTTTACACAAAGTGTGCTGGTGGGTCATAGATAGGCTGTGTACTACAGAACTACCTGCAGTTGACACCTTGCTTTGCCAACATGAGCAGAAGCGTTGAGGGCCCCATGAGTAGCGACGCTGAACTGAACTGTTCTGCTGCTGCAGTCAGTCTTTGCAAAGTAAAATCCATGTATTTAAAGTTTTCTTTCATAAAAACGGTGGTAACCTAAATGCTTTCAGGTGGAGTCTGCACATTCTGTGTAGAATAGATGCCCAAATGTAAGTAGAAAGTGGTTTGGAGAGAGAAGGCCTGAATTTATTAGTAATAATGTGTTTCAGAAAAGATGAGCACTTAGCCTGCACTGAAACCCTCTGCAAACATGAACCAATGTCAAATGGTTCAGAGGAAAGTAGGGGAGTTTTAAAATACACTTGACTATGAAAACATGGCTTCTGTACAAGGGTACAATGTTATATTATCCTAACTATCCTCCAGTACAGCTGGAAATCATAGAACAACTAATGGAAGGAGAGAATCTAGCCCTAAGAAAGCTACTGGTGAAATACAGAGTGTTTCTGACCCTCCTCCCTCGCTGTGTTGATTACACACATACCAGACAGGCAGACCCTGCAGAATCTTTGTTTTGTGACTTAACACTGGGATCTGGTCAATCGCATGATAAATTAAAAGGAATTTTATGCAACAGGATGAATGGGGACTCTGGACTGGCTTTCCTCCTATTAATTACTTTAGACATCTTCGTTCCCTGCCTGATCTCTCCTTGCTGCTAAGTTCCTTCAAGTATCTTTAGGCCTCATTCACCTGATGCTCCGTGCATCATCTGATGGGGACTAACCCTCTCCTGGAGGGTATAGGCATCCCTACCACCACTGAGCTTATCCCCAGCTTCAGCAAAAGGAGGACAGTTTTTTCTCCAGTGACGGCACCATTGCTCCCCTCCAAGGAGAGACGCTTCTGATTTGGCTCTTCACCTTTGTAGCCTGCCTCTCCTTTCTCCGGGTCCATGCTGGTTGGCTCTGGATGCCTTCACGGAGGCTGACAACAGCCACCCGAGGGCCCCCCAACTCTCCTCTCCTGTGACTGGGGCACATGAAAGGGACCCATCTAGCTCAGGGGTGAGATCTGGTTTTATTGCAGTCAGTCATGCTGATACCCTACCGATACTCTCGTGGTGGTTAGCGATTGCTAGTGAACGCAATCTAGAGAAGAGAAACAGAGGGCAGTTGTGCTGGCTCAGACCAAAGGGCAGGCTCTCCTGCTCTCTTGTCTCCAACAGTGGCGAACTGTGGATGTTTAGCAAACAGCATGAGTATCAGGGAAGCATATAATAGTTTTTCCCTGAGTACTCAGTATCTGGGTGTCTGTAGCTCACTCAGCTCCAGAGCCAGAGGTGACGTCTGGGCATTTAGTAGGCTTTGCTGGATTATTTTACCATGATTTTTTCCAATGCCTTTTTGAACCTGTGGAAGGCTGTTAGCTTCCTCAGTGCAACGGCAAGTTGTGTGAGGAACCGCTTTACGTCGCTGTCGCAAGTTTGGCCTTTGCTAGTTTCATTTCATGCCTCTTAGTCCTTGTATTCGGAAAGGTGAGGAAAGCTCATTCCCAATTCACCTTCTCCACCACCTTGGTGATTTCACAGCCCTCTGTCTCAGCGTTACCATCTTTGCATGCCGGCTCTATACACTTTCCTGTCATGCTTCAAGCTATTTTTATTGCCCTCATCTGAACTTCCCCTATTTCTGAAAATACAAGCAATGCTCTCGCAAATAACAGGCTGTCAGATTTTCAGATATGCCTCTCAATTAGTATGTGCATACATTCTGCACATGCTGGGATCAAATGACCTTTGTAAATGCGGCTTGCCAATACAGTTGCTTTTGCATTTCCAACATCGCTCTCTGAATGTTATTTGGCTTTTTAATCCTGCTCTCAAGGGTTACCCATTTGGTGAGCTCCAGTCAAATAAATACTCAGCTGAGTCTGATCTCAGTGTGGCAAACATGCAGAATACAAGCAAACCAAAACCAAACCCCAGCAGCAATACAAACTTTTAAACTCCTACTTTTATAACTACTACATACATATATATAGTCTGTGCTTTGTGTTTTCTTGAACCTATTTTCCTTCAATGAATACTATGGCTACTGTCAAAAATAGAAGGAACATTCTCAGTAAATTGCTTCTGCAGTTGTCAAATGTCTTTGGATTCATTTCAGCATTTAATCACCCTCAAAAGCTGTATTTTGCCTCATATGTTTCTGCATCCTTTAATCATGGAGGAATTAACTGCCAAATTCTGTTTTGGTTTTTTATTTGTTTGGGTTTTGTTTTAAAGTATATTAATTACATGTACCAAAAAGAGGAATGATAGGGGTTTGGTTTGTTGGTTTTTTTTTTTGTGAAGCTACCCACAATTCTTTACCCTAAATGAAACTTAATTCTCATTCAGATTGGATAAAGATGATTGCTGCCTTCATCCCCTCATCCCCACGTATCCTGTCTTCCCACATTCTGTGCCTCCTTTCAAAGAATTGCCACTAAAGGAAACTTTTGCCTCCTTCCAGCCCCCTCCGTACTCACTTTTTAAATAATTAAGGTTGCTGCTGGGGCTCTGTAGACAGAGAGATATACAAAAAGAAACGTGCAGGTTTTTCAGGGACAAATTCAGTAGCGCTTTCCTCTGAAACGATCTTCTGCTATGGATTACCAGATAATGCACCTGGAACTACATTAGTTTGTTCAGGCTCATGGTATATCTGAAAATCATTTTCCAGTAATCTTATGTACACCATCTGGCTAAACATCCTGTTAGGAGCCAGCCGCTGAAAGGAGGAGGAAGTACTCTCTTCCCCCAAACCGTTGCTAAGCAGCTCAAGTAGTAACAACCACATCATTTATTCGGTCTGTGCAAACCTGGGTCCAGCAAGATTCCCTGGCCCCATCTGGGGCGTGGATGTGCAGCCAGGGCTGTCAAATAAGCGACAAGAAATGTTTATTCCCCTCCCCTTCAATTGTCAAGCCAACCTATTTTCTTTTTCTTTTTTTTTTCCCTATAGTGATTATTATTAGTTAGTGTACATGAGCCCAGTTATCACAAAAGGGACCCTGTGCCTGTGACAGCCCCAGTTTCATGCCGCTTGACACCGTCTCTCCCCAGACGCAAGGATTTGTAAGCCATGCAGATGAATAGAGCCGGTCATCGGACAGATGCAGCAGTGAAGCAAGGAAGCCATCTGGGATCCTAAACACTGCTCTCCACCCAGCCTCATCCAAACTCTGAGCTTGTGCAGCTCAGAAGTACTGACCCCCGGTGCCACCTCCTGTGCCATGTGGCTGGTGGCAAGAAACCCCAGCCTGCCCTCGGCGCCGCAAGGGGAAAGGCAGGCAAAACTGGGGGCAGGAAAATGCACCCCTCACTTTTTTCTGTGGGGGAGAAGAAATCCTTCCAAACAGCATCCTTTAAAACGCACTCCTGATACACTGAGGAAAATGAGTCCTACTTTAAGATGTACCGGCTAACTCAGCTTGGCTGCTTGGGCTTCAAACAGGAGCTCCCTGCTGATGGGGCAGGGTACGTTGTCTCTAAAACCAGTAAGTCTCAGGTTCCTCCTAAAACTAGACGTGGCCCCTGGAGCCAAATTTAAGGCTCCTTCCTTACAGACAGGGTGTCTGTCTCTAGAAAGGTTATTCCCACACATTCATGGGACCTCACTGCCTGCTTCAGGGCAGGCAAGTGTACTGGTGAACACGTGTAGGCAGCGTCCTACTTAAATTAATTCTGCCGAGATCTTACTCATTAATCTCGGGGATGCTGCAGGTGCATTTATTAATTTAAGAGTCCCATGTTAAAATGCTGTGATCTTTTCTGACATATTAAGCCATTTTTAATTCGCTCTCATCATCTCCAGCCTCTCTAGTAGACATTAGATAACTCTGGGGTCCTAAATAAGCTACAGTGACTTAGGTAGAAAGCAAGTGAGTTATTAATCTTATGCAAATGCCTGTTTAATTTTCAGGAATCTTGGCACCATTGTAAGTGCTGGAAGTCATGGACTATAAAGAAAAAAGGTAATTTCCTGTTTGTTTAATTGATCTTCTGTAACTTTTCTCCTGGCTGGTAAAGCTAGGTAATGGAATTTGCAATGTAAAATCATTATTAGAAGTGCCAGTATGACATTTGATTAATCCAGTCTATTTAGGCTTAATAATACACACCTGACTTATGTTCTGGAAGCAAAATTGTCTGCTATTTCCCCTCCTGCTTTTTAAATATATTTATAAACAGCCCTAGCATTATGATACATGAACGTATTTCTTCATGCATTGTTATTAGGAAGTGATAATTCCCACAAATGTATGCTTCATCAGCAATAGGATGTTTTCTGTAAGATTTCTACCCCCAGGAAACTTTTGGTCTATGCAATGTCTGAAAATTCCTCTAAAGGACCAAAGCCTTTCTCACTTCCCAACAAGTTGAGATGTGTCAGTCCTGGCCACCTCTTGAGTGGCAGATTTCCAGGGTAAACCCAGAAGGTGGTTGTGACTCAGGAGCTGACATTGTTCTCACTCAGCACTGAATCAATCTTCTGTAGTGCTAGTTCTTGGATAAAACAGAAAATAACAGTACTTCTGACTGTTCAAGGAAAATAAAGGCCATTTGTCACTTCTCTTTGGTGAAAGAGTATTACACCCAAATCCATGGCCAGCTCCAATTCATGGGAGAGGTTTTGTCTCCACCCACATCTTCCTGTGGCATTTCTATTAGATACAGCATCTTTTCTGTCTCTCTAGCCCAAACCACTGTTAAAAATTCTTGTATATTTTGACAGGTATTGCTTTAACTCAGCAATGAACAAAGCCATTTCTTCTTATAAAGTGCTGTGGAGTTAAAACAACATTTTTAAAGTGAGGTACAATCATTGGAAGTGATGCACAAGTACTGTGTAAGATCTGGGTTACTTTATGGAAATCTTTTTTGTAATTGTGCTAAAGAAATTATTCTATTCCTGGTTTCATTTCATTTTACGATAATCGCTCTATTTCCATCACAGTAATATTTAGTGCAATCATATCCATTTAATTTGATCATTTATGTTCCACTGCAGCGATCAAAACAGGCAGTCTACTACTTCGTGTTACCATTTGTTACACCTTACTAAATTAGGCATCCAAATAAAAGCAATTATTGTAAACATATGTGAAATGGTACATTTTACACTGTGAAGTGTTAAGAAAATGCTTTTAAACCACACTATTTTCAAGTTAAAAAATATTCCTTATGTTTTCGTTGTACTTGTTCTGTGTTTCGTAGCTTGGCTTTGGTTTGTAAGTCAAAACTGTAAGGAATACATAATATTAATAAGCTTTAAAAAAATAAAGTGTTATTCCATAATAGGTTTCAAAAGGGAGTTTATTTATGTAGGTTGTATTTAAATGCTTCTTGCTACATGTCTTTTGGGGCTAGGACTGCCTGCAAAGAACTCCAAAACAAAACAAATACCGGTAAGGCAGATTTGAAACCAAACACCTTTTAAACAAACAAACAAACAAAAATAGTCTGGAGCATTTTCAAGCACTTTTTAAAGAAAAGCAAAATATCTTTGGAAACCTAGGATCTGACTGAAAGAAGTGATTGTTTATTTGCTTTTTAATGGGAGGTGTACCAGAATCAAGTGCAACTGCTGAGAGATGCTTCCAAGGGTGGAGATGCTGGGGCGGGATGGGGGAGAGGCAAGCGGAGACTCTCGGGGACAGAGCTGGGACCTGGCCCAGCACCCTGCCCTACGTGCAAGCTGCGGAGAGCCTGGGGAGAGCACCTGCCTTCCTCTTCTGTCAGCGGTGTCGTAATTTATGAATCTACCCCACATGTGAAAATACTAAAGTGAACACTCTTCAAAACCATAGACCTGAATGTACTAACAATTTTGGCTTTTCTGAAACCTTGTTTTTCAATGAGTCATCCTCCCTTCCGTTCCTCCTGACAAGCTTGTCTTTTGTCTGTAGCTCTTACAAAATAAACCTCTGATTCTGTTTTATGCAATCAGTAGCCAGATGGTGACTGGACAAGAAGCAGCCTGATTTACCTCGGAGTGATACTGAACTTCCACAGCTGCTGCTGAAAGGGAGTGTTCCCTTTTGAATGAAGAGCAGTTTCTGGGGCTCGTAATAAAGTAGCAAAATTGCAGTAGACTGGTGTTTATGTAGAAATTTATTTTCTTCAATGACTGTGCTCCTATGAGCAAGGAAAATGAAATCTTTGGACACCTCTGTTAAGCTCTGTCCCCTAGAGAGAGTAAAATACTTGTGGGATTACATTAGGTATTGGTGAGAGCTCACCAGGAAGACAGCACACAATCCTCATCACCTATATATTCCAAAAAGGTGTGCAGAGATGCCTTGCCAGGATGCTCAGGAGGTGGAAAATCCGTCTTCCGAGTAGAGAACAGATGAGAAAGACTTGATCACAGAGCAAAATAAAGGCTGCAAAAGAACAAGGTTTCTCTTTCTAAAACCACTTTTTGGTGGCATGGAGGGGTCTGATACTTAGGGAGGCAAAGGCCAAAGGACACAACCAGCAGCACATATAAGTGGATATGAATTAATAAAACAGACAGTAATGAAAATGAGGTTCTTGAGCAGCCTCCCATCCTGACAGGCTCTTTCTTGCTCACAAATTAAAAGACAAGCTCTTAGAAGGGATTAGGGAAAAAAACCCTCTCTTCCCCTCACTCCCCCTCCCCTAAGAAATGACAGAGGTTAAGACAGGGGTGAGGGAGAGCGGGAGCAGAAAGGAGTGACTGCTCAGGATTGCCAGCCACTCTTCAGGGGAAGAGAAGCTGCATTTATATGGTCTCATCATTCAGCTGGAAATGACAGGCAATGATTTCCAGGCTCTTGCCTCTCCTTTTCGTGACTGTTTAAAAACGGCTTGTGTTGGTTTGGGGGTATTTTATTATACAGAGAATAGGTAGATTTGACAAGCCTTAAGTATGAATTGCTGCTGTGCTGCATGAAATATCTGATAGCAGACACATTTTTAAACAGTTTTGCTGTGATGCCTCAGCTTGTTTCTGCTAAGAAGTTTTCTGCTTTCTAGTTTGTTTATCATTATTAATATCTTGTCTTGCCTGATGCATTCCATGGTTTGTAAATGCAACTTTCATTCTACAGTTAACAGTGTTGAAGATTTTAATAAATTGCCCTCCAGTCATGCTGCATTTTCTTTTTGTGGTGTCTCCTCTTTTGCACACAGAAATAGTTATTATCCATTCTGTTTTGTGGTGAAAACCTATGGAAGGTGAACCTTAAAGCATCTTGCTAATGAGCTTAGACCTGCCTTACATTGTGTGCTGCACAAACAGACAAGAATAAAGCCATTTTCTTTTTCTACATCCTAAATTCTGGATAACAGTGCTGCCACAGTATTGCACCTAAAACATTCTATTAAATCCATTTTAGAGGTTTAAAAGTCCTCCTTATGTAAATGCTGTACTCAATCACTGAACGCATTTTGATTCTCTAAAATGGCTCTCAGTAACCCTGCACTGCATTGCTTCAATTGAAATTGGGATGCTAGATTTTTTAAAGATTTTCCTTGGAAACCAAGGTATTTAATCTTATTTTAAGAAAGTAAATATTGGTTAATTGAAGCTTAAGCTTGCAAAAAGATTAGAGACATTTAATTAGTCAAAATTATATATCATGCTGTAATAGTAAATTAGATTAGACAGGCTTTACACTTCAAAATTACGTTAATGACTGCATACATTTTTTTTAATATCATAAACTTTAATCTTAGATTCCTTAAGATACTAATAATTCTCTAACCCATCACTGACTTTAACAACATTATTTAAAAATTATAAACACTTCTAAAATTTTAAATTTAGCTTTAAGTTACAGGAAGTAGCTATACACCAGAAAAAGACAAAATACATGTAGGTCAGAATGTGAGATATCACTTAAACTTTTGTATTAATAAAGCACCTGTTTTGCATTCATGGTTAACTGGGACCAGCTGCAGTGGTTTCTTTCTTTGATTTAGCTTAAAAGAGGCTGCTTTGTTCAAATTTAGCTTATTCTCCTCTGGAGATGGGCTTGGCAGACTCAGGTAGCAGTTAGTGCTGTGTCATCGTTTCACATTTGCAGAAAAAGCTGCCTTGAAAGAAGCTTGCAGTGGTAACAAACAAACAAAGTAGGTGGAATAAGACTTCAGGCAGAAACTTTTTTTAAGTGATGGCAGAGCTTGCGATCGGTGCATGGCCATCATTTTGAGGGTGGGATTTCTTTGTTCATGCCCAGAAAGGGTAAGGCTGAAACAGTGGGAGTATGGGATGGTGCATATGGCAGTACCAGTTATTAGTTTTTTCTCACAGACTGAGACTAGCAAGGCCTGAGTAAGTCAGAGATCTTCACCTTTGGTCTTCACTTCACAGTCAGGTTTTGGAGAAAAGTGTCCATATTCCCATTCCCCTCAACCACTTGCTTTCACAGAGACACATTGTATTGTTACAGGGGGCTGGGGTTGCTCTGAAAAATTGTGTCTCCAAGGCTAAAATACAATATCTCTGTCCTGGTTTCAGCGGGGATAGAGTTAACTTTTGTCTTGGTAGCCGGTATGGGGCTGTGTTTTGGGTTTAGGATGAGAACAATGTCGATGATAGGCTGATGCTTTGGTTCTTGCTAAGTCGTGCTAAGCTGTTGCTAGATAGTTGCTAAGTGGCGCTCACACTGGTCAAGGACTTTTCAGCCTCCCCTGCTCTGCCGGGTGCACAAGAAGCTGGGAAGGGGCACAGACGGGAGGGTGCTGACCCAGACTGGCCAAAGGGGCTATTCCATACCATATGATGTCATGCTCAGTATATAAGCTGGGGGAAGAAGAAGGAAGGGAGGGGGGACATTGGGTATGACGACGTTTGTCTTCCCAAGTAACTGTAACGTGTGATGGAGCCCTGCTTTCCTGGAGATGGCTGAACACCTGCCTGCCCATGGGAAGCAGGGAATTAATTCCTTGCTTTGCTTTGTTTGCGTGCACGGTTTTTGCTTTGCCTATTGAACTGTTCTAATTTATTTTACTTCAGTTATTAAACTGTTCTTATCTCAACCCACGAGTTTTCTCCCTTTTACCCTTCTGATTCTCTCCCCCATCCTACTGGTGGGGAGTAAGCGAGCGGCTGCGTGGTGCTTAGTTGCTGGCTGGGGTTAAACCACGACAATCTCTCACTGGCATTACATTCCTCCTGAAAGCAATACCTTTAGCTTTGCCTTAAAATATTATCTCACTTTAGTTTCAATTTGAAAGGAACTTTTTTTTCCAAAGTGTGTTATCTCATGTTTTACTTTAATCTATTTTGTCTAGGTACAATATATAAGAAAAGAACCCCTGACATGGCGCACACAGCTTAGTCAAGGAACTGGAAGGAGGATGTGGGACTGGGAAAATTCAGGTGAGGTAGGGGACGCTGTGTGTTTGAGGGACATTTTAGTACAAGAGAAATGGGAAGAAGAAGGGGAGAAATCTATTTTTCTAAGAGCAAAACCAAAGCGTGAGAAGATTTAAAGGTGAAAAGCAAAACAAAGATGTAAATGTTTTGGCCATTTTGATTTGTACAATTTCATTTCCCACAGGCAATGTTGTCACTCTGCTGTGCATGTGGAACTACAGAAAATTCCAAGTTTTAATTCTTACAATTATCTGCTGGAAAAAAAAGAAGACTGGGCAAGGTCCAGCGAAGGATCTCTGTAGTCTTCTTGCTAACAGAAAATATGTAGTGGCAAGAAGATATCACAGAGCAATGGACAACATAAAATGTCCTATTCATGGCACATTATGTGATAGACCTCCTTAATGCTGTTGAACACAAAAACATTTAGTGCTCCGTAGCTTTATGGTATCTCCTCAAGTTACTGAAGAGAATTATAGCTTTATACTGTTTATTGCTGTCTTTACACGTCATTTTAATGCTACACTTCTCAGTCATAATCAGAATTAGCCCTGTCCTTTAATGATTTAATTCAGAATGTTGGTTCCCCAATACGCCTGACTGCATGTTAAAATTAAACAGAAAATTGAATGCATCCATAGGAGACAAAATCAGAATTTCTTCTGTCTCATGGAATTCACAGAGGACAGTCAATAAGTAATCTGGAACTGAAAATGTTCATACTTACAAATTTTTTCCTCTTTCAGGGACATTTTCTTAATTATACTAATTTGTCAAATGTATCTTCATTTTTACAAGAAGTTTCCTTTTCATACATTTGTTAAAAGAAAAATAATTGTAACTGGAAAGCAGCAAAATGAAAAGAACTTTAATTATGCATTATAATAACAAATGTGTTCTAGTTCAGGTGAGCCAGACCAATTATATATGATTAGTGAATGGAAACAATTGATGTTTCTGCATTTTCATTTGGGTCTGCTGACCTTTTATGGTGAATGTGTTACAATCTGTCTTCCCCTGGTGCTTATGACAGAGCAAATATTTTAATTTATAGAGCCATTTGGAAAAATTACTTCAGTCTGATTAGAGACAAGTTTTACTGAACTTGATCAGTGTTTACCTCATTCCCACAGAGGAGAAGAATGCTTCTTTGTAGCTCTTCTTAAATTGCATGTGGCCTGAATATGAGACACAGCAGGCTATCACTGTCTTTTTTTCATACTATATTTTGCATCTCTCCATTTAAAAAATGGACAAAAATTAATCGATATGCATATTGAAATTCCACTTACAAATTAGATGAAGTTGAATAAGCACAAGTGTTTACTAAAATTTAAAGCTGTTTAAGTGTTCACTAAAATTTAAAATTTTCAAAACTACGGTCAAGTCCAAACTTTGCCAGCATTTGGCTCTGAAGTGAAGATAACTATTACCTTACTGCTCCAGCTGAGCCTTGAGACTCTCCTGCACCAGGCGCTGCACAATCTATGTGAGAGGAACCAAAGAATTTATAATCTAGTCAGAGAAAAAGTAGAAGGTATGGCACAGAATGAAAACCCGAAGACCATAGATATTACCAAAATCAAATGGTATTTCAGTCAGCTTGGCATGGATGTTATTCTCCTGAGACACTGACCAGTGTCCAGTTCCACTGGACTTCATGGCCACGGAGTTGTAACTGGAGCTCCTCAAAACAGATGTTCAAAATGACGTCATGTAATAGGATGGCAGCATTGCCAGCATGAAGAACAACTGGCATGGCAGCACTGCCAGCTTGAAGAACTTACTGAGCATTTACCTTCCAGAAAATGTTTGAAAAGACAGAGGAAAAAGTGCACTTTTTAAAAGGACACATAAGGTGATGAGGCATTTGATTTCCTATGGTAATGTTGACATAATGTAAGAAAAAGTAATTAGAACTCTTATTAAAAAGTAAGCTGCCTTTAATACATCCTTCATTTTCCTCTGACTGTGACACGTGATTTCTGATGTTTACTTTTGCTTAGCGCTTCTGAATAGCTCTTTAATCTGATGCCTGAATCATTTGGGATGCTATGCTTCAGAATGCCTTCTTTAGTAGACATATAAAAGATGCAGCATGTAAATGTAAATCTCCCCTAGTAACTCAACTCCTTATTTTACTGAAACCTTAGCTTAATAGAAATGTTGGTAAGAAAATGTGAATCAGCTTCAAATGGGCTGTAAAAATGGACCAAACCCATGTAAATACTGTGTCCCACTTACTTCATATTATGTTTTTCTTCTAAATATTTTCTTCCCCCTTGAAAAAAGCCACCAAGGCTTTGACAATATAGCTGGGTCCTTCCCAGCATCAGCAGAAAGATATTCTGCAGCTAATGTAATATTCTATAACTCCATTACTTTCAGACTGTGCCTTTGGAGAAACCTATGCAAACTCCCTCAAATCTAATAAGGCTGTACATCACTGGATTCACTTTGAAGGTAATAGGGTTGCACAAAGTGACCTGAGGGCATAATTTGGCTACTTAGAATGATGATGAGTGAGAGGAAAGAAACCCCCTTGAGTTTCAGAACCCAAAGAGAACCTGGAGGTTAGGATAGGAAAAGGCTGTTTTATTCTGGGTAAATCTGATACAGAATCAGGGGGGCACAATAAATATGGATCCCTGCAGTGACTCTTCATCACATCTTCTTTGGGCAAAGCTTCATTTTGAATCTACTTACATTACCAGAGAATTAATGACATTTTAATTCATAATCAAATTAACTGCAATAATCTTTATTAAGGAAAGAATCCCATTGGCAGGATGCCTTATCGCTCAAACTTGGAAAGAGGATTTGTGTGGAGGCACAGCAGAGATGTTCACACTACGAAATCATGTGGAAGGAGCTATGCATCTAAGAGCTTGACCATTTTTTTCCAGGAGTATCAGGTAATCAAAGATACCACCTCTCCGCAGCCTTCTGTAACACCAAATGAGCTGGAAAGCAGAGGGAATGCATGGAAGAAAAGTCCTGTAGGTTTTCCTGGTCTTTTCCTCTTACATTCCTCAAGGGCGTTTGCACAGAAAAGTACCTTTTCATTCTAGACATCCTCAGTGTAATAACATTAAGCACTACTTTCCCAATTGCAACTGATAAAATGATTTCCCCCATAATCAGCAAGCGCTGCGTTTTACTGTATGCAATTGTGAAGATAATGATTAATATTTTTGTAGTAGGAACTTTGGGATTTAGCAGACATTAAAGAGTAACTGCCCCTCATGCATGTTTCTCATTCACTCGCAACTAGAATTAATCAAAGCTAAATTGCCTTCACAATTTTGCAGTACAAAGTGAGGATTCATGTTAATTCTGCGCACAGGAAAGCATGAAAAGAATCCAATGAGGATACAGAGCATATGGCAGATGAATAGTAAGGAAAGGCAAACAGATTTGCATAAGTTATTTATTTATGGGAAGGGGTGGGGGGCTGGTTCTTCAAATGTCCCTTGACCAACTCTGCTGTCATTTTCCTTTCCTATTTAATGTTCCTCTTTCTTCCTTTACTTAGCCTAATGCAAACTTCCCAGGCAGTGATGGTCCCAGAAAGGCTAGAAGAGCTGATTTGCTCACTATTTCCAGGTGTATGCTCCTCAGAACGCAGACTAGGTGAGGACTGTATACAACAGTGTACATCTTAACTCCCTTGAAAATAGTATTTATTATTTTATGGGCACCTTATCAATACTGTTTGCCATCTAGACACTGACTCCCATCAAGAGGTGACTCTTATGGGGTTTCTCCCGCAAAACCTGCTCTCGCAGGTATTCAACACTGCTCCCCCCAGCCCTCCCCTTTTTAAGTTCTTCACTGTACATAGGTGGCACGATCTGGGGATCTGCGTCATTCTTTAAGAGGCAGGTTGAGATGCTGCAAAGAGCTGTAATCGTGATTTAGCACCAGCTCCTCAAAAACTACTTCTCTAGCTCAGAGGTCCTGCACCATAGTCTGACATCTGAAGCACACTTACCCTCATTTGGTCTTTTATACTAGTTTCCCCTGAAAAGATTTTTTTTTCACTTAAACCAATCAAGTAGTTTGGGCAGTTCTGAAGGTCAGTCAGAGGTACAGGAAAAATCAGTATTTTCTTTATGTTGTATAAGCACACACAGAGAAATGGTTTCTGCCCTCAAACCTTGTAGCCTGATGAGACAAAGGTGAATAACAAAACTAAATGACCAGCCTTTACACAACCTCTCAAATCTTTAGCAGTGCAACACTTTATCTGAAAAACCAGAACAATCCTTCAATTTCTTTTTCACTTACAATGTACTTAATGCTATTCTCTGTATTCTTGCTTGCTGAAACGGAAATCAGAGCCTAGTATTAAAAGCCCACTCTGTTGGCGTATTGGCTTGTGAGGAACTGAGAGGTAAGTAGCCACCCAGCTTTGCTTGGAGCTCACCCCCACACAGAGGGCCAGCGAAGGGCATATGCACATCTAAAATCCCATCAGGGTCCTATTTTGAGGCTTCACGTTTTGTTGTGAACATGATTTCAAGTAGCGCAGGATGCTCGAATGTGCCAACTGCCTCCAAATCCAGGCAGATAAAGCACTGGATCTTTAACATGCCCTAGAACTGGTGAAATTTAAAGGGTGTATGGGGTTCAATACAAAGTAGTTCAGCAAGCTTAAGAGATGTTAAATAGCATGCCCTATCTCCCAGAATAGATACAACCTTTTGTAAGACATAAATATTTGCTATGGTGACAGAAAATTAATATCACTACCTTTACTGAGGAATTTCTTTAAATAACCGTTACTTACCCATGCTCCTTATGTTCATGAGAATTTAGTTTCAGAGGGGGAAGGTGGACGATGCACAATACCATGTGAGCTGAGATGGAGACTCAGATTTAAATCCTCTCACTAGTAGGAAGGATGTCAAGGGTTTGAGGATAGCCATCTCTCAAAACTGCACAGTTGACAGTTTCTGCTTACAAAAATCCCAGAACAGCTGGGGTTCCGGCCCAAGAAGTATTGGGATCCCAGGTGAGGAATTTGCCTTGACAGAGGCCACAGTAGATCAGATGCAGCAGCATCCACATCTACGAAAACTAGCACAGGTCCAGGCTTGGAGCGCTGCACCTCTCTCTGCCATACCACTGTTCCTATTCCTCCTTCCCATGATCTCAGGATGAGATAAGCTGTAACTTAGGTGAAAAACAGATGCTAGTGTACATTTCTTGCTATGCCTTCAGATGATGCAGCTGCCCACTAGTGTAAATCGAAACAAATTATGACTACTCCAACTCCCATGGCCGAAGTTGTAAACCTCACAAGAATTATATACTGAAAAATGTTAACTGCACGTAGTCAGCGGTAGCAATTTCATTTCAAATTATTCTACCTGATACATTATACAAGAAGTTAGCTATTATCTAGCTGTGCACCAATAGTGATTATTTATTCCTTTGGAAATACATCTTGTACCAGACTGAGAAGTACTGCTTTCCTCTGAGCCTGAACCTGCACAAAGAACGCAATTTATGTGTTCCAGAGAAAGCCTGCGCTGAATATCCCTACAATCTGCTTAAAATTCATCACCTAAGCAGCGTGAGTCTTGTCTGCTTGCAAAGACAAAACTAAAAATTAGATGAGGAATACTGCAGCAAGAGTTTAGTATGTGTTAGTGTTTCACTTGTAAATTGAGATATTTTTCAGTTTTACTCTCTCAGCTATTCCAGATTCCATTGTGCTACAGTTTGATATGGTAGATAATTCATCAGCCTGTATGTCTTTTATTATTATTACTGTTACAAAAAACCTTGAGTTTAGGAGAAACAAAACAATAATTTTCCAATATTGTCACAACACACTGCGTTAGAACATAATAAACCTTGTTATTATGATCCTGGAATAGAAAGGAATCACTAAGCATGGTACACAAAAGCATTCATTCAGAAAAGTAAAGGTTTAAAAAAAAGCCCATCGATAAAATGAAATTTCAAATTCAAAGAGATTCACAAAGTGCACTCAGCTGCAACTGAATCTTTTGGGTCAAAATCAGGATCTGTTCCCACTGCTTCCTAGTGCGAGACCAAGCTCTGGGTCCTTATCTTATGCCAATACATAATGACTGTTTGGGAGATCACTGCTGAGGTGTAAATTGGCACAGCTCCACTAGCTTTCAGTGCATGGTGTTGATTTAAATATGCTGACAATCTGATGGTTCTAAGTTTTATAATATATAAACATGCTCAAGTGAACTGAGGAAAGAACTTTAGCTCATGAATTTTCTGTTTTGCTGCAGGTTGCAGACAGCAGCCACCTACAGAGCCAACTGCACCCCTTCGCTTTGGTAACCTCTTCAGCCCCACCAGGTCAGGGTGCTAGCACTTGCAGGATCGAACTGAGAGGGTGTTTACTAGTTTATAACAAGTTTTAAGACTTGACATGAGGAAGTATTTCTTTACTGAGAGGGTGATCAAACACTGGAACAGGCTTCCTAGAGAGCTGGTCGATGCCCCATGGCTGGCAGTGTTTGAGAGGCATTTGGGCAATGCCCTTAACAACATGCTTTAACTTTTGGTCAGCCCCGAAGCGGTCAGGCAGTTGGACTACTAGTCGTTGTGGGTGCCTTCGAACTGAAATATTCTATTCTGTTCTGTAATTTGGTAACACTAAATTACTGTGTTGAAGGGGTTTAGATCTTTGCTAGAGGTGGGGTTTTTTGACCTAGAGGAGAAACTCTCCACCAGATGAGTTTTTTGGGCTAAAAGGTCTCCACGGGGTAGCGCAGAACTACGTTGTCCTTATTCTCCACTACAGCAGTGCCTCTGAATGGCGTTTCACTCATCCTAAATGATGAGCTTGCCACCCAAGCAGAAACACAATGAGCTGATGCAGATGAATTTCCCGAGCGCGTGAGGACCTCTCTGCCATGGAAGGCTGCTGGATAGCACTCCACAGAGCGCGCTGTCAGATATGAATTATGCATTGACACTTCACTCCCACATCATTATACCTTTCATTCTGCTGTGTCTGCACAGATAGGATTGATTCGCACATCATACACTGTAACATTCATAATGGGCGAAGGCTGGAAATGTTTGCACAGTGAGAAAAAAGAACATGAATAAGTACACATTTGGTATAACCTTATTAGTGATTGGTCCTCGAGTTTCTAATGGGGCATGAAATGCCATCAGAAAGCTTTTTGCTTTTATCAAAATATTCCCTATTTAGGCAGTAGTTCAGAAGTAGGCACCGGGGGCCTGATGCAAACTGTCTACTTGCATATGGTCTAGCAAGAGTGAAAAAAACCCATGTTGTGAATTTTGAATATACTACTTTCCAGAACAATGTTTTATAACAGCCCTGCCAAACATTCAGAACCATCATTTAAGACATCTTGCAATACAGAATGATCTCATCCATGCAGTAAATTAATCAGAACAGAAATGTTGCATATCAGCAGTGTCATTATGTGCCTGTAACACAGTGCATTGTTTTTCAGAAAAGAAAAGACACTGAAAAATAATCTGCCCATTTTTTTTTTTGCCTCAGGATGTTACATCTCTCAGCCTGTCTTCACCTCCACACTCAAGAGAGGATCCAAAATATGTATCAGGCATGCTGGCACAAACACCTGAATGAGATGTTAAGCCAGGATTAATGATCACTTTTCCTCCGTCAATGCTTCTCGAAGTGGAGCTGTCTGACAATCTGGATAAAGAAACAGAAAGGTTTAAAAGGGACATCCTACACAGAGGGGAAAAAACAGCAGCCTCTGTATTAGGATATCGATCCATTATTGTTTAAGGATATAACTAATTAGTTTGGCCTGAACTCTGACCTTTACCTCTCCTATTCATTCCAGGATTGTGAGGAAAAAAGAAACTGATTCTGGAAAGGGAATTTGTATTCTGTATATACTCTGCCCACAGAGACTTTCACTGGCACCAGGAAAGGATGCAAAGAGTAATTACCAACTCCTATCCCTCCGAGAATTGTCCATGGAAACACAGTGAGGATTCCACAGCAAGAGCTCAGATCCATACCTAGGTCCTTCTGAAATACGCCGAAGTAGTTACTTTTCACCTAATAAAGTCACACTTAGTTTCAGAAGAAAATTATTTTCATTTTTAAGTGTTCAAAAAATATATTTGAGTTATAAGGCATAAAGATTTCTATGGCCTTTTGGTTGGGCCTATAACACTCCAGGAAATGTCTCATTTCAGTGTCTGCATCTACTCAAAATTCTCCAAGTATTCAGCTTCCTAGGGTTCTGACTTTTACATTTCAATTCCGTTCAGGTTGAAACTGGCGCAGGATTAGCTCAGCTCATCAGGAACATCAGTTCAGGGTAGGTCACACATAATTACATTTTAATTAATTTTGCTAATTTGGAAACTGTTTTTTATTTTGTCTTAAGTATGATGTAAAATCATGGATTTATTAACACAAAAAATTTCCTTATATTGCCACGACAGCAAATAATGCATTTTTTAGGTTAAATTTGAATTTTTTGGGTCAAAAGAATTTTTGAGTACAGACAGATCTGATACTTGTAGTTTTCGATTTTCCTCTTTTTATAGTAAACAAAGGGTGAGAAAAAATGCACCACATTGAGATGTCTGTGATAAGAACATAAGGAAGAGATTGAATTTGTGGCTTATTCATTTTTTCATGTTCCTTAGAGAAAAGAATAAAATTGGATAAGAAGTACGTGTGACAAAAATAATCTTTTGGTCACTATTTTCATTTTCCTTCAAAAATTTACAGAGCAGGTTCCCTGTGATTTTATATTTCTGCCTGTAGACTCCACTAAACCAGATCAGAACAGCAAAGTGTCAGCTGAATTGGTAGATGCAGAAATAGGATCACATCAGGCAAGTGGAGAATTCACACCACTGCATTTCAGACATCTAATTAAGGTGTTTAAATTAGCAGTCTAATAAAGTCAATGGAAAGAGGTAGGTACCTAAGTGGATAACAGGGAAGTGCCTTATGGAGAAAAGTCTCCATTGGCAATGTGTCCCTTAAGTTCCCAACCTAGGCACCACAGTTAGGTGTCCAAAGTTAACTACTGTGAATATTCCAGCTCTCTGAGGCAGCTATCATGGCAAAACACTACAGGATAATATGTTACGGAGCAGTTATAATAATTTTTAACTTTATCAGTGTTTTCTGCAGCAGTCATAATTTAAAACAGAGGCAGTGGCTCTGTTGAATAAATGAATGACGCCTACAAAAAGGATTTAATTTTCAGTTCTGCCTTGCAGGTAGAGCTGGTCAAAATCATTCTATATTCAAAAGAATATTTTTCCACTGAGATGCAGCAGTGTAATCAAATCCCAACTTGTCACGGGAAGATGGAGAGTTTGGTCCAAAAAAGGCACATTGGTACGCTGTGACACTCACATTTCCCAGCAAGATTCTGCAGGTGTTTTTGTTTTGCTGAGGCTGAGCCTGCAGGCAGCACGCGGTCCATCCACATTTCGGAGGGTGTCTCCCATGGATGCACAGCCAGACAGTCCCTTCAAACGCATTTGGTGAGCAACGCAGAGATATGCACCCTGACTTGCCAATAAGGGCGTAACTATGGCCCATTCAAGGGGAAACCCTGAGCACTATTTATTTCCTGCACCTTTGCTCCTGCCAGGGCACAAGGCTCAAAGCAGCCCAGCGGCAGAAGTGCATGGGGTCACCCTAAGGGAGGGTGACTTCTTATAGGATTAAGCACACTTCCCTGAATTTGGACCCAGAAGAAGTTCAGGAATAGGCAGAAGAGCCCATTTTGAAAGAAGTTTGTACCATGTAGAAAGACAGAAGGAGCAGGGATCTTAGCTCTGCATAATTATTTCTTAGCTATGCTATTATTCCAGTTTCCTGAATTAATAATATTACATCTCTGGGAAGAAAACTAAGAGATGTTTTGTGTGTCTTCAGGTACTTTAATATACTAATTTTCACGTCTTTGCAAGCATGCACACCGGTATTGAAGAAAAGTCTTTTTCAGAAGGGCTCTTTTTTATGTTAGATATTCATCTATATAATTATATTCTGGATTCAAGCTTTTTCCCAGTTGTTCACCAGCTCCATACTGATAACTAGTAAATGATAGAAAATATCTTTGGAAAAATGCTTTGCTCCATAATGAGAGGGTCTTCAGCCTGCTAAGTCTTGCCTTTATGCACCAGCAAAGGATGGGGGTGGCGCACCCCCTCTTGCAGCTCAGTTCTCCTCTGTCTTATACCTGTGGGGTCGTTTGCATGAAGGGCAGTCCAGATCTGAGCTCTGCAGAGGCGGCTGTGCAGGGCAGGAGGCCTGTGTCTTTTCCATCTCTACTGCTCTGCTCTGCATGGACTGTTTTGGCAGGTAAAGGAAATTTATTATCTCAAGCACTTAGCGCAGTGGTCAGAACTTTATTAAATGGCACTCGGAAGCCAACAGACTGAACAGGGAGAAATGGATCCGTAGCAGGGAGAAGGGGAGAGCAGTACGATTGTACCGGAGGAAGTAAAATTCAGCAAAAATCGGAAAACGATCAAATGGATACAATAGCAAAGAAGGCCCGGTATAATGAAAGTGTCATGATAGGCGAGATAGAAGAAACAAAAGCAAGGAAGAGGAAGATACAGAAGTGAAGTTGGGAAAAGGATATTAAATTCATTCTCTAAGCAGCACATCTAATTCTCATACAAAGAACAGTGCTACAGTGATCAGAGAGCACTGTCTAAAAGGCAAGTGAGTGTAACTAAATAACACTAAAAATCTACTGACTATCCCAAAGGAAAATGTATTCCTTAAAACAGATTGCACCTTTAGAAAGAACTGGACACACATCACAGGATATGTCAACGATGCCATTACCCCCACTGCTAGTTAAGCAAGCTGCCAGTTTTACAAAGACCTTGTGCCTGCGGAAAAGAAAAGATTAGGAAAATATGGCCAAACTTGTAATACAGTTCTCTGAGACAAAACCCAAATGGTATATAAATTAAGGATAAGAATATATTAAATAACATTGTATACATAAAATACCGTAGTGTCTAGGAGTGTTGAGGCAAGGCAAAAGGGGAGCACACTACTGAGGTGGCTTTCACGTAGCTACGAAGTTATCCAACTTGCTGCTACCAAATTTCCCTAACAGTCTGGGCTCCTTGCATAGTCCTGCAGAGCAGCACTCTTACTGAAGACAACTGACATTTTCATGCAGTGTTTATAACTTCTCTCGTGTCCTATTTATACATAGATACAATTTTGCAGAATATTCTACTTGGGTTTGCTGCCTACAAAGGGAAGCCTGAAACTTTCATAATCTGAAATATGAGACTCATACAAAGGAAATCAAACCATTCAGGAGAATTTATCTATGGATCAGCTGGAGAGCTGCAAGCAGAAGCAGGATGGAACCTTGTAACTCCAAGCAAAACCGTGCAGCCCTTAGAAATCCCATCATGATGCCAAGGCCATTTAAATCCCAAATTAGACAGAATATTTCATCTCCCACAGCAGCACATGTTTGTCAGCTTCAAACGTAGCCACAAAATGTATTATTCCTGATTAATAAATAAATAAATCCATTTCTTCATCCTATATTGCCATATGTGTGAGCACGCCACAAACATTCAACAGCTGTTGTACACACAATGTGTCTCAAGAGTGTTGTGGTGGCAATCCAGAAGATTACTTCATCGCTTTCACTTAGACAACACTTCCACAAGACTCACTCTTCCCACATATCAGACACATCCTCTTCAGAGACCGTGCACGTGTGGCTGGCAGAGGAGACTCGGGGAAGAACCAACATCCCTGAAGGGGCTCAGGACGTTGAAGGGCCCATTATGGCCAACTCAGTTTATTTCAGTTGAGATTTGGCTCTTCCAAACGTGAACCACTCTGTAAACCAAGAATGGCACCAGACTCCCTTTCCTATGACATTCAGCTCATCTAAAAAGAGAAGAAAAACGATTCTTGTGCAAGAGGCTGGTTTTTCCCCCCCTGCTGAGTCTACTCTGAGGTTTGCTTGGAGTGAAGTGTCTAACTTGCTGTGTATTTGAAAAGAAGTTGCATCCATTTTAAAAATGCCAGTTCTGTGTAACAGTGTTTGTATCCGAAAGGCAACAACAAAAAATAAATAAACACAGTAAAGAGTAAACAGCTTAATTTTTGCTTGAACACCACATCTGTTTAGAAAAATCTGGACTGGAATATAAACACGAAACACAATTTGAAGTCATTTTCCAATGTTCGAGTTATTAAGTCAAATGTATACTTATAACAAAAACCTCTTCAGAGAATTAATTGCCACTTATAGTAACTGTCAGCTTGGACATGTACTGGTGGGAGTCTTTGTATTTCTTATGAGAGCAGCAGAAAAAATTACTACAATTCCGCATGGACAATATGCAGTTACTATTTTTTCATCCGGGTTGCACACCATTGATCTTGACAAATGAATCCTGTCAAATTGGCTTTTTTTCCCCCTAAACTTCCTTTGTGATCAGTTCAGCTCTTGAGGCTCATCCAGTCTCTAGGAAAATGCCTCATTGGATCACAGTTATCCCCATCAGATAAAACTGTAGTTTATCCTTCAATTTCCTTTGATTCTGGAATCAAAAATATGAGGTATTGAATCAAATGGAAATCAGACTATCAAAGACACTATTTATTCCTGTGTAAATAAAAAACATAACTCTGCTTTTAGCAGATGAATACCCCCACGGCAGAATATTTGTATTTATGAAAAAAATTGGTTTAAAGTGAGGAGAGTAGACTTATGTTCATCTCTAAGCACACACACAAAAAAGAAAAAAATCCACCTAGTAGGGTGAATTGTTGTAACCACACAGACACTGAGGCAGTTGGCAACATATCAGTTATCAACCCAACCTCGGTTGCCATTTTTCAGGAAAATCACCATGTCCCACACTTTTCCCTTATAAACCAGGCACAAATAGTCATTCATGACTCCTAGAGAAACTTTTTAAAAATAGACAGCTAAGAGTGGGACACAGGCAGAGTTTGTTTTGGGATCCACTTTTTCCTTACCCCAGTCTCATGAACAGGGAACACAGCCACCAAATTACCTGACTCGCACACAACGCTTGTATGCGCTCATTTTTCTCTCTGCTCCACAGATCTTTTCTTTGAAAAATTACTAAAAGTTAAAAATATGTGACATTTCAGTACTTAAAAATATGTCAGGCCAGATGGTGCTGAGCCATCCAGTGCAGGGTTCATGAGAAGGATATTTTCTATAGGCTCACTAAATACTTTATTTGCATGTTTGGTTTTTTATTCATTTATTTACTTATTTTGTTGCTCTATCTATAGATAGGTTTTGGGGGAAAATGTGTTTGCACATTGCAAAAGCACTGGTAGCGTGCTTCTGTCTGAAATTTCTCATCTCACAGTTTCCTCACGACAGTCTTGTTTGTACACCAAACGACTCCTGCGCATCTTTCCAAATCTGAATGACTGACACCTCATAAAAACCTTTGTGCTTGCCACCACAAAATAGAAGAAAAACAAAGCTGATAAGAAAAAAAAAAAAGCCAAAAAGAGCTTTATAGCTCACAGGATTGAAATACATAAATAGGTGTTTAATCTTCTAGGCATGAATAAAACTTCCAACTAGATCATTTCTTCATCTTCTGTATGGCTAAACAAAAGCAAACAGATAGGGACCAGCAAATGGCATTTAAAGTAGGTCTCCTGGGGCAATTAAGATCACATTACCTGGGGAAAAACTGCCCTGGTATTTACATTTCACTGGATTTTCAATATGTGAGAGTTCCCAACTGGTTCTGAACTTATTTAAGGAAGGAAGCACAAAGTGTCCAACAGAGCATCTCACATTGTGACAAGAAAAAAAGGACAAAGAAGGGTTTTTTTGCAATACCCTAAGCTTGAAAACCTATGGAAAGGCCGTTGGGCCAGTGGCGTGAATGAAGGCAAACAGCCTGGTTTGTATTTTCCCTTCTGTCTAATGTTCCCTGTAGGAACAGGTTGGGGGAGAAATTAATTGAAGTTGTATGGTGGCATGGATGCTCTAATATACTGCAATTGCCCTGACCTATGGTTAACTCCTGAACAGCGGCTGAACCACAGGGCATGCCAGGCACCCACGTTCCTCCTGTTCGGGTGCGAATTCCCACGGAATTTCCCATTTCAGAGGGGCTGAGTGTGACACCTCCACACACCCTGGGGTAGCCTGGTGTTGCACTCGCTTTAACAAGTGAGCTCAAAGCGCAAGTCCAGTGTTTTCAGTGTCATCTTTAGGGCTGTGTACTCTGCCCAGGAATTTCGTTTTCCTTTATGTTTCCCATCCACAGCCAAACATATCATTGTTACTGATAGAGCTTATATTTAGAGTCTGATGATTAAGTAACCACTGTAAGAACCAGAGTGGTTCTGAAGCTAAGTTACACATTTCTGTCTCTTTCAACCCATTTATGATAAATCTCTTATATTTATTTTAAAGAAAGAAGAGCTATATTGGATTCAGAGTCTGGTCCCTGGCTCACTATTCTTCTGCTACATAGTATTATAATCAGCTCAAGGAATCTAAAATAAAAATAAAAAATGTGGCTTCTTTCTCTTTCAGCCTTCATTTCCCTCCTCCCAAACTGGACAGAAACTTCCAAGAAATTACAGTTTATTGTTACTGGTTCCCATTATAACAGACAAAGCTGAACTAAGTTTAAATCCTTTTTACTAAATTAGCCCACAGTGCCCCAGGGATTCTTTTCCTGGGGCTCCAGCCCATCCCTGCTTTATGGCAGCTATACTTTTTCACTGTGTACAACATGTCTCTCCTGACAGTATATTTGCTTTTTCATTTGCTAGTTTCCTTACCTAACTTTATCACAGCCAGTGTGCAATTTTTCACACTTTCTTTGACTGCTCTTACCGTCACTTTTGTCAATGTCCCCAATTTACAGTCACACATCTTCCTCAGCAAGACCGACTCCTAGGATGATGCTGATGATGTTTGCACTCCTATAAAGATCTGCCCATGCTTCCATTAAAAGCTGCAGTTTGAAATGTCACAATTGACAGTGGTTTTGTTCTGTTATTAGCACAACTGGGGTTTGTTGGATTACCAAAGAAGGACAACTGCCAAATAAAATGTTTGGCACGCAAGCCTGTGAGTGACAGATCCAGTATGGAGCAAAAATTTGGAGCACACAAACATATAGCATATCCTTTTTAAGATATAGGGCACACAGTGTCTATACATAGTTTGTTCAGTAGTGACAGCGCTGCTGTTAGGTGTCGAGTGAAAAGCTCAATTATGGAGCCCGTACATATAGCGTTTTAGCTCAGCCAAAGCTCAGATTGTGTTTTTGAAGTTAATCTCCTGATCGCCCCCAGTTATCAGATTTTTGCTTGCATTCTGGAGCAGTCTTGGGCCACACAAGCTACTTTGCATCTGGATGAAGCTAAACGGGAAGATGTGCGCCAGAAGTGTAACCTAAGACAAGCCTACCACGAGCGGGCATCTCGTGAGAGCACAGCAGAGCTCAGCCACCATGAATGCCTGCAGCCGCTCGAGTCAGGCTGTCGCCTGTTTTCGTGGATGGGTCTACAGCACCTTCTGCTAATGCAGGAAGAGCCTCATGCCCAGACATGTCTAAAGACACCATAACTGAAGAGGGGACAGCCTCTCAGTGCTAAAATGTGTATGTTCTCAGGCCTGTGTTATTTTCACCTGATTATGAGGACAAGATGCTTATCACAGAAACAGTACGAGGATGTTTGGGGGTTTTTTCCATACAAAATGAACAGTTTGACCTAGGTAGTAGAGGGTTTTTTCTATTTACTATAAGTATAAATTAAGCAACCTCACAATGTTCCCTCTGTAACGAATTATTCTGTGACAGCATGGGTCAAGCCCATATGATAGTGAGCCTCTCTATTTCTATTGATTTGCAATTTTTAGACTATTAAGTGGATATAAACATGATGCTGTAGGATTTCACTCCTATTTCAAATCACATTTCACATTTGCTTCTTTGGGAAATGTGTGCTTGTATAGCACCTTGCGCAGTAGACATCATGTTAAGGCATGTCTACAAAGATATTAAGCACCTCTATCAGCATCCCAAGGTGGGTGAATAAAAGCAAGGATTGGAGTCAAAACTGTGGAGCCACACTAGTGCTCCCTTGACATAGCAAGCTAGCCTGGGCTGTGTTCTGCAATGATTCATTGATACCTCCTTTGGACTGAGCTGGCTGTGTCTGCATGTACACATCCGAGCAGGTATGTCCTTACAAACCTCTGAGGACTTACACAGGTAAATATTGTATACTTCATATTTCTCAGAGTTCTGAAAAAGTAGATTTTCAGGAAAGTGAAAAGCAGGTAAAGTGAAGGTGATTTTAATTCAAGCAATCTTGGCTTATTTGTGAATACAATAGTGAATTTCTCCAGCATGTTTGTATTCCTCAGGGTTGCTCCTTGGTGAAATGCTTAACTCTCACCCTGGGGAAAAAGGGAAATAGCACTTACTCAGCTCCTGGTGCCTAACTAAGACTAGTTCTTTTCTTTTTCCTTTTCTTTTTAAGTAAAGAAAGAAGGAGTACTGGCAGGCTCATTGTGGCTGTACAGTGCATTTTAAAAAGATACTCCATTGCTGCAGGGGTAGTTCTCCTTTGGGAGTAGGCATGTAACCTGTTCTCATGATCTTAGGAGTCCTTCAGTGTGAGCTCTTCCTTCTTGTTATTACCCCACCCCCCAAAAAAAAACCCAAATCCAAATAGCTCTTCCTGACATGGCTCTCAGCAGATTTATGTATTTAAAGAATTGCTCTTCTTTTTTTATCAAAAATGAATTGTCAGCAATTCTGCAGTTGCCAGAATTCTTGCATGGGAAGTAAAAGCAATGGGACTAATAAATATTAATATTCCTGTATACACTCTTAGGGCTGGACAACCAGGAAAGACTTCTGGTACATTTCCAAGCACCTAGTTAGATATGCATCATTATAGTTGGATAGGGATCATTACTAATATTTTTTTATTCCTTTGTAGCAGCACATACCTGGAAAAAAATCACTTTACCACTACAGAGTCTCGTTTTGCATCTGTTGATGAACTGAGGACAGAAAACTAGCAGACAGAAATATTTAGAAGTGCTTGACATTGGGCTAACCCTACTCCAATGAAGTCTGAGTTTTTACCATCAAGAACATTTAGTGCAAGCAAGACGAATTACAGCACTTTTGTAAATCCTACCCTGAAAATACAAGTATTTGGTTACACTGTGCCTAGCAGAGTAGCTCCCTGGTTTATAATAAAACAAAGAATAACACCTGTTTTGAAGAAAAAGCTGAAAACAGTTGCTGCTGCAAGCAGAAGCGCATTTCATAGGGATGAGATACATCATAGCACAAATGGGAACAGAAGAGGGTGACAGTAATGTGGACACAAATAACTAGACCCCTGGTTTTTGTAGCTCTAAAATTAGATGACAAGCATAAGATGCCAAGGGTACACCCTTTGCTCTCTTGATTTCATAGATAGCTTTCATCTTTTTGAATAGGACAATGGACTCAGCCCTTTGTGGTTGCTTATGTCTGCCTCTGACTTGTACACACACACAACTGCTGAACTTAACGAAAACCACCATTTTTATTCTTTGTGCGGTAAGCTATGTCTCTATTTAAAACCCCAGAGGACCATTTAGATCACTGCATATTTTACTTCCAGATCTGAACTCGGCCCCAAGGAAGCATCCTAGCCTTTGCAGACAAGATCAGAAAGCATGTCCCTGTTGTTTTTTTTTTTATATGGGTGCTTATCTTGCTGTTGCATTAAATACATATTAGACCATTATCTGTGGGCAAATAAAGCTAGCAAGATTCTACCTTTTCTTTCTCATAAAGTGACCGAAAACCTTCTACAGAATAGGCCAATTGAGAGAGCTCCAGGAAACAGGGTGTTGAATAAAAGGTGGGAGGTGGATTTCAAAGGAAACTTTGTCTAGTGAGTGGGACAGCCTACTTTCAGAAAAGTTAACTTTATGTAGGATGGAAGGTCTGATGGTATACCTGATATTATAATTTACATATGGAAAATTACCCTTTCCTTTATATCAGTGCGACACAGGAGTTGATACCTATCTATAGCTGTATCTCTAGAGGCTAACATCATAGGCTTTCTATATGAGAGAAGTTAAGCTTTGTTCTGTACAAGAAAGTGTCCTCCAGAGGCAGAGGGGGGAGTGCTATAAAAAGCACGTTTGGGTGACCTCGGAGTGCCATGTCAAAAAAATACAATGCCACAGCAGGGTTTTACAGGAGAGAGCTCACCTCTGCAGGGCAGTTAGGGAAATGGGATGGCTTTTTTGGGAGATCAGAAGATGCTGCTTCTCTCAGGGTGTCCTTTTCTGACAAAGGTAAGAGAGAAAGCAGAAGCAAAAGCACAGATGCACGCTCCAAGCTCTGAAATTTCTGCTACTGTTGTTTAACCTTGGAATTTTCCTCTCAGGACCAAAATTTCCCATTAGGATGCCTCCAGAGGGAAAAGTAATCTCCCTCCATTCTCTTAGCTGTTTCTTTCCTTTCCCCTCAACAAAACAGCACCTTGTTTAACCACAGCTAAGATTTGGATTTGACTGTTAATACTAAAGGGAATGAAGACTAGCATACAGCTCAGGCTCTGCCTTTGGGGATGCAGCGGCCAACAGATGGAACCAAGCAGAGAAAATGTGATGCAGATACAGAAAATAGCAAGAGGGACACAGGCAGAAGATTATCCTCTCCAGTTTATCCTTTTCATTTGTATGGATACATGCAGATACTCAGTGAAATAGGAAAGCACCGAATTTGAAACGGATAAAAGAAAATGCTGTTTGATACAAAGAATAATTAACTTGGGGAATGTGTTGCTACAAGGTGATACTGAGAACTGAGAGTTCAGTGGGATTCAAGAAAAGATGAAACACAGGAAGAATGAGAACTGCTACGATTATGTCAGATAAGACCAAATGCAGAATTCATGCATGTTAGTAATAGGTGAAACACCAGAGGGTAAGAAGCTGGGAAAGAGCTTTCTTGAGGGATATATTTCCATAATTCTCCATTACAGGGTTTCTAATTTCTTCCTTTCAAACCTCTAACACTGGATACTGTCCGACATTGTAAACTGGAATGAAAAAGCTCCAGAGAATGCTTGTATTGTAATTCCTCTGACTTATGTAGCATTTTCTGGGAAGTGCCTGTTCTATAAAAATAAACAGTCTGACTGAGGAGCTAAAACTGCATGTCAGTATTTACCTAGGTAAAATTAGCCTTCTGTTTCTAAGCTGCCGACAACAGTGAGTTCATACGTGAATTGGGGACATCATACAGCCCTGTGTCCATAATATGTTAACTCACTCTCCCACCAAAGACCTCAAAAAGCAATAGCACCCATTTAAACCTTATATTCATTTACATTGACAGATTACAAAACACCTCTAGCTCACAAAGAGTAGGGAGAGCTCTCTAATAAATACACAAACTACCTTTAATTTAACATCTGTGTCTCCAAGTGGCATTCTAATACTGGGTTTGTGATCTGTGGACAGTAATCTCTAACTGTTCACTGGACTAGGCGTAAAGCGTGTCTGGCAATTTCACCATTTGGTGGATAAATACTTGTGGCTGGGCAAAAATAACACAACAGATTCCGACTCCAAGGGGAAGCCCATTTGCTGTGATTTATACACTTACTGCAGTGGATAAACACTAATGCCATCATGATTGCCCGTTGTAAAGATCCTGTCATCTGTAGCAACCTGTCTTTTCCATTGGGGCCAACTGTTCTATCTGATGATAAGCAATAAAGCTCTGGAAGGTGACTGTAAAAGTAACAGACTGTCAGCAGCAGTCAGAGTTGTTCTTGTTTTGTCACTGCCAGTTATGTAAATTTTTAAGACTTACAAAGTCAGGAAACTTGCTGCCTTTCTTATAATTTGGTCTTTTTTTTTTTCTTATCCTGGCAGAAATACTGAACATCTTTGAGTCTTAACTTAATACAAAGGTGTCCCTACTGAAAGAAAAATTAATAAATCCCTTATTCCCCATTAGCTGCAAATGCATTCTTATACTGTCTTGGTAGTTTTATAAGCACGTTCATGTGACTTGCTAGATGTCTGAGTTCACACTGAAGTGTTCTTTCAAGTTTGGGCCACAATGCAATATGCCAGGATAAGGGAAGTGTATTTGAGAATTTCATGACAGTTTTTGCAATATATCCAACCTTCCATAATCTCTTAAGCATGTTCCGTGCTGGAAAGTACTTGAGTTTAACTAGAAAACGTGCATAAACACAGTTCCACATACTTAAGATTATCATCAACCTGCCAATTCACTCTTATCTAAGATTTTTTCATTCCATTTCCTTTTCTTTATCCTCCTTGTATACCAGTGCTTGAGCTCATGATGACAGGAGATAGCAAGACTGCAGTAAAGCTATTGTAGCAGAACTCCAATCACTGAATCTCATAAAAATGATCACCTTTATAAGGCAAAACTGCAGGCTTCAGAAGCAGCCTCCAGCTCCAATTTTTAGGGCTGTGAGGGCAGGGGAAAGGAGCACAGATGACTGAAAAATGGTGACAGGCAGGAATTTGGAGGACTGTTACTTACCTTGATATATCAGCAAAGGACTACAACCAAACAGTACAGTACTGCTTCAGAAGGACTGCCATTCCTGTTACCATATGTGGTCCATACATATAAGCTGTATCACCATATGCAGGTATCACTGTACAAATGTATCATCTGCCTTCGTAATGTCTCTGTGTCCTTTCTGCATATTGCAGCAGACTGAGTCACCGAGAAAACAACACACAAGTCCCAGATCTTCTTCCACTACTTTAGTTAGTAGAGGACATCATCTCCCTCAATTGCTCTCTGCTGTCTTTGCGAGGGTTTTTTTCCTTCCTTCTAATTCAAACATAGATGTTTATGAAGCTACCTGTGAATATACTGCATTGTAAAGGGCTTTTACAGTAATATTAAAAACTCTCTCTTTGATTTTGCGCTTCACTTACCATCCGCAATATAAAAGCAGGATAAATTTTGAGATGCATGAAGGATGTAGATCACACTTTTTGAATAGAAAACATCAGTGTACTTCTGAACTTACTATGCTCCTTGATTTCCTGAAACATTTTTCCCTGTAATGAAGAGAAAGCTGAGCTACACTGATGGGCCTGATATTCCAGAAATTGCTATCAAAGCTTTTCCCTTTGATGTCCATCTACATCCTGATCACACCGTCTCCCAGGCTCGAGCAGAAGGAAAGATATTGTTGGCATAATGCTGTGTGGCTTGAATGGAACTAGCATAACATATTAATCTGCTCTTGCCCCACAAGGAACAAAAATCTCCCCAGATCTAATCTTTTGCAAAAGCACAGGCTTCACAGCAAGAGTAGCGACACTTTGATTTCAATTATACACCTTCACAGGGTGTAGAATGGAGGAAACCTGTATTTTGGCTATCTGTCTCAGATATAATCTAGTTTGTGGGTAACAGATGCATCTGATTTCTTGAGCCAAAGAATTTAAGTTCCTTTTTTAGCAAGATTTTCTGTGGAAACGAGGTTTGCAAAATTATGCTATCTGCTCAACTATCTCAGTCCTGTTAGCACCAATAATTAAACCACTGGCCACCTTTAGCCAAGTTTGACAAATGAGAGATGTCTCAAAGTCATGCAATTCCTACAAATTTTGTGAGACCCAGTTTGAGGAATGTAGTAAATGGCCTCACTGAAGGAAAACCTCAAGTGACCTGCAGGTTTGGTCTGTTGGCTGTGTGTCTCTTGGAAACACCACCACTGCCTCTTGCTTCTTGTCATTTGGGGACAGGCAAGAGGACTTTGGAGAAAGAGGAGAACCACAGGTGCTGCTGTGGGAAGGAGGTCAAGAGGGAACAAGAAAGGCAGCTGAGGTTGCAGTAGCTGTAGGATGGGGAGAAGCAGAAGACAAGTCTGGGCTTCATTAGGTCAGCTATACACCAAATAGTTTGTTTCTTGGGCCCTTTTATCTTCTTTCTTTCTTTCTTTCCTTCCTTCCTTCCTTCTTTCTCTCTCTCTCTCTCTCTTTCTTTCTTTCACTTGCAATATAAGCATTAGTGTGTCTCAGAATAAATGCAGCATCATTATGCAGCAAAAGGGATCTAGCAGCAATGTTCTATTTTTTAGGATACAGTACAAACAAACGGAACAGCCCATGATCCTTGGATGATATAAGTCCATGGGGCTCTTTGAAGGTCAGGGAGCTCTTCAGATTGTATCAGACCTCACCCAAAGTATTCCTCTGTATTTAGAGATCAATAATGTGGGGAAAAAAATAAATTAATTAAATTAAAATAAACTAAGTTGTAACACTGTGTTTTATATGTTCACAGCTGTCGTTCCTTTCATTGAGTAACACACTCCAGAGTCCATCAAGTATGTCATGAAGAATGGTAGAAACTAATCCATCCTAAAATACAGAATGCGCTATTCCTACTAGCTATAGGACAGATAGGATGACCACAAAATATTCAGGCAGAATCACAGGCCATGGGGACCCAGAGACCCCTGTACCATCCCAGGTGTGAATACAAAGGAGATTTTTAACTCTGTAGCATAGCATTCAGGGTCTTTTTATTTCATTTTGGCTCTCCTCAGGTAGAAATGTGCCAGACTGCCTGCGGTTCTCCACTTAAGAAGAGGTTTCACAAATGGTGCGGGCTGCCTGCTCTCCCCCTTCATACAGGGAGCTCGCTGCTGGCGACGGGAGCCGCATGTCCTGTGGAGACTGATGTATTACCCCTTGGCTTACCTGCAAAGCTCACCAGTTTGGGTTCCTTCTCTCTTACTCTCATTTTTATAAGCAGTTTTGCCAGATTACATTTAAGCATGACCCTTTTAATCAGGTTACTCAGTATAATACAAGCAAAATTATGATGAGATGGATGCTGTTATTGCATTACCTATTTTTAACTCCATTGATTCTTCTGTATCTTTCATGAATCACCCTATTGAAAATGTGACAGGTTTATGTCAGTCACAACAGGACTGTAACAATATTAGCTCTACCATGAATTCAGCATGACACCAAAATTGTATCATACTTGACCTTATTTGATATATTCGTGTGCTGAATCAGAAGCTCTGTGCTAAGCTGCACAAAGCAAGGGAAGATTCTTTTCTAACAAGACATTCTTCTATACAAATAGAGGTTTGTGCTTTTAGTGTTTGCTGTGCTAGCTCCAACCATGTGATCATATGTAAATAATAATGCTATTTCTAGAAACTGGGGCTAGAAGACATTCCAGCTCTCTTATTCAAGCCTGTTTACAGCACCATCAGCAGCTGGAATAACTTACACCTGACAGCATCTGTTCTTACTATAAACTAGTGAATTTTGGCATTCTTTGGTGTTCACCTCCACTTTGGTGAGAACAAGCAAGGCAGAGAAGGAAACCACAGAACCATACAATATCTCAACTTGGAAGGGACCCATAAGGATCATTGAGTCCAACTCCCTACTCCTCGCAGGATTAATTGAAACTGAACCATTTGACTAAGAGCATCGTCCAGATGCTCCTTGAACTCTGACAGGCTTGGTGCTGTGACCACTTCCCTGAGGAGACTGTTTCAGTGACTGACCACCCTCTCAGTGAGGAACCTTTTCCTAATGTCCAATCTGAACTTCCCCTGATGCAGCTTCATTCCATTTCCTTGTGTCCTGTCGCTGGTCACCAGAGAGAGGAGATCAGCACCTCCCCCTCCACTGCCCGCCTTAAGGAAGGTGTAGACTGTGATGAGGTCATCCCTCATCCTTCTCTTCTCCAAGCTGAGCAAACCAAGTGACATCAGCTGCTCCTCCTAAGTCTTACCCTTGAGGCCTTTCACCATCTTGGTCGCCCTCCTCTGGACACACTCTAATAGTGTGATGTTCTCCTAATATTGAGGCACCCAAATCTGCACACGGTACTCGAGGTGGGGCTGCACCAGTGCAGTGTACAGTGGGAGAATCACCTCCCTCGACCAGCTAGCTATGCTGTGCTTGATGCACCCCAGGACACGGTTGGCCTTTTTGGTTGCCAGGACACACTGTTGACTCATATTCAACTTGCCATCAACCCAAACCCCCAGATCTCTTTCCATGGGGCTGCTCTCCAGCCTCTCATCTCCCAGTTTGTACGTATAACCAGAATTACCACATCCCAGGTGGAGAATCTGGCACTTACTCTTGTTAAATTTCATACAGCTGGTGATTGCCCAGCTCTCTAGCCTATCCAGATCTCACTATAAGGCCTCTCTACCCTTGAAGGAGTCCACAGCTCCTCCTAATTTAGTATCATCGGAAACCTTCACAAAAGTGGGAGACCTTGATAAAATCAGCAGCTGAAGAAAAAGGAAGTAGGAGGAGGCCTTTTACCATTGATTTCCTCAAACTAATGGAGCCCAGAACCTTCATTTGCAGTTTGGATGAACTGCAGTAAATTGCCCAACTGTTCTCTTCTGTCAGAATAATACACTTGTCAAAACCTCATCACTATAAACTGCTGCAGCTTCATTGAATCTGGGAGAGGCAAAGCTAAAATAGCCTTTGGGTCATATTTTCTTTTCTGGGAAAAAGTGGTCTGTCACTTAAAACAAAGGAGAGAGCATTAGAAGAGATGATTTTATACCCCATTTTCTCACAGATTTTCTGTAAGAACTCATAGATAAGAGTGAGGGCTTGGTTTTCAAAGATGTTTTGCAGTTAAATCTGATAAAGATAGGCAGTTTAAAGCTCATATCAATCAAACTTCCTGGAGAAGCTATATGTGCAGTCATTGGGCTTTACCTGTCGTCAATGAAGTTTATGAAAAATTCACTGCTATGGAAGAAGGATTGAGCTTTGAATCTGTGAAAAAGTCTGTGCCCATTTCCTTCAGCCCCTGCCAAAAGTAGGACGGGATTTTGAATACAATGTATGCTGAAGGAGCGTGTCAGCAGTACTTTACGTAGCAGGAATCAGCATTTTCATTATAAGCCTTCCTTTCAAGGGGTTAAATCAGAAGTATGGCTGACCATCACTACTTTGTATCCCACCCATCTGTTTTAACTTAGAGTAACGAAGGAACAGACTTGTGTGTATTAAAATTCTAAAATGTGCAACTAAATATGTTGAATATTCCTTTTAAAATGCTTCTTTGATTCTTGTTAATTCTCCAATATGGATTAATTCAGCAGTGATAACCAGATATAAAAAATGACAATTTGGCATGAGTAGTAACCACATTTCATTCAGATTTTTCCTGTGGATTAGGAATTACGGGTCAAATAATCAATGAAGAGACTTCACTAATATAAATGTGCATTCATATTACTTCATTATGAAATACCATGAATCACTGCATCATTCTAGGAATTGTAATAAAATATGCTCTTGGTATTGAAAACAGCTGAGTTGCAAATACAAAAGCCAGGAATTCTAGCATTAATTAAAGCTCCCCAGCAAAGTTTGCTCTGAATCTTCTAAACTAACTTAGTTATTTAAATTATTTTAAAAATCCCATTTCTTACTTTGCAAATGCATAGTTAGCTGGTTTCACTGAGCAGCTCCGTCTCCCACCTAAGAAACTCCAGCCCTTAAAACAGCAGTTAAAAGTCATTGGAGAGAGGTAGCTTCACACTATTCCTACTAGAAGTTGCTAAAAACGAGCAATTCCAATATAAATGCCATGGAAAGAATACTTCTCAATTTTTCCACATCCTAGCTGTGGTGAGTTGACCTTGGCTGGCTGACAGATGCCCACCCAGACGCTCTCTCACTCCTCTTCCTCCACAGGACAGAAGGAGAAAAATAAGATTAAAAAGCTTGTGGCTTGAGGTAAAGACAGGGAGATCACTTAACAATTACTGTCAAGGGCAGAACAGACTCAACTCGGGGAAAATAAATTTAATTTATTGCCAATGAAAATAGATTTGGATAGTGAGAAACAAAGACAAATTAAAACACCACCCTTACCCTAGGCTCAACTTCACTTCTTCATTCCTGACTTCTCTACCTCCTCCCCGCTGCGCGGTACAGGGGTGATGGGGAATGGGGGGTTGCGGTCATTCCATAGCAGCTCCTCTCTGCCGTTCCTTCCTCCTCACACTTTTGCCCTGCTCCAGCATGGGTCCTCTCCGTGGGCTGCAGTCTTCCAGGATAAACCTGTTCCAGCATAGGCTCCCCATGGGCCACAGTTCTTTCAGAGCATATCCACCTGCTCCAGTCTGGGGTCCTCCACAGCTGTAGTGTGGATATCTGCTCCACCGTAGTCTCTTCCAGGGGCTGCAGGGCAATACATGCTCCAGGGCCTCTCCAGGTCTCTCCAGGGGCTGCAGGGGACCCCTATTCAGGTGCCTGGAGCACCTCTTCCCCTCCTCCTTCTCTCCCCTTGGTGCTTGCAGGGCTGTTTCTCACACTTTTCCCTTCACTCCTCACTGCCAGGCAGCGTTTTGTGTTTGTTTCTGGGAGCAGTTTCAGTAAGTCATAAGCATTATTTCCAAAGGTTTTTTTCTTGCACATGATACTTGTAAAACACTACGTAACCCAGAAAACAGATCAAGACTGACTCTGAAGAAGTTTCTCACAGGAAAGAGGGAAAGTGATAAGTACAGCTGCCCAGAAACAAGATTCACCTGTTTATTGACAATGCATAATAACAATTTAGCATTCACAGAAATACTCAGGACAAAGATTCATTTGACAGCTTCCTAAAATTACCTTTGTGAGAAGGAAGAAAAGGTGGGATCTCATCACCCTTTCACTTATGGACTTGTAGAGATAAATTAGTACACAAGTCATCTTAAAACAGTAGTTGTCATACTAATTATTCTGGATTTATAAGGAATGATTATCTTTTCCCTCATCACCCTTTCTCATTATTTTGCTGTGCAAAGTATTTCAGTACATTGTGGAAAACTGGACTAACTTTTGCTTATATAAAATAGGCTATGAAACACCCTGATTAACACAGAAGTAATCTGCTTACGCACAGAAATATTCCCATTTAAAGCAAAGAACCAGAGAGCATAAAGCATATAGCCATCTAATTAGTAGAAAACATTTTCTTTCTCTTCCTCTGGTTTTGTGCAAACCCCAGTGCCCCTGAAAAGGTTGAGACGGATGCTGCACGCCCCGAGTGTCTCCGCTGATGGAGAACTTGACAGGGTGGACATGGCCTCAACCCACTCACCCAGAAAAACACTGCCTGCAGCAGTCCCAGGCATGCTTCCCACCACTGCTTTCTGTTCAATGGAAAGGAGATGCTGTTGCTCCTCCATGCGCTGCTATTGAAAGAAGGGGAGCGCAGCTGCCGTGGGGGGAGGAAACAAGATGCCATGATCCTGTGTCTCCCCCTCCACTCTCCTCCATTAAGGTGATGAGGACAACACAGAGAAGAGGCCACAGGCAACCTCGACGCTGGTGCTCTTCCCACGTTGGTTAACATCCTCCGGCCCCATTAAGTGTCTGCACCAGATAGTTGTGTTGCAATTTTGATCAAGCGGCATTTGGGGCAGCTGCAGTGTCTGGCTTTTGTGTGCATGTGGGTATATGTGGGAGACAATTCATAAGAGGAAACATGACTAAATTCATCCTTTGATACAGAGGCAACAGAACTGTTTGCAACACTCGATCCTATTGGTACTATGTTGCTTTAAAGGAGGCACCCATTCAGCTTCCTCCCAGGGGTCTGTGTTAGGCACAGAAGGAAACAAACACAGATGAGATATCCCCACATTGGGAGAGCTAAGAGAAGAGGGCTGGAAGCCAGGAATTCAGCCTGATAGAGGCATGCATCAAAGCAAAACAGCAGTGCATAAGTATTTCACTTGGATGCTGCAGGCAATTGTTTTTTTAAAACACATCTGTATATCACACATACATCGGGCATCTACAGGCGAAGGTCTATGCAGATGAGAAGATAAACGTTTCTTGCCGATTTTCCTTCATGATAGCTCTGATTTCAAGACGACAGCATAAGGATTACAGTTTCTCAGGCCACTTGCTGTTCAGGGCACATCCCACAGTCACTCCATCTGCAGATGCTTTTTAATGTCAGTACATGGATCAATGACAGGACGTGGTCCCTAGGGAACAGCCTGGCACCCTAATGTAAAAAAAAGAAAGGCTTGGGCAGCAAAGTATATGGTGAGCCATGCTGATGCAGGACAGGTTCTTCATTTCAAAGAGAAAAATCTGCATTCTTCAGAAAACAGTATTCAAAATTTAATCTTCATTCAGTTCAATGGAGCAGCTTTATAATTTACAGCACCAGATAAAGATAGAAGATGTAATGTGAAATATCTGAAGCAGTTCTTCCCGTGTATTAAAATGCACCTTGGGCAACAGAGCCTTAACTTCTCTTAACATATGTTCTAGCAGATAAGTAAACAATTTGGACATGAAATGAAAATTTTCAAGATAGTTACAGTCGGAAAAGCATCAGCTCATATTAGACTTCAGCTGCAGTGCCCCACTGATAAGTTTTTGGGGTGGTTTGGCATAGTTGAAAGGAAGCAGCTTTGGAAGAATAAAAAGCTTTTTGTGTACAAGTTGTTGGATCAGAGATAGCAAGAAGAAAGACATCATTTTTATATCAACTTTCTGAAAGCAGCCTTGGTGGCAGGATCGAATCGCACGCCAGAGCACGTGGCTGGAGCAAGCTGAACATCTCCATGCTCAGAGAGAGGGGAAGCAGAAACAGAGGGGGCAAGGCTGGGAAGTTTAAACGTTCCTACACAGAGAAGCGATCCACTGAATGCATTGAGTTGCATCGACATTCAGCTTCCTTACAACCGCGGACTCCTTGGGCTTTGTGGACAAAATCCTCAGTCACGTGCACGTTGAACTTTGTGTTCCATGGTGTCCGCTCGGCTCTGTGGGGCTCTGTCTGCAGCAGCGAGCTGCGGATGAGTGCTGAAGTCATCCCGACACCTCCACCGCGACAGCTTAGCAGGAGATCGCACACCGGCGAATCACCCCCAGTGAAGCTCAGCAGTCACAAGTCAAGCAGTCTCTTTCCAAAGTCCCCCCACATGCTGGCTTATATGAACTGCATACTAAGCCTTTCTCTGCAGTGAGCATCCTCTCTGCCCAGATCTCTGCTATCAGGCTTAGGGACCATGTACGATGGACAAGAGTACTGTGTGTCCTCAGAGGTACCTTCCTCGAACCATTTCCAAATGGAGAAGCAGGGAACCTTGTACTTCTCCTTTCTGCGCTACTTGGCCATTAGCAGACAAACAAATGGAAACTCATTCAAGAAAGAACAAATGCCCATCTTTAATGGGCTTATTTAAGCAGACGGAGCTCCATTGAAGGAAACAGCATGTCGCTGTAAAGATCACAGTACTTCATTGTGCAACATGTCAGAAGAACAGCCCGCGTTGGCTTGTCCTAGCAGGCCTGTTTCAAACAAGCCAGACCTCCCTGCCACAGCTGTCAGCACTGCCACAGGCCACCATCCTGTCACTGTACCCAGAGTTTCCATGGTCCTTCACCAGATGCTGGACCTGAAACTTGGACCATGCAGATCAGACCTATAAGGCTGGCAAGTGTCATGCTGGCTGATGACTTAGGTGCTAAAAGTGCTTCACACCAGCAAAGGCAAAAGAGCTTTCCCACAAGGGAGCTCTGCCTCATCTTTTGTAAGCGTTGTCAGTAAGGTCTTGCAGCAGGTGTCAAAGGACTCCAGACATTGTCCACTATGCAACCTTGTCTTTAGCTGCTTATAACTCTGTCAAATGTTAGCCTTCTAAAGTGACATTTCCCCTATCCTGCAGCTGTCTCAGACTGAATACAGGAGGTTTTAGCTGTTCCTGAGAATAACAAATACTTTTTTTTTGCCCAAACTACATAGATTTTGATTATCTTTTCACTGAGAATGTTTTCACCAAGAATATCTTCATGCAGGGACTTAAAATTTGGTGGCCTGGTGCTGTGAACGCAGTCAGTGACAGCTTTTTACCAATGGCCAGAGAAGTACCTACCGTACCCATCTGCACGATGCACATGTTGCCCAGAGCTGCAGAAACAAGCCGGTCCTTTCCCTGGTTTGGTGTCTGCAGCGGTATGAGCCAGGAACCTGTGCTGCCCCTTTGCTGTGCTGCCAGACAGCTTCCCATCACAAAACACCTCTGGAAAAACACCAACAGAAGCTGTCTCATCCTGTTCTAGGGCCTGGTCCACAGGGAGAACAGCCACATCTACTGGCGAAGGGTAGCACAAGTCTCCATCCCACACCGCACAGCTCCTGTCCCACTCGGGGTCCTAGCCGTGCCCATAGGGTGTGAGGGGAACACTCCTGGCATTTCTGGTTGTTTCTTACACAGTGATAGAGAATTATGCCAAAAGCTTTTTATATAAACACGTAAGATTAAAAAGTGAAACCCCAGAAGATGGGAAATATTGAATTAACGTTGACTGAACAAGTTCAAAATCCCATCTTTGGTTACCTAACTACGGACATTATTCTTCAGGATTTCTGCCTCATTTACTGCACTCTTTTACTATGGTCTTTTGCGTTTAATATTTTTAAGTATGGATGAATAAATTGGGGATATAGGATTCTATTAACAAAGCAATTTTGTTTAGCGTGAGCACTGTTTATCATACAGAAGACATCTGAACAATCATAAGGGAAAATAGTACAGTGGTGACTCTGTGTCCTTCTTGCGCCCTGTACAAGATACTTACTCATTCATCTCTCATTTCAACAGACTATCAAAGATCATCTGTTTGATTTTTAAGTAATTTCCTATGCTCTTTCTGAACCCTAAGATGAATAAAAGCATTCAAAAACAAAACATGAAAATATTTTAATCAGAAATTGTAATTTTAATTGTCTCCAAATTGCAGGGAAAAATTCTTAAGTGGCTTATTATAGTTTCTTTAATAGTTCTCCAATGGCTTATTACTATATTATTTTACGTGAACAGCTTACTCGCTATCCACACAAGATTGCTGAAGTTATTCATCATGCATTTTGACTCATTGGCCAACCTGACAGTGACTGACAGTCTCTAGAAAAATATAGTACAGCTAAAAAACCTGACCTAACTTTTAAACAGCTTTCTCTGTGATACTGACATAATCAAATAGAGTTTTACATATGTCACGCTGTTGCTGCAGCAACCTGGCCGTCTCTCCTCTGACTACTGATAGGGAGCCTCTAAGCTTGATATGGGCTCAGATGTCTTGAGATTAATCTTTTGGGACCATTCCAGAGAAATCAGGATTAATTTTCAGTTCCTCGAAAATGAAGTAACTATTTCACGTAAACTACTTTTCACATTCCATCAGGCCTGAGCTTCCTATTCATAACCTTTATAGAAATGGGCCCCCAAGACATTTAGGAGAAAGCCGTTTGCACAGCGGGAAGGAGGATTAAAATGGTTCTGGCTTTTCTTGTATTTTTCTTGAATGTAAGCAGAGAAAAGGTTATTTTTGTGAAAGCAAAAGTTGTAATTTTGGGGTTTTTTTTCCTCTGGATGTTTACATCTCAGTGCATCTAATTTTCAGTTCTCCATATCTTTGTCAGGGATGAGACCGAGACAGTGAAAGCAAAGGATTGTAAGCGCTGAGATGTGTAGTTCCTGAAGCCAGAGCTAATTCCTAGCTAGTGTGGCTGTAGAATTTTATGAGGACACCTGAATATTTGATAAAGACTTCAACAGTTTTGATGTTACAGTCTACATCACTGCACATGGTTTGAATGCTCTGAAAGCCTCTTTCTGACTGCTTAGACCCTTTCTTGGGGTAGAAGGGGGAAACACAGTGCTGGAACAAACATGGTGCAAGAGAATGAGTCAGGCCAATTCACACAGGTTGCTGTATTTGCCTGGGAGTTACAGCCTAGTAAAACACTTGTAACTACCTTGTCAATGTACATAATATCCTAAATAAATATAAACAACAAAATGCTTCTGTACTCAAAATATATATAATTACAGAGGGCATGGGTGCCATAGTGGAGTAGTCCATGGGAGTGCCAAAATGGGGAAAAAAATTTGAAATTCTTCTGTACCTAAAGGTGTCCATCTTTTGATAAGACTTACCACACCTGATCTTCAGCAGAACACCACTCTGCTGAGCAGGTGGAAGCCGAAGACTGGAGAGGACATGGCAAACCACGCTGAAAAGATGCTCAGAAGAAATCTGAGCACTGAAAACGCACTTCCAAGGGCCTGTTGCTGGTGGCCTCTGAGGGGCTTCTGGCTAAGGTCAGATACAGCACCCGATATTTGGCTACTACCCAAATCAGGAGAGGAAGGCACATGCTCTGCTTCTTCAGAGAATCCTCCAGTGTCAGGGAAAATCTTCAGCGTTTTCTGCTTTGCACTGCACATCCAGGGCTGAGCTCCAAGCGTGTGCAAACCATTCAGGTCATAAAACACCTATCTATAAATTGTGTAGTTAAACACACTTGGGACTCTGTAGCAGAAACACTTAGCACTTCATACTACTCATTTCCAAAGGATCTATGCTTTCACCTAATTTTCACCTAATACACACACTATAAGGAAATGTCAAAGTTGTGATGAAGTGGGCAAAGGTCAGGGGTGATGGCACTCGAGAGACCTGGAGTCACTCACAGCTTTGCCACAAGTTGGCCAGCAAAACACTTCAGTTATCTGGCCTTGGCTTCCCCAATCATAAAGTAAAATTAATTGTATGTTCTATATGAAGTACTCTGAGCTCTACTGCTTCAGAAGATCTCAATATTGTTGTTATTCATTACAATTCTTGTTGAAATATGACACAGTTCATACTACATGCGACAAAGCAGCAAGGAAATTAGTTCAATACAACCTTTCATCACATGGTAGACCCCAAAAGCACCAATTTCCATGGATTTGCCTTCTAGTACGATCCAAGAATATAAGGTACATACAGCTTTTCTTCTCAGTACTGTCTTGCAGAATCATGCTAAACCCAATTTATATAATCCAGCTTCCCCTAAAGATAGCACAATTCATAGCAGTTGTTCATTGTTTAATTGTTCTACTGCATTACAATATACAGTAGTAGTGTTACTATAGCTAGGCAAAGCTATAGCGAGGCAAGACTCATAAAGAGAAGTAGCATCCTTTGATTTACCTGTTTAGAGACATAGCTGTAAGCCCAGATGCGTGGGCTGCTCTTGCTATTCACTGCAGGAAAGCAGAGCGTTAGAAACCTGCTGGCTTCAGTGTGTGCTCTCATGGACCATGAAGACCAAAGCAGGTAGGAGAAGACACTTAGCATGAAAGAAGTAAGCAACTAACTAAAGTAATACTTAGGATATGTTGGGCTGACATACAGACTGCCATTAACTGCAGAAACAGCAGTGGCAGATTAGGCAAGCCTAATTACTCACCTGGGGATCTGGCTTGCATGCTGAGGACATTAATGACACATCTCTCCCTGGGAGGGGAAGGGGAGGTGATCTTTAGTAGACGTGAGTGGCAGCAAGAG